>NW_020174133.1:261678-552299 GCF_003031525.2 Neophocaena asiaeorientalis asiaeorientalis | reverse complement strand
GTCCTGTTTTCGTTGTCATTTGTTTCTATGTATGTTTTAATTTCTTCTTTGATTTCTTCAGTGATCTCTTGGTTATGTAGTAGTACACTGTTTAGCCTCCATGTATTTGTGTTTTTTACAGTTTTTTTTCTGTAATTGATTTCCAGTCTTATAGCATTGTGGTCAGAAAAGATGCTTGGAATGATTTCAATTTTCTTAAATTTTCCAAGGCTTGAGTTATGACCCATGATGTGATCTAGCCTGGAGAATGTTCCGTGTGCACTTGAGAAGAAAGTGTATTCTGCCACTTTTAGGTGAAGTGTCCTATAAATATACATTAAATCTATCTGGTCTATTATGTCATTTAAAGCTTGTGTTTCCTTATTTATTTTCTGTTTGGATGATCTGTCCATTGGTATAAGTGGGGTGTTAAAGTCACCTACTCTTATTGTGTTACTGTTGATTTCCCCTTTTATGGTTGTTAGCATTTGCCTTATGTATTGAGGTGCTCCTTTGTTGGGTGCATAAATATTATTTATAATATAAATATTTATTATTATAATTATATAATCTTCTTCTTGGATTGATCCCTTGATCATTATGTAGTGTCCTTCCTTATCTCTTGTAGCTGTCTTTATTTTCAAGTCTATTTTATCTGATATGAGTATCACTATTCCCCCTTTATTTTGATTTCCATTTGCATGAAATACCTTTTTCTATTCCTTCGCTTTCAGTCTGTATGTGTCCCTAGGTCTGAAGCGTGTCTATTGTAGACAGCATGTATATGGGTCTTGTTTTTATATCCATTTAGCCAGTCTGTGTCTTGGTTTGAGCGCTTAATCTTTTTACATTCAAGGTTATAATTGACATGTATGTTCCTATTGTCATTTTCTTAATTGTTTTGGGTTTGCTTTTATGGGTCTTTATGTTCATCAGTGATATTGGTCTGTAATTTTCTGTTTTTGTAATATCTTTGTCTGGTTTTGCTATGAGGGTGATGGTGGCTTCATAGAACGAATTTGGGAGTGTTCCTCCTTCTTCAATTTTTTGGAAGAGCTTGAGAAGGATTGCTGTTAGCTCTTCTCTAAATGTTTGATAGAATTCACCTGTGAAGCCATCTGGTCCTGGACTTTTGTTTGTTGGAAGATTTTTAATTCAATTTCATTACTTGTGATTGGTCTGTTTACATTTCTAATTCTTCCTGGTTCAGTCTTAGAAAATTGTACCTTTCTAAGAATTTGTCCATTTCTTCGTGGTTGTCCATTTTATTGGCATCTAGTTGTTTGTAGTAGTCTCTTATAATCCTTTGTATTTCTGTGGTGTCTGTTGTGATTTCTCCTTTTTCATTTCTAATTCTATCAATTTGCATCCATGAGGTCTCTGAGATTGTCTTCAATTCTTTTCATTCTTTTTTCTTTTTTTCTGCTCCTCGGCAGTTATTTCCACCCTTCTGTCTTCCAGCTCACTTATTCGTTCTTCTGCCTTAGTTATTCTGTTATTGTCTTCTTCTAGTGTATTTTTCATTTCAGTCTTTGTTGTTTTTGATGGGTGGGATTGTGTTCCTGTCTTACTGGTTGTTTGGTCTGAGGCTTCCAGCACTGGAGTTTGTATGCTGTTGGGTACAGCTGTGTCTTGGTGTCGAGATGAGGACCTCACTCCGATGCATATTCCCTGGGGTCTGAGGTTCTTTGTTATTCCAGTGGTTTGGACTCGGAGCTCCCACCACAGGAGCTCTGTCCCAACCCCCGGCTCATGAACCAAGATCCTGCATCGGTGGTAGGTGGTGCCTGTGCTTAGGAAAAGGCCCTGAGGGGATGGGGGTGGGGCTTAGGCGTGCCTCTGGCCTTGGAGGGCAGAGGACCAGGTCTAGGATCCCAGCAGGCTCACTGGGCCCGAGTGGGTGGGGGAAATGCTAGGCGTGTTTCCCCCGATCCTCCAATCCCAGTGGCCCCCTTCTCATTGGCATCTCTTCTTCTTCTCCCCCCTCCCTCCCTCCTATATCCCTGCGACCCACGCAGCCAGAGGGGACCCTGGAAGGCAGGGGACCAGACCCGGAAGCCCAACAGGCTTCCCAGGGCCAGGTGGGCAGGGAAACTCCCATGGCCCCTCCCCTAATCCCCTGGCCCCAGATGGTCCCCCACATCTGCCTCTCCTCTTCCCCCCTCCTCCCTCTCTCCTACGCCCCTAGGACCCCCACAGCCAGAAGGGGCCTTGGAGGGCAGAGGACCAGGCCTGGGAGCCCTGCAGGCTTCCCAGGGCCTGATTGGGCAGCATGCTAGGCATGCTCCCCCCACTGATCCTCCGAGCCCCCGCGTGTCCTTTCAGGAGTGGGAACCCCTCCACAATTCCAGCCACCCCTCAGGTGCCTGGTGCTGTCTAGACTCTACCTTTCCTCCCCCCAATGCAACCAAAAATAAATAAATAGATAAGTAGATTTATTTTTAAAAAAAGAAGACTTTAAAACAGGTGCCCAGTGCTGTCTAGACTCTACTTTTCCTCCTCCCTTACTCCTCCCCTCATCCTACCTGGTCACTCGGGTTCCTCCCATGTCCTTGGGTGTTGAGGTCCCCCACCAGCATCTGCCAGGCACCCTAGTTGTGGGGAGATGCAAACTCTGCATCCTCCCCTGCCACCATCTTTGACTCTGCCCTGACTTACTGGTTTCTTAGTAGCATGTTATTTAATCTCCATGTAACCTCTTGTTTTTTCTCATTTCTCTTTCTGTGGTTGATTTCTAGTTTCATGATGTTGTGGTGAGAAAACATGCTTGAAATTATTTATTTATTTGCTTGTAAATTTATTTATTTTTTGGCTGCGTTGGATCTTCGTTGCTGCACGTGGGCTTTCTCTAGTTACGGCGAGCTGGGGCTACTCTTTGTTGCAGTGTGCAGGCTTCTCTTGTTGTACAGCACAGGCCCTAGGTGCATGGGCTTCAGTAGTTCTGGCCCATGGGCTCCATAGTTGTGGCTCATGGGTTCTAGAGTGCAGGCTCAGTAGTTGTGGCACACAGGCTTAGTTGCTCTGCAGCATGTGGGATCTTCCCGGACCAGGGCTTGAACCCGTGTCCTCTGCATTCATAGGCAGATTCTTAACCACTGTGCCACAAGGGAAGTCCTTCAAATAATTTCTTTACTCAAATTTGTTGAGGTTTGTTTTGTTTCCTAGTATGTGGTCAATCCTAGAGAATGTTCCATGTGCACTTGAAAAGAATATGTATTCTGGGTTTTTTTGGATGAAAATATCAATTAAGTCTAACTGTTCTATTGTATCATTTAGTATCTCTGTTATGTTATTAATTTTCTGTCTGGAAGATCTGTCCACTGATGTGAGTGAGGTGTTAAAGTCTCCCACTATTATTGTATTCCCGTCAGTTTCTCCCTTTATTTCTGTTAATATTTGTTTTTTGTATTTAGGTGCTCCTATATCACATGCATATATGTTAACAAGTTTAATATCCTCTTCTTGTATTGATCATTTTACCATTATGTAGTGTCCTTCTTTTTGTTTTTTTATGGCCTTTGTTTTAAAGTCTTCTTTTTTAAAAAATAAATCTACTTATCTATTTATTTATTTTTGGTTGCATTGGGTCTCCGTTGCTGTGTGTGGGCTTTCTCTAGTTGTGGTGAGCGGGGGCTACTCTTCATTGTGGTGTGCAGGCTTCTCATTGTGGTGGCTTCTCTTGCTGTGGAGCACGGGCTCTAGGCACATGGGCTTCAGTAGTTGTGGCCCATGGGCTCAGTAGTTGTGGCTTGCAGGCTGTAGAGCGTAGGCTCAGTAGTTGTGGTTCACGGGCTTAGTTGCTCCGCGGCATGTGGGATCTTCCTGGACCAGGGCTTGAACCCATGTTCCCTGCATTGGCAGGCGGATTCTTAACCACTGCGCCACCAGGGAAGTCCGAGTCTTTTTTGTCTGAGTATTGCTCTCCCCGCTTTCTTGTCATTTCCATTTGCATGAATTATTTTTTCCATCCCCTCACTTTCAATCTATGTGTGTCCTTTGCCCTAAAGGTGGTCTCTTGTAGGCAGTATATTATAGGCTCTTGTTTTTTTATCCAATCTGCCACTCTGTCTGTTTTTTTTTTCCCACTCTGTCCTTTTTTTTAAATTTTTCCTGCACTGTGCAGCCTGTGGGATATTAGTTCCCTCACCAGGGATTGAACCCGCACACTCTGCAGTGGGAGTGCGGAGTCTTAACCACTGGATCAACAGCAAAATCCGCATTGTGTCTTTTAATTGGAGCATTTAGTCCATTAACATTCAAGATAATTATTGATAGATATGTATTTATTGCCATTTTGAACCTTGTGTTCCAGTTGATGTTGTATTTCTTCTTTGTTCCTTTTTATTTTTGTGGTTTGGTGGTTTTCTTTTGTATTATGCTTGTGTTCTTTTTGGCTTTTGTGAATATATTGTATGTTTTTGATTTGTGGTTACCCTGGTTTTGAAGTATGTTAGCCTATTACTATATCTACTTGCTTTAGACTGGTAGTCATATAGGCCCAAACACAGTCCTTAAAAATAAAAAATATGCATTTTCTTACTCTCCTCTCCCATATATTATGATTTTGATGTCCTCTTCTACATCTTCATGTTTATCCTTTTGCTGTTCATTGTAGTTATCATCGCTTTCCAAAAAAAAAATCTTTTAAATCTGTGTACTGGCTTATTTAAGTGATTTACTTTCCAATTGTGATTTTCTCTTTACTGTAGATTCTTGCTGCTTTTCTATTTGGAGATGATCTGTCAATAGTTCTTTTAGGATAGGTTTAGTATTACTGTATTCTTTTTGTTTTTGATTGTCTAAGAAATTCTTTATCTCTCCTTCTATTCTAAATGATAATCTTTCTGGGTAGAGTATCCTAGGTTGCACCTTTTTCCCTTTCAAGACTTTGAATATATCTTGCTACTGTCTTCTGGCGTGCAGTGTTTCTGTAAAGAAATCAGCTGATAGCCTTATGGAGGTTCCCTTGTTAATTAACTGTTTGTTTTTCTCTTGCTGCCTTTAGAATCCTCTCTTTAACTTTTCCCATTTTAATTATAATATGTCTTGGTGTAGGTCTGATTGGGTTCATCTTGTTTGGGACCCTCTGTGCTTCCTGTACCTCAACAACTGTTTCCTTCTTTAGATTAGGGAAGTTTTCAGCCATAATTTTTTTTTTTTTTTTTTTTTGCTGTACGCAGGCCTCTCACTGTTGTGGCCTCTCCCGTTGCGGAGCACAGGCTCTGGACGTGCAGGCTCAGCGGCCATGGCTCACGGGCCCAGCCGCTCCACAGCATGTGGGATCTTCCCAGATCGGGGCACGAACCCACGTCCCGTGCATCGGCAGGCAGACTCTCAACCACTGCGCCAACAGGGAAGTCCCATAATTTCTTCAAGTACATTTTTGATCCCCTTTTCTCTTTCTTCTCCTTCTGGGATCCTTATTACACGTAGATTGGCATGATTTGTATTATCCCTTAGGTCTCGTATATTGCTTTCATTTTTTTTTTAAATTTGTCTTTCTGTCTGCTGTTCTGATTGGGTGATTTCCATTATTCTACCCTCCAGATCACTTATTCGTTCTTCTGAGTTATCCAGTTTGCTATTTATTGCCTTTAAGCTCAGCTTTTGTCTTGGCAAATGAGTTTTCTAATTTTTTTTTTGAGTTTTCTAATTTTAATTGGTACCTCTTTAATAGTTTCTAGTTCCTTTTTACAGTAATCTGCACTTCTATCTATAGCCTTTCTTAATTCCTTCAGTATTTTCATTCTCTCCTTTTTGAACTCAGAATCGGGTATACTGGAGATGTCGGTCATCTTTAGGGGAATTCCCTTGATCTTTTAATTGAGAGCGGTTCCTCTGCTTCTTCATTTTACTTGTATTTCTCTGACTGTGAGTTTAGGAGAAACAGTTAATCAACTGTGGTCTTGAAGGGCTGTTTTTCTGTGGGAGTGTCCTGGTGTAGCCTCTGTGAGTCTAATATTTTTGGGATAAGGGCTGTCTTTAGTATGTATGACTGCCACATCTTTCCTCAGTGTGTGTTGGCTGTTTCCCATTGATAGGGTGTGTGATTGTTGTGGTGACCAGAGCCTGCAATGGATGTTGAGCAGGGTCTCCTCTTTGTCACAGCCCTGTTGGGGGCAGGGCCTGCTCCCCAGTAGTTGGAGTAGACACCCCCAGATCTGTTTCTGATCTGTGGTATGAGGTAGGAAGGACTGGAGCGTGTCCTCTGGGAGAGGAGCCACTCAGTATTCCTCCGTTGGAGCTGTCCCCTAGGAAGTGAGCTCTGTGGTGTTGCCTGTCACCCATTGTGCAGGCTCACAGAGTACACTGTTTTTGGCACTGCCCTCAAGCCCTGCCTCAACCATGGGAATTCAGGCAGTCGGCCATCCAGGCCAGTTGGTCCCTCAGGCTCTGTGCTCACAAAGCCACTAGCACAGATCCATTGGTGCAGAACTGCTGAAGTCAGGCACCAGCACTGCCATAGTCGCACACCTAGACCCACCATGGGAGCTACTGAGTCAGCCCAGATCCCTGGCCCCACCCCTGGTGTGTACCTGCAGAGCCTGCAGCTGCTGTCACCAGACCCACCCTGGCCATGGATGCACCAGTAATCTTCTCAGATGTCCCACAGGCACTGAGTTTACAAAGCCACCCATAGCACGTAAATCTGCAGATTGCACAGCTGCTGGGACGCTCAGATCTCAGCCCTGCTTCTAAAGTCATGCAGTCCCTGGGCATTGGCTCGGATTTCAGCCCCACCTCCTTGTGTGGTTATGTGCTCCCAGAACTCATAGAGGCAGATCCATCCTGCTGTGAGCACACTGAGGATGAGGCTGCTATGACAGGCCCCACCCCTTCCTTTGCACGCATATGTTAACAATGGGGCTTCAGTGGCAGACCCAGGCTCTCCTCTGCACACCCCTGGTTGTGGCTTGGGCCTCACTCCTGCCCCTTCACGCTGTCTCTGTGTAGCTATCCCCAATCCGCTCCCCCGGTCTGTCCTCTGAAGCCTGAGTTTCAGCACCCAGCTCCTGCACACACCAGCAGACATGCGTCTTGGGCTGGGGAGTGCATGGAGTTGGCCAGGACCTTCTGTGCAGGTCTCTCTCTGTTCTGCATGCCACAAGCTGGCTACTGCACTCTCCTTCAAGCCTCTGAAACTCTCTTTCCATCCCGGCTGATCTCCCTGCCAGTGAAGAAGTTTCCCAGGGTGAGGGAACATTTCCTCTTTAACAACTCCCTCCCAGGGGCACAGGTCTTGTCCTGATTCCTTTTTTTTTTTTTTTTTTTTTTCTTTCGTCCTGCCCAGTTACTTAGTGATCTTTTTTTTTTAATGTTTGAATTTTATTTTTTTATACAGCAGGTTCTTATTAGTCATCAGTTTTATACACATCAGTGTATACATGTCAATCCCAACTACTTAGTGATCTTATTTTGCAGCTTTGGTTGTATGAGATCTCTGCCAGCATTCAGCAGGTATTCTGTGAGAATTTTTCCACATATAGGTGTATTTTTGATGTCTTTGTCGGGGGAGGTGACCTCCATGTCCTTCTATTCTGCCATCTTGATCTGGCCTCTACCTTTTGAACTTTTTGATATGTGTTTTCTGATTTCCCTTGTGGGTTTTTCTTTCTCTTATTTTTTTTTTTGGACTTGAACTTATTGAGTAATGTGTTGTTTAATTTCCAAATATTTGGAGCTTTTCCAGATATCTTCTCAGGATTCATTTCTAATTTAATTTCATTTTGGTAAAAGAATGTGCTTTGTGTGGTTTTAATCCTTTAAATTTATTGAGATTTGTTTTATAGCACTGAATGCATTCTATCTTGGTAAATGTTTTGTGTGCACTCGACAGGAATGTGTATTCTGTTGATGTTAGGTGAGACTATTCTGTAAATGTCAATTAGATCAAGTGGATTAATCGTATTTTTCTAGTCCTCTGTATCTTTACTGATTTTCTGTGCACTCTATCAGTTGAAAAGAGGTATTGAGATCAGTTACTGAAATTACCAATTTTAATGGAATATTTCTCTTTATAGTTCGATTAGTTTTTGTGTCATGTTATTTGGACCTCTGTTGTTTGGGCCATACACATTTAAGATTATATGTCCTTTCCTCAGGAATGGTAACACAGTTGTTGGAAACATCCTCAAGCTTCCTGGCAAATAGGAACCACACTCTGTTTCTCCAGAATGCTGACCCTGAAAAGATTGCACATCCTCTTGCTGCATTGCCCCCAGCCCTTGGCCATTATGAGATGATCCTCCATCCGTGGTCATAGTTCTTGCTTTGAATTCTACTTTAATATTAAAATTGCCACTTAAAAATATTATTGAGATATATTTTACACATCATAAAATTCACCTGTTTTAAGTGTACAATTCAGTGATTTTAGTAGCTTTCCTTAGTGGTACAGTTTTTACCGTTAATTAGTTTTAGAATCCTTTGATCCTCCTATAAGATCCTTCATGCCCATTGATAGTTAATCCCTGTTCCTGCCCCCAGTCCCAGGGAACCTACTTTCTATCTCTATAATTTTACGTTGTCTGGACATTTCAGATAAATGGAATCATACAGTATGTGATCTCTTATGCCTAGCTTTTTTCACTTAGCACGTTTTTGAGGTTCATTCATCGTACAACACGTATCAATATTTCATTCCTTTTTATTACTGAATAGTACTCCATTATGTGATACTACATTTTGTCTATATCCCTTCACCAACTGATGGACATCTGCAGTATTGGACTATGATGATTAATACTGCAGTGAACATTCTTGTGCAGATCTTTGTGTGGACATGTTTTCACTTCTCTTGGGTAAATACCTACGAGTGGAATTCCTGGTTTGTGTGGTAGTTTTATGTGTAACTTTTCAAGAAAGTGCCAAACTATTTTCAAAACTGGCTGCACCATTTTACATTCCTGCCAGAAACCTATGAAGGTTCCAGTTCTCTTCATCTTCATCAACATTTGTTATTGCCTGTCTTATTTAGTATGCCCATTCTAGCTGGTGTGAAATAGTATCTCATTGTGATTTTAATTTTCATTTCCCTAATGGCTAATGATGTTGAGCATGTTTTTATGTTCTAATTAGCCATTTGTATATCTTCTTTGTTAAAATGTTTGCTTATAAATTTCACCCATTTTTTAAATTGAATTGTTTGTTGTCTTATTGTGTTATAGGAGTTCTTTGTAAATTCTGGACACAGATCCTTTATTGGGTATGTGTTTCGTAAATATTGTCTCCTGGTCTCTTGCTCATCTTTTCATTTTCTTAATGGTGTTTATTTCAGTAATCAGTTTTTATTTGATGAGGTGAGATTATCAGTGTTTCTTTATCTTCTAAGTTTTATTGTGAGGTGAGAGCCTAAAGTCACCTTTTTGCATGTGGATATCCAGCTGTCCCAGCACCATTTGTTGAACAGACTATACTTTCCCCAGAGAATTGTCTTGGCAGATTTCTTTGGCTTGGAGTTTGTTGAGCTCCCCCCGCCCTGCCCCCGTGCTGTGCCTGCAAGCTCTCTAACTCGTCAGTTGGAGCACTCATAGGACCCCCTCATTCGTTTGCCTGCTCTCAGGAGTCACTGTCCTCTGCTGCCTTTTGTTTGACATCTGAAAACCATTGTTTCATTATATTTTGTCTGGTTCTATAGTTTATTAAAAGCAGGAGGGTAAATCTGGTGCCCATTATTTAATCACGTCCAGAAGCACAAGTGGTCTCTTCTATTTCAGCTTTTTAAAAATTTATTTCTCGGGCTTCCCTGGTGGCGCAGTGGTTGGTAATCTGCCTGCCAATGCAGGGGACACAGGTTTGAGCCCTGGTCTGGTAAGATCCCACATGCCGCGGAACCACTAAGTCCATGAGCCACAACTACTGAGCCTGCGCGTCTGGAGCCTGTGCTCCGCAACGGGAGAGGCCGCGACAGTGAGAGCCCCACTCACTGCGATTAAGAGTGGCCCCCGCTCGCCGCAACTGGAGAAAGCCCTCGCACGGAAACGAAGACCCAGCACAGCCAAAAATAAATAAATAAATTTATTTAAAAAAATTTATTTCTCCTTTTGCTTATTGTTTCCTAAGTTTCTTAAAAATAAAAATCTTGGTTATATAACTTGGGAAAATATAAATTACTTTTAATTTAAAAAGCAGAAGCAGCAGCATCTTGGACATTAACATCAGCAACATAGCGTCAGCATTCTTGTAACTCATAGGCATGAAATTTTAGATCTGATTCAGGAAATGTAATTTATTAAAATTACTGTTAATTTTGAGGGTATCAGTTCTATTTAATTATCTTTTTTGAAGAATGTAAAATGTGTGGTTTTCGGATTTCAGGCGATTGTGGAGAAATGTGACAGACTCTCTGAGGGAATCTGATATTGATAAGGCCACAGAGCATAAACGTACCCTGGAAGAACGCCAGAGGACTGAAGAAAGGCATCGTACTGAAACAGGCACACCTTGGAAAACCAAATATTTTATTAAAGAGGTACATGTCCTACATGTCTTCAGACTAAAACTCATTATCTACTTAGTGAGAACTTTAGCTTAGTAGGCTTTCTTGAATTATCACTTATATAGCTTTATTTCTGAAAATCGTCCAGCTTAACCATGAGCTTTTTCATGAGCTTTTCACAGTTTGTCAAAGTAGAATAGTTTACCAGCAGTTCAGATGAAATAGATTTGGGGATTTAGATTGGCCACAAAATACCGACATTAATCTTTAATCTCAATAACAGAATATGCAACTGACAATTTGTTGCCTTTTGTACCACAGTGAAACTCTTTGTTCACTTCCAGAGACCACATTTTAAGGATGCATGAAAAACTTAAATGGCTACACAGAGGATAGTGAGAAGTGATTAGAATCTTTGCATTGTTTAAGGAAAAAAGAGTGATGTGGGGGGTACTTAGGCTGGAAAACAGATAATTGGAGCCATTCATTATAACTTTCTTCAAATATAGGTTAGGCTTATCACGTAGAAGTTTCTTATCATCTCCAATAGCAGACTTGAGCTAGGCTCAGAGTACCAGGAAGCATTTTGAGCTTAACATAAGAAGGAATGTATAACAATAAAAAATATTCGGGTTCGTGTCCCGGCCCGGGAATATCCCACATGCCACAGAGCGGCTAGGCCCGTGAGCCATGGCCGCTGAGCCTGCGCGTCCGGAGCCTGTGCTCTGCAACAGAAGAGCCACAACAGTGAGAGGCCTGCGTACCGCAAAGTAAATAAATAAATAAAACAATAAAAATTTTTTAAAAATCCAATAATGACAAGTGTACATTTTATAGTAATGTGTTCCTCATCGCTAGACTCATGTAAGAGACCATGGCTTATGTAGAAGTGTTTAATTCACTAGTTTTGCAGGTAAGACAAAATGATTCCTAAAAGTCTTTTCTAAATTTAAAGGTTTTGTTTTATTTTGTTTATTAATTTCTGGTAGAACTCAGAGTAAGGTGAATAATGGACCAGAGCTGATGCCAAGAAAAGTTTTCTTGTCCATAGCCAAGTCTAAGGAAACTCATTGAATTTTAATATTGGTCTGTCAGGAAGAATCTAGAAAAACAGTTTGTGAATTTTGCATAGTTATTACCCTTAAAAGCCCACAGTTTATTGTAGTAGTTTCATTGCTTTAATTTTTCTCATCTTTGGGTGTGAAATATAAATGCCAACTGTTTTCTTTCTTCCTTCCTTCCTTCCCTCCCTCCCTCCCTCCCTCCTTTCTTTCTTTCTTTTTCTTTCTTTCTTTCTTTCATTTTGGCTGCATTGGGTCTTCGTCGCTGCTTCCTTCCTTCCCTCAGTTGTAGTGAGCGGGGGCTACTCTTTGTTGTGGTGCATGGGCTTCTCATTGCGATGGCTTCTCTTGTTGTGGAGCATGGGCTCTAGGCGCACGGGCTTCAGTAGTTGTGGCACATGGGCTCAGTAGTTGTGGCGCACGGGTTTAGTTGCTCCGCGGCATGTGGGATCTTCCCGGACCACGGCTTAAACACGTGTCGCCTGCATTGGCAGGTGGATTTTTAACCACTGCACCACCAGGGAAGTCCCCCAAATGTTTACATGGATAGGAATTCAAGGAAAAGTACTTTACATCTCTTCATTTTTATATGAAAAGATAAACCTTTGTAACTACTATGCAAAATTATAGTCTTGTAACCTTAGATTTTTTTTCATTTCAAGCTCATTAAGATAGCATACCAGAAGCAGATTCTAAAGAGGAGAATTTTTCTAAGGGAAGGCTTCTATAAATCATTAAAAATGAACTCTAGGGGCTGAGAGCAAGAAGCTGTAATGGGTAAAAGATGCAACCGATTTTAAAAGATAGGCCTCCTGGTTCTTGCAACTAACATGACATGTAAACATGCTACTTGTCATGTATTCTTTATTTGACAGATATTATTAAGAACCTACCACTTAATCCCTTTATTATACTTTGTGATGTTGGATAGACAGATGTAGAAAGTGATAGCAAGATAGGGCAGTTGTCTAATAAAGTAGTGAATTTCTTTCTGCCTAGATAGTCTTCACTAACTGCCTGATGAAACAGTAGATTGGAGATGCTGGCTCAGGTTTGGGCCTCTTTAGTTGGTAAGATGTAAGATGGCTTTCTAAATGGTATGCCATGACACAGTGGTACAACAATAGATGGGTTAGATTTGTGTCATATACTGATTGCCTAAGCCCATGGGGCCGTCGCGTCACATCCTGTGTGTGACAGGACCGTGGACTGTGCTGTAAGAAGCACCACAGAGTAGAGGTGAGGCTGATGAGGATGGTAGTTAGCTGACACTGGTACCACGAAGTTCATAACAACTTTGGCGCTATTGCCATCAGGTATGGCTCTTTGCTAAGAAGAATCCTACGTTATTGAAAAGTCAATTTTGTCTCCCCTGTGGTCCTAAACACAGTGCTGGGCACTTAGTAGATATTTCATACATATTGTTATGAGTGACAAGAGCTTTTCCACTTGTTTCGTACTTTCATTATTGCTGTCAAACCAACAGACCGGTTTGGAGTTGGCTTTAGTTAGATGGAGGAGTAGAGTCACTTGATATAAAAAGAGGAGGTAGAGTGACCTGAGAAAGTATAGATGAACTTAGAGTGTTTCTAGTATCATTTGATAATACCTACCTTCTTTTCCTGACCATTTCTCATTGACGTTTAATTTATTAGATCTTCCATTTCCTCCCTTTTGCGATTATCCATCAGGATAATTGGTCCATCAGGATCTATTGGTCATATCCTCTTGAGTGGATGTTTAAAATTGCTTAAGATGTATATAAATGCAAGCAGGAAGGCTTTTGCAGAATAATGGACCATATTGGAGTCAGATGTGCTAAGCTTGAACCTCAGTCATACCTTGGATAGTTTATTTACCACTTCTAACTTTGGTTTCCTCATCTGTAAAATGTAGGTAATTATATAGAAGGTGCACTGAAAAGAACTCTGCCCCTTCCTGGGTGAAGTTGGACAACTCATTTCACTTCTCGGAGCCTCAGTTTCTTCATCTGTGAAGTGAGATGGTCAGGTGGCACGCCTTAACTTCTAAACCTAGCATTCTGTAATGTGGTTAGGAGACATCTTTTGTGTTTTGTGATAATTATCAACCAGGTGATTTAATTTAAACAACATAATGGTTTCTGTTGTTAAAGAGAAATTATTCTGACACTTATTAAAAATGAAAAGGAAGACTTTATTCAAGAATATTGCAGTAGAGGAAAAAGGTTGAATTCAACTCTGAATGTGTTGATAAGTGGGAATTTATAGCCAA
Source organism: Neophocaena asiaeorientalis asiaeorientalis (assembly GCF_003031525.2). Classification (NCBI taxonomy): domain Eukaryota; kingdom Metazoa; phylum Chordata; class Mammalia; order Artiodactyla; family Phocoenidae; genus Neophocaena; species Neophocaena asiaeorientalis. The sequence goes on along the minus strand of NW_020174133.1, from coordinate 538,568 downwards.
TGGGCAGGATGAGGGAGTAGATGGAAGATGACTAAGAGGAACTTGGTCAGATGTCAAGGATGGTGGGTCGGGGGAGGCACATGATTAGATCAAAAGTGTGAGGAGAAGAGTTTCATTGGATATCAAAGATGAGAGAATTCTTGATAAACTAGTTCATCAGGATTTTTTTTTGCTGAAACTGAGTTTAGCAGGCCTAGGATGAGGCTTAGTCAAGAAGAGAGACAGAGGAGTCTAACTTTTAAAGTTTGGTCAAGGAGAGAGTCCTCGTCACTATGACCCACATAATTGCTGGGTGTAAGCCATTTTTGGAGTAAGGTAGGGTAAATATATATTTTTAAATATTTTTTTGAAGATTTTTTTTTGATGTGGACCATTTTTAAAGTCTTTATTGAATTTGTTACAATATTGCTTCTGTTTTATGTTTTGGTTTTTTGGCCATGAAGCGTGTGGGATCTTAGCTCCCTGACCAGGGATTGAACCCACACCCCCTACATTGGAAGGTGAAGTCTTAACCACTTGACCACCAGGGAAGTCCCTAAAAAATTTTTTTTAATGCAAATAAATTGAGGGCGATATAGGGGTTACGGACAGAGGTTCAAATCTGACTTCCTTCACCTAGTCACATAAACACTGAACTACAGTCTTAGCTACTGTGACCTCAGCTCTGCCAAGCTCTCACCCCAGTATGCTGCTTCATGCATTTGCTGCAGCACTTTTTTCCTCACTCGGTCTTCTCCTGTCTTTCTTTCACTCTTTGACTAACTTTATCTCCTTTTGGTATCCTTCTATTCACAGAAACCAGGGAAAACTAATAGGGTAGAGTCAGAAAAGAACTAGGAAACAATACTCAGATCCTAGAGATGCCAGCTGAGATGCAGAGAACAGTTCGTACCTTGGTGACCATTTCCTATGCTCCACCTGCTGTCTGTCACTCCATCAGTGGGGCTCAATCTGCAGCATCTTGGCAAAATTGGCAGAATTGCTACAAATGACTTCTGCAAAGTAAAATATTCGTGGAGCACAAACTAGGTCTTCCCAGACCAGAACTTCTCACCTAATCCTAGCTAAACCACACATATTTTTTGGTGTCTTAAGCACCGAGGCTTTTTCTTCACAAACTCTTGTTTTTAAATGTGAGAATAGAATTCCATTTCAATGAAGGCATTGCATCTAGTTTTGGTTACTGATTCTGAAAATAATAAAGGAATGGTTCTTTAATTTATTTTTCTACTTGTTTCAGGGAGATGCCTGGGTTTATCACAAACCCCTTTGGAAAATAGTTCCAACAGTACAACCCGCAGAGTGACACACACTATCTAAGACTCGACCAAATGAACTTCTCTATTTACCCTAAACTCTCTCAGAATGGAGTCATTGCACTGAGTGACCTGCTTCCTGATTGCACAGACTGAAACTAACTACACACGAATGTACCAATTAGGGCACCATAGAACTGCAGCAAGACCAAAGTGTTGAAGAAGCACGATGGACCTCTCACCAAGCCGTTCATGTGATGTGAGCAATATCATCTGAAGCCCTTTCACCTGAATTATTAGATGATTAATCTTTTATCCAGTTCCTGCTCCAAAAGCTAAGTTTGAATCCCCTCTTTTTGCATGGGGGCCGCAGATAAACACAACAGTGAGAACTCAAGTGATTTTGATTTCTTTGTAGTGAAAATTGAAGTCTCTTTCAGAGTTTGTGCTTTGCTTTCTGTCAGTAACTGAAGTATTCACTACTCTTACAACAAATCAAGAGGAGGAAGAAGATGACCCAGAAGTGGCTTCAGCCATTGTGCCTGAAATCAGTGTTAAAAAAAAAAGTCAACCAGGTTGTCATAACAAGGCATTCTGTTCCTTCAAAGAGACTGTGTGCCTGTGTCTGAGGAACTTATCCATTATCCACCTCTGTTAGAACTCTCTTTTAAAAAGTATATTTATAAATTGATTAGAATTATAACCATGGAGAATTTTTTCTTCTGAGCATTTTAATATACTTGAAAACAACATCGACTTGAAAAATTTCAGAGCATTTTTCAATACCTAGTTTTATTAAATATTATACTTGAGAGACAGTTTTTAAAAATGTGGTCATGTCAGTATGATGAGATTTTGGCCCTTCTCAAGAACTGAGGCATTAAAGAACAAGCAAATATTAAAAAATAAGACTTACTGTTTTCCTTACCTTTTTTTCACTTGTAGGTTAATATCCAATATTACGTGCTATCCCTCTGGATAAGTATGCTTTATCTTACCTCTGTTCACTCAAAATTTAAAACAACTATTCATATTTGTCAGTAATTCAGAAGTTATATATGTGACTAAGTGCATGTATGGTATGTTTTGTTTTTTTAAGGAAACGCAAATGCTGAAGAAACAGTATGAAATAAAAAGGTATCAGGAAAAAAGATATCAGGAAGTTATATTCAGGTACAGTCTTTTTTTTTAATAAGTATTTTATTGAGGTTGAAGAATTGCTGGCAATTAAAAGAATAGTGCTAATTATGGCTTTCGTCGTTCATTCAAGTATTTATTTAGCACCTACTTATGGTGCTCAACACTTGTTACTTCAAGCTACCTTAATTTTCCAAGAGTTGTGCCTTACTCTGTTTCTTCTGATGTGGTCTTCCAATCAGTGTGTGTAACATACACCTGTTATTCATCAGCCATTGTAAGTGGCTGTATCTGTTGCATCATCATAAGAAGCTTAAGCTTTGTGCTCTGATAAATTGTGTTTTATTGAAGGGGGCTAATAGGATGAAAACAGCAAAATAATAATTTTTTTCAACAAATTGTAAATTATAAGAAGATAATTGGTTAATATACAACCATTTTAATGATTCCCTTGTTCATTTTTGCTGTGAAATGCACTGAAAAAATCTCAAAATGAGTTATAGTTCATGTGTTGGGAAGATTAAAAAATAATAAAACTAGAGAACAATGATGCCTTTGTCTGTTTTATGAATGGAGAGAAATAGAAAGTTTATATTTAGCGGAGTTATTGCCCTGTTCATTCGAGAAGGACATTGATTTTAAATCCTTACCTTCAGGAATCTCTTAGGGAAATAAGGGAGTAAATTTAATAACAAGTTTTTAAAATTAAAATGTTATAATTTTATGACTTTTAAATAAACTGGAAATAGAGCAAGAATATAAAATGAAACTAGGGGTTTTTGTTTTGTTCTTTGAACCGTTTGAATGCCCATTTATTTCTTTGAATTTTTGAACCATTTTAAGAATTACTGAAATATGATTTTTAAAAATTCTTATTAAAAGTACATTTATGAGTAATTGAAATCTCCCCGCCTTGACAGGAGTGAAATAATACCACTTTAGGGTAACTGTTTTACCTTGTCCTTGTCTTCTTGACATCTGCTGCATCTTATTCACTTAACAAAAGGTACAGGCCTTTTCTGGTTTTTGTTTTTGTTTTTGTTTTGTTTTGTTTTTTAATCTACACCTTGTTAATATTTGGCCAGGGAAACAAGTCTTTGTAGCAATTGTATCTCTCTCTTTTGGGCCAAAGTTTTAAATGTACACTTTCCTTCTGGCTATTAGGAATTGTATGTTAAGAAGTCCAAGACTAGAAGTGAAAAGAAGAGAAAATTCTGGCCTTTAGATTGTGTTTTGGGAAAGGTATGGCATTTACATATTGATTCACTGAATTCTGCAAGTTGTAACCAACATCACCTCTAATACCTACTTGTTGCCAAAAATAAGAAGAAGAAGAAGAAGAAGAAAAGTATTGAGTCCCTTCACTCTACAACAGCCCTGTGAAATTGGAAAGTCAGGGATGGCTGTTCAAACTTTACAGATGAAGAAATTATTGCTCAGAAAGTTTAGTGCTCACTTCAACTCACTTAGCTAGACCTTAGTTCATTCAACAGATATCTGCTGAGTATTCCTTTGGGGCTGGGTGGTGCATTGGACTCTGATGTGGCAAATACTCTCCCTATCCTCAGAGACTTGGATGAGGGAAGAAGCTAAAACTTAATTCCTGAGAATGGGATGTTGACACAGGCAAGGCTGTTGGTCTTTCCAAATCCCAGAAAAGCATCAGTGATACCTAAGTAATGTGGAAGGCAGAGTTGAGCAGTGAGCTGAAAACAACAGGGTTGGTTCAAAGTCTGCATAAGAAGCCCCAAACAATGCATCCAGGTGACTAACCCTTGTTCCACCCTACAAGAGACTCTGGAGAGATTGAACCAGAACAAATTGGTTCTGATTGAACCAATTCAGATCTTTCAGCCCCTTCCCCTATCCCATTCCCAAAATATTGGCAGTCAGGCTTATACCCTTAGGCGAGAGATTAAAAGATCCCTTTTAGGAGAACAACTCCAGAAAAAAAAAAGTCCTACAATATATTTGAAGGGTCCACCAGCAAAAAGCTCAGCTGACAACCCTGTTAAGTACTTTACAGTAAAGCCAAGTCAGCAGTTCCTCCAACATAACCCTCCACCCTCTCACCAATACATTACACATATCCATCGTCCACCACACTGTATATATAGACAACATATCATGACTCGTTTTAATAGCTAAGGATCAGCAGACGTTTGAGGAAAGCTTCCAACATGAATAAAAGAGAGATCAACACAAACAGGAGAAAAGAAATTAGAGGAAGCAGATAATTCAGGAAGTCAGGGGAAGTAACTTCAGAAAAAATTAAATCTTCAGGCAGATGAGATGATATTGTTTCCACGAAACATTAACAAAATGCTATTTTTAAAATGGACTGTTCAGAGAACAAGCACAGGTCTTGGAAATTTAAAATATGATAGTTCAAATTAAATACTCAATACATGGTCTAGAAGTTAAGTGAGAAAAAGCTCTCAGCAAATAGAACAAAAGAATGAACAATGGACAATAGGAGAGAAATGATACGGAAATGAGAGAAGCAATCCAGGAAGTCTAACATGTAACTAGTGGGGATTCCAGGGAAAGAAAACCAATGGAAGGGATGATACTATTTTGATATATGAATACGTGTGTATGATGTGTATGTATATATTTATGAAAATTTCCCAGAGTAAATGATGGGAATCCATTTGAAATGCCATGAATACCCTGCACAATAGAGAAAAAATAAAAGCCCAAGCCAAAGCACATCACGGTGAAATTTCATAACACTAAAGATAAAGAGAAGATTCTATAAAGAGAATGGCATCAGCCTTCTCAATAATATCCCTGAAAGCTAAAAGACAAAAGAGCAATTTTGTCTAGCATTTTGTCCCCAGCCAAAAGACAAATCTGACATGCAAGATTTCAACAAACGTTTATGCCAGCATTTGCTTTTCTGGAAGCTATTAAAGTACATGCTCCAGCAAAACATAAGAAGAGGGAGAAAAAAAGCAACAACAACAGGAATTGGAGAAGATAAGAGATCATGAAAAACAGAAGATCCAACAGAAGAAGTCAAAGAGGGGCATCAAAATCTATCTCACTACAAGGATGTCATTGGTCTCAGTTCTAATGAAGTTCATATAAGATGAGAATGTTCTGTACATTGCAATACTTAATATATTTGATTACTTTATATATTAATATATATATCAGTCATCCGAATTTTAATATTCTGGGGTTATTCAGCTGTTCTTCATATGTTGGTGTTTCATCTCATGATCAGTTTTCTGAGAATGCACCACATATCAATGTTATGTGGACTACTTCCAAAAAGCCAGAATATTGCGAGTGGAATCTTGTTTTAGACCCATGGATCTTTCATCTTTTTAAGTTTTGTTAATGTATAATGGACTTAAAGTATACAATTTGACAAGTTTTGACATATGTCTCCATCCATGAAACATCCTCACAATCATGATAATGAAAATATTTATCATTCCCAAAAGTTTACTCTTTACACCTTTGTAATCTCTCCTTCCCACCTCTCCCCTCTCTCCACCTCTTTCCCATTTCCAGGGACTACTTGTATTGGTATCCTCTTATAAGGACACTTGACACTGGATTTAAGGCCCACCAGGATAATCCAAGACAATGATCTCATCTCAATATCCTTAATTACATTTGCAAAGACGCTTTTTCTAAGTAAAGTAACATTCACAGGTTCCAGAAGTCAGGACGTCACCAATCACCAGTGGTGATTTTTGGAGATCACCATTCAACCCACTACCTCACTAATCTGCTTTATGTCACATAAATTAGTTCGAGTTTTCTAGAATTTTATATAAACAATCAAACAATATGGTCTTTTGGGAGGGCATCTGGCTTATTCCATTCAATACAATTATTCTGCGATTTATCCATGTTGATTCGTGTATCAATAGTTTATTCTTTTGTATTGCTGAATAGGAATTCATTGTTTGGAATATACCACAATTTGTTCATTCATTCACTGGCTGATAGATACCTGTGGCTATGTCCCCAGCACCTCATCCCTCCTCAAGTGGAAAAGAAAAAACTCCCCCCTCCTCCACCCCTCCAGGCAAGGAAATGGCTGTTCCTGTGAGAGAGTTCACCTGGCCTTCAGAAGAAGCTGAATCAGGCACTCTCTGCCCCTCAGTCAGAGTTTGGGACCAGAGCTGTGTCCCAACCACCTTCTGCTACTAACTGGTTGTTAGCAGTGACTGTGGGCAAGTTGAACTGCCTCTCTGGGCTTCTCTGTCCTCATCAGAAAAATGAAGGGGTTGGATTAGAGGATCTCTGAGATAATATCTTACCTATGATCTCCAGTTTGGGTTATTTACACAGGAAAAAAAGAAAAAAAAAAAACCCTCCTCTGCCATTCCCCTCAGGGCTGAAGTTGGTGGTTTCTGGGATTAATCAGTTGACTCAGATCTCTGCAGTGTCAGCGCTTTTCCTTCCTAACAAAGGGGAGAGGTGAGGATGGTAGGGCGGCTCAGAGACACTCCTGGTAGAAGCAGAGATCTGACTGATTAGGGCCCAGCTGCAGACAGGGACACAGTGACTCCTGCTGCTTGCCTCTCAATCTCAAGGAAATGATTCTCAGGGTCCAAGCTGGGGTCCTCACAGGACCAAGCCCGTGGGGAAGGGGCTAGGGAGGAGGGCCCACCTTGGGATTGGGGAAGGGATGCAAGAGGAGACAGCACTGGCCAGCATTCCACCCGTAACCATTCTACCATTCTTACCTTCCCCCTTCCTTGCAGTTTCAGGGAGAATTCCTGTGTGAGGAGTTGCCTGCAGAAGCTGGATGGGCTTTCTTTTGGCCTGCTTGGTACAGTGAGAGCTAGGGTAAGCAGGCCTGGCTGGCTTTCATAAGTAAAAGTGTGGTTGGCTATTGTTTGTTTACTTGTTTTGCCTTGTATGCTGCGCCCCTCCCACTCATTCACTAGTTCAGCAGACCTATATGCTGAGTGCAGGGGACACAGAGACGTGAGGCATGTCCCACCCCATTCTTACTGCTGAGTTCATTAGCCCAGAAGAGGAGACAGACAGAGCTAGTAAACAAGATGAGAAGTGCCAGAACAGAAAAAAGACAGCCTTCAATGAAGAGGGTTAATGAGTATGTGGGAAGGAGGTCATGGAAAAATCCCAAGTCGAGAAAACAACCAGTCTAAACACAGGGCAAAGTACATTCAGTATAAATTTACTTACTTACAATTATTTCTCGTTTTTGGAAAGTCCTTTATTCTATAGATTCAATAAAAAGGGCAAAATAGTTTAGGGAGAAACAATTTAAAAGCTACCCAAAGGTCATCGGTCACAAAAGCGTACATCCCTTGCCTGTTTCTTGCTCACCTTTCTGAATGTGTGTTGCACAGGATGCTTCTCAGGCAGAGGGAAGATCCCAGATGCTGCTCCCTGTCTCCTGTGTCCTGCCCTCCCTTAATTCTGCTCCTGAGTGTCCGCATTCACAGCCATGCCCCTCCCCTTGCTTTGCTACCCTGGGAACCACTGCTCTCTGAGGAGGGGTTGGCCAGTTGGCTGAAGAAGAATATCCCCCTTAGGAGGGCTGTGCCACTGATAAATGACAGCGAAGCGTTCCCGTGTGGCAGTCCACACAGCATGGGGCAAATGATGCCAGAAGTTCCAAGTAGAAGATTCCATGCAAGACATAAATGTTTTAAACTGATTGATGGTAATTTAAATTTTCTCACAAATGCAGCCTTCCTCTCCCCCTTCCACTTACTGTCTATAAGAGAAACTTTAAATAAAGACACAGATAGGTTGAAGATAACAAAATGGAAAAAGATCTACCATGCGAACAAAACAATAAGCACTATATAGCTGGTGTGGCCATATTGATATCAGACAAAATGGGCTTTAAGAAAAAGAGTAGCAGCAGACAGACGGAGACGCTTCACAATGATAAAATACCAATTCCATTAGAAAGTCATAACAGTCATGAGTGTGTATGTACCTAATATACATCTTCAAAATACATGAAGCAGATGTCACCCACACCGACACTAAAATGAGAGATGGGGTGGGGTTGGGGCTGGTTGCTGGTCAAGGCGAAGGGTGTAGTTTCAGAGCAAGAACGTGACCTTCCCAGACCCTGGGGGGCCAGCCAGACACAGGAGGAGAATCCTGGGGAGGGGAGACAGAACCTGGGTGATGGGGAGCAGAGAATGGGTGTTACATGGAGTTTCTAGGCTAACACAGGAGCTCAGTAAATATTCGTTAAACTCATGACGAAATGGAAGCCTAAATCATGCTATTCAGATATAAGAGACTGAAGTTCCTCTGGCTGGATGAGGTGGGGAAAGTGTCCACCCAGGAGGCGACTCAGCCTTAGAGCCGCCCTGGCCGGTCACCCCTGCTCCTGAGACTTTTCCCACTGAGGCCCTCCCCCAGGGGGATGCTGGAGTGGGTATCCTTCTCCTGTCTGAATCAGAAGAACAGAGAGCATCTGTGTTGGAAATCTCCATGGAGTTGGCTTTGGGCTTTCCCAGACTTTAGCCAGTGAAGTGACTTTGCCTTCATAATCCAAGGAAATGTTCTTCTCTCTGGGTTTTCAGGTGAGGAATGAACCCTCGATTTCTGCCAATTGCCTCCTTTTCCAGAAGAATCTCTCTTCTTCCTCTCCCCCATCCAGATCAGCATGGCCCAAGAGCTTGGATACTGGGTATCCTATAAATCTGGGTTTGAATCTCAGGTCTTCCCCTTATTTGCTGGCTATGTGTCCTTGTCAAAGGACAAAGAAGCCTGCTTCTTCCTCTGTGAAATGGGGAAAATAATGCCTGCCTTGCAGGGGCATTTCATGAAAATGTATGTAAAGTGCCAAGCACATAAAAACTTCAAGATAGGGTGTCCAAAAGATGGACCCATTAAAAAGCTCGAGATACCGTTTCTTCTCCCACCCCAGGCTCTTAACATAAACACTAGTTTTGTCTCTTTATTAAAAAGAATTTCTTGGGAATTCCATGGTGGTCCAGTGATTAGGACTTGGTGCTCTCACTGCCAGGGCCCCGGGTTTAGTCCCTGGTCGGAGGACTAAGATCCTGCAAGCTGGGCAGAGCAGCCGGCCAGAGAAAAAAAAAAAAAAAAAAGTTAGCTTATAGGCAGCCCCAAGGGTAAGATGTATTATCTAGTGGATACAAATATCAATTTTTTTAATAATTAAAAAAAATATTTGGCTATGCCAGGTCTTAGCTGCGGCATGTGGGATCCTTGCTGCCGCGTTTGGGATCTCTTTTTTTTTAGTTGCAGCATGCAGGATCTAGTTCCCTGACCAGGGATCGAACCTGGTCCCCCTGCATTGGGAGCGAGGAGTCCCAACCACTGGGCCATGAGGGAAGTCCCACAAATGTCAATTTTTAAGAAATATATTATTTTGTAATAGAGCAGAGATAATTCCTCAGGTACTATCAGAGCTTAAATGAAATTTTCTGTAAATCTTCCAATGCCTGTTTAGCCTAAGGAAATAACTGGTTGGGTACTCAAAGATGTTATATAAAAGGATGGTCACTGCAGTGTTGTTTGTAAAAGTCAAGCTTAGAATCAAATTATAACTATTGAGGATTATAAGATAAAATAAGTTATAGTAATTTTTTACAATACAAAATTTTTTACAATTTTTTACAAAAGTGTAACCTTTAAGAAGATTCTGTAGAAATATATTTAATTGCATGGAAAGGTGTTCTTACTGTACTAAGTGAATAAAATAAATTATAAATTAGCATTGTAGTGTGGTTCCATTTTTATTATATATGTGCATGATATTTGAATGGATATATGTTAAATGTGAAGTGTTTATCTCTGGGTGTGGGAGCATGGATAGATTTTATTTTTATGCATAACTATCTTCTAATTTTCCCACAATGAACATGTATTATATGTATATGAGATAAGGGAAAATGAACATGGAATCCTTTTTATCCTTATTTTAGACCCTTCAACACCCTTTTGATTTTTCAAATTTGGTTTCTTCAAGGCCATTCTTAAGAAGATGCAGGAACAAAGTTATATCTAGGTGAATGACTTAAAATGGATATCAAAGGCAGTCTTTTTTAAAAAATATCTTGTTAGATATTGGTTTGTTTTGTTTTTTTTTTTGCGGTACGCAGGCCTCTCACCGTTGTGGCCTCTCCTGTTGCAGAGCACAGGCTCCGGACGCGCAGGCTCAGCGGCCATGGCTCACGGGCCCAGCTGCTCTGCAGCACGTGGGATCTTCCCGGACCAGGACACGAACCCATGTTCCCTGCATCAGCCGGTGGACTCTCAACAACTGCGCCCCCAGGGAAGCCCTTTTTTTTTTTTTTTTTTTTAACTTATTTATTTATTTATTTTTGGCTGTGTTGGCTCTTTGTTGCTGCATGCGGGCTTTCTCTAGTTGTGGCGAGCAGGGGCTATTCGTTGTGGTGCATGGGCTTCTCATTGAAGTGGCTTCTCTTGTTGCAGAGCATGGGCTCTAGGCACGCAGCCTTCAGTAGTTGTGGCTCGAGGGCTCTAGGGTGCAGGCTCAGCAGTTGTGGCACATGGGCTTAGTTGCTCTGCGGCATGTGGGATCTTCCCGGACCAGGGCTCGAACCCGTGTCCCCTGCATTGGCAGGCGGGTTCTTAACCACTGCACCACCAGGGAAGCCTCTCAAAGGCAGTCTTGAATTTTTTTTTTTCACACCAAAAAAGAGGTGTGAATGAAGGGGAAACAGATGTTCCTACTCTGTTTTAGTATTATTGTTCGTTTGGTTTTTTTTAGAAACCACAGATAGCACTGTGGCCTCCCCTCAGGTGATTGCTTTGTAAAGTCCCGAGTCCCCTTCCTTGTTCCAGTTGTTTAAAACAAGACAACAGGCCCCAAATGGAGTCACTTATGCTAACCACACATCACCAAACCGGGACTTAATATTTAACTTAATTATAGTTTCAGCTCTCCCCGAAATGGAATCTTAAACCAGTCAACCAGGAACTACTTGGTCAGCACTAGTGAGGTAATCTGTTCGTTAGAGCCCTGCCGTCCCCTAAAGGAAAGTGTCCTTGCCACAGCCAATACATTTTTTGCTAGTATAACTTCCTTGCCCCCATTCCCTCCTATAAAAGTTTTTCATTTTGTACAGCTCATTGGAATGCCTTTCTATCTGCAACATGGGATGCTGCCTGCTCCATGAATTGTTGAATAAAGCCAACAAGATCGTCAAAGTTTACTCAGTTGAATATTGTTTTCTAACACTACTCACTGCAGAGTGAGATGCTCAAGTCACCAGCACAGAGCACTTATCCCAATGGCTCTAGGACTTAGTTTCCTGGGTATCTCAAAACTGGGAAAAGGGCACAGGATAACAGATACATATCTGTCCCCGGAAAGAAGATATCTATTTCTCCTATAATAAATTAATAAAATAGTCTTCTGATTTAAAAATGGTTCCTGGGAATTCCCTGGTTGTCCAGTGGTTAGGATGCTGTACTCTCACTGCCGAGGACCCGGGTTCAATCCCTGGTGGGGGAACTAAAAAAAAAAAAAAAATTCCTGAGAATTTGCCTAGCACGGATATTCCCTGAAAAACTGATTGAATGCCTTTAAACATTTATTGAGTAAATGTCCTAGGTTTGGTAAGAAAAAAATAATAAAATAGGGTCCTTTCCTTAAAGGAGTCTGAAGCCTAGTTGGGGCAGACCGACATATAAGTAAATAACTGTAAAAAAAAAATATGAGAAAGGTCATAACCGATTTTTTTTTTAGCGATACACGGGCCTCTCACTGTCGTGGCCTCTCCCGTTGCGGAGCACAGGCTCCGGACGCGCAGGCTCTGTGGCCATGGCTCACGGGCCCGGCCGCTCCACGGCATGTGGGATCTTCCCAGACCGGGGCACAAACCCGTGTCCCCTGCATTGGCAGGCGGACTCTCAACCACTGCGCCACCAGGGAAGCCCCATAACCGATTTTTGAACAAAGTGATAATAGCACTTGGACATGATAACTTGAGGTTTTAGGGATGAATGGGAAAAATCGCTACCAAGCCAGAGGAAGTATCAGGAGGAGGAGAAAATTGTGTGTCACAGCTTTGAATAGCCAAGTTATTTGGGCAGAAAGATCAGTTTCTCTCCTTGAAAAATTGATGACCAGACTTTGTGTACAGGGTACTTCAAGGTACCACAGTCTGGTACACCCAGTGAGTGCTTCCCATCAGGGTACCATAGTGAATGCTTGTCTAGGAAGCAGGTTCGAAAATTCAACTGAGGTGTTTGTAGAAAATTATCAGATATCTCCAGGGCTGCAAGAAACACTTAAAATAGAACTCAAGTATGGCTTCAGCCAAGTGCTTAACTTTTCTCAAACACTTAAAAGCGTTACCTTTTGCTAATTGTGTTACTCAACCTGCTGACAATTTATGCGGCTCGGATCTTTCCGGGTGTGTTGCGGGGGTAGGTGGAGCGAGGAATGGAAAAAATAATGGCAGGCAAGATAGAGGCCAAGAGGGAGACGTCAGATTGCAACCTTCAATTTCTTTTTTATTTATTTATTTTTGGCTGCGTTGGGTCTTTTCTGCTGCCCGGGCTTTCTCTAGTTGCCACGATCAGGGGCTACTATCACACTCTTTGCGGTGTGCGGGCTTCTCATTGCAGTGGCTTCTCTTGTTGCCCAGCCCCGGCTCTAGGCGGGCGGGCTTCAGTAGTAGTGGCACAAGGTCTAAGTAGTTGTGGCTCACAGGCTCTAGAACGCAGGCTCAGTAGTTGTGGCTCACGGACTTAGTTGCTCGGACCAGGGCTCAAACTCGTGTCCCCTGCGCTGGCAGGCGGATTCTTAACCACTGTGCCACCAGGGAAGTCCCAACCTCCGATTTCTTTTGAGTTTCAATTTTTCTTTATGTGATCACCGACCTGAATGGTTCCAGTACCTACTCTGATCTTAACCTTCCTCTTGACTTTCTCTCTCTCAACCAGTTCTCCCGGATTCCTGGGTCTCCTGGCTTAGCAGCTGACCACTTCCCTTGTAGGTCCGCCCTTCTTTCCTAGCCCGATCCCCAATTTCAGCCCTCACCCAGGAGCCCTCTCTGCCTCAGCGGCAGCCGCGAGCGAGGCCAGGCCAGGTGGGGAGGCCGCATGCCTAGGGGGCGGGGCCTGGCAGCGGCCGCGGGTGGAGGGGCGGGCTCGGCTAGGCGAGGCGGCGCAAGCGCACTGTGTCCGCCGTGCCGAACCGCAGCTATGGAGCAGGCGGTTCCCGACCCCGAGCGGCGTTTGCAGCCTGCGACCCTAGAGCCGCTGGGCCACCCTGACGCTGGGCTGGAGTCTGCGGTCGGTGAGGAAGCGGAGGGGGCCCGGGACGAGGGCCCCGGGGACGGCACGGTGAGGAGAAGAGGCGGCAGAGGTCGCCCGGCCTGGGTCGGGGCCTAGCGGGCAAGGCTGGGCTGGTCTAGCCTGGCCGGGGCCGGTGGGCTCGGCCGAGAGGCCCCGCGGTGACTGGGAAGCGGGGTGGAAAAGTCGGGCCACGGGTGCAGAGTGGGGGTTCTGAGTAGGGGGCGAGCGCCGGGCGCTGCAGGACCACGGGAAGGGTGAAGGGGGCGCGGCGGAGGGCTTTCTGTGGGTGCGGCTCGGCGGGCGTGGAGATGGGGCCCGGGAAGCGCCAGGCTGGCGTAGGTGCGGTTTTCAGGGTCGGGGAGCCTGGGAGTTTGGACCTGAAGAGGAACGCAGATGTTTCTGGCATCTTGTAAGGGGTTGTGCGGAGAAGGCTTAACGGAGGCACCGTGGGCAGTGGCAGCGGTGTTTGAGAAGGGAGAGAATGGGGGACTTGCAGAACAAGTCTGGGGCAGTAAGGGTGGTTGGCTTGGTGTCACCATCAGGAGATGGAGCAAAGTGTTAGAGTCATGAAAAAGTACAAGTGAAAAAGATTTAAAAGAAAACTCCTTGTTTGACTGTAATTTCTTCATTTGGGGTCGGTGCTGTATCTCCCAGTGGAGACATGTCATGGATATCCCATGTATCTGCTTTGAGAAGCTCCTTTGGTAATTAGTGATTTTCATTTGCTTGAGGAAAGGAGAAAATGCATCAGTTTATATTTGTAATTGCTTTCATTCCGAAGTGTTTTCATGCATAATGCAGGATGAGTAGACCAGGTTGAACTGAAGCGATTCAGAAACTCAGTGGAGTACTTCTCATCAGACCACCCTAATCAGAGTGTGCATTGCTCGTCCATTTTGCTTCTTTTTTTCTGAAACAGGTGTTAGTGCTAATGCAAAACTGCCCATCCTTATGGTCAATGGATAAAGAAAAGTTAAAGTTGTTTGCTGACTGAAGCTAGAAAGACTTAACTAGCTAGGAACTTCAACATTGGAGTTGAACGTTTTGCCTACTTGGGGGAAATGTCGAGATATATAGGATAGCATGAAGACTTTTATGGGTGAATTTTAAGTTTTTCATTTAATTTCTTCCCAAATTCTAGAATTATTTGTGGAGAAGTCAGTATCTCATACGAAATGTGAGAAAAGTGTGTGTATTCTGTAGTGCATAAACTTGGCTCTTAAATGATTTGCTTTTTTAATGAAGATTCCCATCTGTGACTTAGTTTTTCTGTTCTCTTAAAAAGAAAAGAAGGGAGGGAGGGAGGGAGGGAGGAAGGAAGGAAGGAACTTTTATCGTGAAGTATACCATTAATGCAGAGAAGGGTCTCACAAAATAATTATCAGTTCCTTTGAAGCCTCCATATATTCTCCTGGGTTACATCCACTCCCTCCACCACAGAAGTAATCTATATTCTGAATTTTGTATTAACAATTCTCTAGCTTTTTAAAGACAATCTTATGGTAAGTGTCCCTAAACAATATGTTGTTTAGTTTTACTTGATTTTGAAATTTACATAAGTGGACTAGTTTTACTATGACTTCCTTTCTTTGCTCTATAATGTTTTGGGGATTCATTGAAAATGTAGCTTAGTTCATTTATACTCATGGCTCTTTAGTATGCCATTTTATAGATATTCTATAGTTGATTTCTCTTTTCTTCTGTTTACAGACACTGGCGTTGTTACAAGATTCTTGCTATTTCTAAGTTACTACTACCATGAACTTCTTCCTGCATATTCTTGGTGCAAATGTCTCATATAAACTTAACAGTGGAATTGCTGGATTATAGGGTGGTAGCATAGGATATAGGGTAGTAGGTAGTGCCAAATTGTTTTTTAGAGTGAATATACCAATTTGTGTTCCCATTGGTAGTGCCTCATGCTCTCTGTCCTTATCAACACTTAATATTTTCAGACTTTAAATTATTTGCCAATCTTGTGGATATGTGTTAAAGCAATTTTAGATTGTTTCCAAAGGTAAGAGTCATATATTTTGTTAGCTACATCATGAGTTTAATTTTGATTATGACTCATGATGAACATTTTGGTAATTTTTTTGTGAAAGCCTTTGGATACTTAATTAACTAATATGAAGTTGCAACTATAATATAAAATCCATTTATGTTTATTTAAAAGTGTTTATAAATATCTCATTAAAAAAAACCTATGTGTTCAGTTTAAGATATTTGAAAACCCAAATATGCAATTGTACAGTAAAAGTTGTAGTTACGCAGTATTACCTGACTCTTCAGTAAACATGTGTTGCAGGAGACCATTCATTATTGCCCAAACTTAAGAGTTCCTCAAACAACTCTGTAATTTAGTAATTTATAGAGATATAAGCCATTTGGACAAATATTTCAGAATCACCAGGAGTTTAAAAACACACATTCACATGCACTGTGTACGTTGTTCCTCCTCCTAAAAGATTCCCCAGTCTCCTCCTTAGAAGGTCTGCTCGTCCCTCTTCCTATCCCCTCTTCCACTCCAGTCCATCCCCAGTTGAGAAGTATTGCAGTAACCACAGCCAGGCTGCTACTGTTACTGGTAGATAGGAATGTGGTCTGGGCAGACATGTAAGTTACATTTGTTGTTTGTGCTAGGCACAGTAAGGCTCTACTTTTCATTTAATTTTCAGAAATTAACCCCCAAAAGACATATAAAGATGAGGAAGCAGAGGCACAGAGAGAAGTGATTTGGCCAAAGTCACAAGCTAGTCAGTGGCATGGCTGGGATTTGAGACCAGGTCTGCCTGGTGTTGATATCAGTGCCTTGTTCATTAAGGCATGCAGCTTCATTCCAAAAAAAAAAGTTAAAAATAGTCTTGTAAATTGTAAAATACTGTACTTAAAATTTTTTCCTTTAGTTAAGATTAAGTTGTTATGTTAAGAAGAAAAAGAGGTGTAAACGATGTGTTGATTTATCAATCAGTTTTTCACCACAAAGATACCTATGCAGATAGTGGGCAGAGATGGCAAAAAGCCTCATCAGCCTTATTTTTGACTGCACATTTTGGTTGGAGAGGAAATTGTACCAGTTGCCCTACACCTAGGGGTAGTGGAAAGAAGCACTGTCTAAGGGTTGCAAATCTTTTCTGGTTTTAAACGTCACTAATTAAGATTCTTTAAATTCTGTTGTAAACTCTTTTTCTGTATTCTCTTATTTTTCTTTCTGTGAGTCTTCATCCTCTTCCTTTCCATTGTCTAATTAGAAGTCTCCTTTCTTTTCATACTTTTTCCTTATAAGGAAGAGTATATTTTTTTTTAAGTATTGTCAGTTTTATTTAAAGTAGTTTAGAATATGAAAAATGAGAGATGAATTCAGTCTCCAAGAGAGTAGTAATTAGTCCTGGCAGAAGAGAGAGGAAATAGCAAGGGAATGGATGTAAAAATACTTTTTTAGGCTGGAAGATTCCATTGAGTTGGCAGTTAACAGTATTTGCTCAGAGAAGAACCACTGCCTAAGGGATGCATAATGATTTTTGTAGGGAGAGGGGTCTAGGCCTAGCAGTGCTGGTCACGGCAAGCAACCGATGCTTGAAAATGCCTATACACAATTAGCACCTTCACAGATTGGCAGCACAGAGCTGAGTGGAGGAGGCCAGAACTGTGGGGAAGGTTTGGGGCGTTTGTGGGTGAAGATGAGCGTTTGTGGGTGAAGATAACATGAAAAAGGAAAAGAAAATGTATAGGCATAGTTACAGAATTTATCAGTTCAGTAGCAGATAATTAAGTCATTCTCAAGAATGTTTTCCTCATTTTCTACCTTGGCAGCTCTCAGATTTTTTTGAAGGCGACTCACAGTACAAAATACATTTTTAGTCATAGTCAGTATACATATACTTGTATACATAAGCGTTGTTTCAGGAAACAATACTTAATCATTACTTCACGTAGTGCCCTCTTATATTTCTCTCTTCTTTTTCTTTTTTTAATTAATTAATTAATTATTATTATTATTTTTGGCTGCATTGGGTCTTTGTTGCTGTGTGTGGGCTTTCTCGAGTTGCGGCGAGTGAGGGCTGCTCTTCGTTGCAGTGCAGTGGCTTCTCTTGTTGCGGAGCATGGGCTCTAGGCACGCGGGCTTCAGTAGTTGTGGCGCATGGGCTCAGTAGTTGTGGCTTGCGTGCTCTAGAGCGCAGGCTCAGTAGTTGTGGCACATGGGCTTAGTTGCTCTGCGGCATGTGGGATCTTCCCGGACCAGGGCTCGAACCCGTGTCTCTTGCATTGGCAGGCGGATTCTCAACCACTGCGCCACCAGGGAAGTCCCTTCAGTTTGGGTTTGCCTGATGTTTTCTCATGATTAAATTCAGGTTATGCTGCTTTGGCAGAAATTGCCACTAAAGTGATGCTGTGTTCTTCTAATTGCTTCTTACCAGTCTGCACACGATTAGATTTGGTCACTTTTTCTGCCAGTCTTCTCCAATATAAAGTTACTCTTTTTCCCTTTGTAATTAATTTTTTGTGGACATAATTTTTTTTCTTCCAGTTTTATTGAGATATAATTGGCATACAGCACTATATATGTTTAAGGCATACAGCATAATGATTTGACTTGCAGTATTCATGAAATGAACATCGATCAGCTCATATAGATAGAAAATTTAATAAATAGAAAAGAATTTTTTTTTTCTTGTGATGAGAACTCAAAGGATTTACTCTCTTAACGACTCTCATAGGGGCTTCTCTGGTGGCGCGGTGGTTAAGGATCTGCCTGCCAATGCAAGGGACCCGGGTTTGAGCCCTGGTCTGGGAAGATCCCACATGCCGCAGAGCAACTAAGCCCGTGAGCCACAACTACTGAGCCCACCCGCCACAACTACTGAAGCCCATGCACTCTAGGGGCCCACATGCTGCAACTACTGAGCCTGCATGCTGCAATTACGGAAGCCAGTGTGCTTAGAGGCTGTGCTCCGCAACAAGAGAAGCCGCTGCTTGCAGCAACTAGAGAAAGCCCACGTGCAGCAAGGAAGACCCAACGCAACCAAAAAGAGAAAAGAAAACAACCCTCATAAATAACATACAGCAGTGTTAATTATATTTATCATGTTGTATATTCCATCTGTAGTACTTATTTATCTTATAACTGGAAGTTTGTACCTTTTGACTGCTTTCATCCAGTTCTTTTTCCCCCCATACCTCGCCTCTGGTACCACAAATCTGATCTCTTTTTGTGGGGACATACTTTGAAACTATGAAAATATCTTGTTCCTCATCAAAATTTCTCTTTATTTGTCTGTTTCATTATGGACTCATGGATTTTATTTTATTTTTTAAACTTTATTAAGGTATAGTTTATATACCGTAAAATTCAGCCATTATAAGTATATAAATTCAGTAATTTTTAGTAAATTTGCAGAGTTGCACAACCATCACTGCAACCTAGTTTTAGAACATTTCTGTCATTCCCCCAAATTCCTTCATTCCCCTTTGTAGTTAATCCCCCTTCCCACCCTTAGCCCTAGGCAACCACTGTCTGCTTTCTTTATTAATTTGTCTTTTGGGTATTTCATATAAATGGAATCATACACTCTGTTGTCTTTTGAGTCTGCCTTCTTATGTTTTTGAGGTTCATCCATATTATAGCATGTATTAGTCATTTCTTTTTGTTACTGAATAATATTCGATTGTATAGATACATCACATTTTGTGTATTCACCATTTGATGGAAGTGGGGTTATTTTCAGTTTTTAGCTATTATGAATATTACTGCTATGATGAATATTTATTCCTGTGCAAGTCTTTGTGGGGATATATGTTTACAGTTCTCTTGAGTTAGACTTGTAGGAGCGTAATTGCTGGGTTATATGGTAAGTTTATGTTTACTTTTTAAGAAACTGCCACTGTTTTCCAAAGTGGCTGTACCATTTAGCACTACCACCAGCAATTATGAGGCTCACATTTCTCCACATCCTTGCCAGCACTTGGCATTGTCTATCTTTCTGATTTTGGCCATTCTAGTGGGTGTGAAGTGGTTTTAATTTGCATTTTTCTAATGACTCCTGGTGTTGAGCATCTTCTCATGTGCTTATTGCCATTTGTATGTCTTCTCTGGTGAAATTTTATTCAGATCTTTTGCTTATTTTACAATTGGGTGGTTTTCCTTTTTACTGAGTTGTATATACGTGTTGTTCAGGTATTCTGGATACAAGTTTTTTCTTTTTTTAATCAGTTAATGAGATTCTTTCCCCCCCTAGGCTGTGGCTTTTTTCTTTTTCTTAATGGTGTCTTTACAAGAGCAAAAATTTTTAATTTTGACAAAGTCCAGTATATCAATTTTTTTTCTTTTATAGGTTGTTGTTTTGGTATTGTATCTGAGAACTCTTTGTTTATCCCAAGATCACGATGATTTTCCCCTTTGTTTTCTTCTAGAAATTTCAGTTTTAGGTTTTTTTTTTTGGCCATGCCGAGCAGCTTGCAGGATCTTAGTTCCCCGACCAGGGATTGAACCTGGGCCCTCGACAGCGAAAGTGCAGAGTCCTAACCACTGGACCACCAGGGAATTGCCCAGTTTTAGCTTTTATATCTGAGTACGTAAGCCATTTTGAGTTAATTTCTGTGTACTGTGTGAGTAAAGGGTCTACTTTTTTTTTTTTTTTTGCCTGTGGCTATTCAGTTGTCCCTGCACTGTATGTTGAAAAGACTCTCCATTCGCTGTTGACTTGCCTTGGTGTGTTTATTAAAATCAGTTGATCTCAAATGTAAGGGTTTATTTCTGGATTCTCAGTTCTGCTGCATTGACCCATTGATCTCTATGTCTGTCCTGCCAATACCTCACTGTCTTGATTAGTTTAGCTTTTCAATAAATTTTGAATAGTGTAGGTCCTGCAACTTGTTATTTTTCAAAATTGTTTTGGCTATTCTAGGTCCTTTGTATTTCCTTATAAGTTTTAGGAACAGAGTATCAGCTTCTACAAAAAAAAACCCTGCTGGGGTAAAGTATTTTTAAAGGAACAGTATGTTAGTATGTTTTATAATATTTCAAGCATGTCCTGTATGCGTGATGCTTCTTTGTCATTTGGACTTTATTATTGTGAAATCTAGGACAAATCTGGTCTTTATTCTTTTATAGTGGTCTTGTTTTTTATTTTTCTGCCTTAATCTTCTACTTAGGTTGCTTCCATGTCCTGGCTATTGTAAATAAAGATGCAGTGAACATTCTGGTACATGACTCTTATTTAATTATGGTTTTCTCAGGGTATATGCCCAGTACTAGGATTGCTGGGTCGTGTGGTAGTTCTATTTTTAGTTTTTTTTTTTTTTGCAGTACGCGGGCCTCTCACTGCTGTGGTGGCCTCTCCCATTGTGGAGCACAGGCTCCGGACGCGCAGGCTCAGTGGTCATGGCTCACGGGCCCAGCCGCTCCGCAGCATGTGGGATCTTCCCGGACGGGGGCATGAACCTGTGTCCCCTGCATCGGCAGGCGGACTCTCAACCACTGTGCCACCGGGCAAGCCCATATTTTTAGTTTTTTAAATCACCATTGAGAACTATGTTTGCTGTGGGTTTGTCATATATGGCCTTTATTTTGTTGAGGGAGGTTCCCTCTCTGCCTACATTCTGGAGGATTTTTATCATAAGTGGGTATTGAATTTTGTTGAAAGCTTTTTCTGCATCTATTGGAATGGTCTAGGATTTTTTTCTGTATGCTGAAGATATTTAATTTTCTAAATCATTATACGTGGACCACATGCCTTTCAGTTTGGAGCTGTAGAAAAAATTTTTTCAATCCAGAAAGGATTTTTTTTGGTTTCCTTTTTAGTTATACAGATTATTATCTCTGTTCTGTTTCTTCTGATTTCTTCTTCAAGAACTTCTATTATTTAAGCATTGGTTCTTAGTTTTCCTTTTTTTAAAATCATCTTTCATCATTTTCACTTTTTGTGGGTCTTTTTTTCATTACCATTTTGGGAGAGCTTACCATCTTACTGTTTTGATTTTTTTGCAGTGTCAGTTTTACAGCCTAGAATTCTATTTTATTTTTTGCTATTTATTTTTCTTTCTTTGCATTCTTATTCTTCTGAGTTAGCTCCATGCTCATCTCCATCTGCCTGTTTTTTGTTTTTTGGACTGTTTTAATTTTATCTTTTCCCCATAATTTGTAGTATAACAATGAATGTGATATCTTTTCTTTCTTGTGTGATTTAAATAAGATTAACTAAATGAGTGCTATAGATACACCAACTCTTTTCATCTACAGTCCTGAAAGTTGTTATATTAAGGTTGTCATTTGTCTTCATTTTGTCTTTAATCCTAAAGGACGCCACAGATGAACATTAGCTACTAGATGGTGAGAATTCCTCAGGCAAGCAGTGAACCACTGAACTCAGGCACCTTTTCCCAGTTATCTTCCCATTCCTAAGGACTGTCATTGTATTGATAGATACTCAGTAAATATTCAGTTATTGAATTAATAATTTCTTATTGTTCCTTTTATCACTGTTATCTGTTTTATGCTTGCTTGTACTGTTTCACTGTTTGCAACATTTTTAAAACTTAAAGTAGATTATATTCATTTTTACTCACTGAATTGAAAATAAAGAATTTCATCAGCCTTTTAAATATGTCCATCTTCTATATTTATTTGGTCTTAAGTTAGGTAGAAAGTAGTGATTCGCATATCAAGCATCTACATTTGGGATGTTATTCCTTTGAATGTAAGTGTAGGATGTGAGTGTAGCATCACTCTTTAGTGATGTTCTTTAATGAGAAGTCCACTTTTAATACATCTAAAATGTCATGTCTCACTAGCACACATTATAAATCAACTATACTTCAATTAAAAAAAATAATATATTATGTCTCTCTTTAAAACACAGTCCCGGTCCCATCTTCCAGTTACCAAGTTTATCCATTTCTCAATATTTTGAATGTGTCCTTTTAACAATTATGGTATTAGTTGTGTTATTCTTGGCATTGTTTGTACTTTAGTAGGACAGGATAAGCAATTTTATATCATCTCCCAAACCGTGCTGGTATTTTTGTATGCCAGTCTTTAGTTTTTATGATAGTTGATTTTATTCTTTTATTTTTTCCTTCTGTGTAATTGGATGGCATAATGGGGTAAATTTATGACTCACATGCATTATATTTTTGGCTGGGAAATAACTTGCTTTATCAGTTATGTGCTTCCAGAGTTCAGAGAATTTTTCACTGGAGTACGTGATGGTAAATCAGTGCTTGGCTGTGGGCCCAAATTTTTTATATGTATAATCTCAACCAGTGAGGGCTTCATAACCCTGACGTTGAGTGGTTTGTGCTTATGTAATTTTTTGAGCTTTCTTTTAATTGAATGATTTTCTCCTGTCTTATTTTCTCTTTTAGTACATAAACATAAAACTTATATTTTATAAAAGTGTCTTGTTTGACAGCAGAGTGGTTTTTGTTTTCGTTTTTGTTCTGTTTTGGGTTGGCTCTTCTCTGTCCTAATTTTAGCATTTTTACCTCCTCCATTTTTCTTTAACATTTTTGGCGGTACATCCTAAGTGTGTCATCTTTATTCATCACTGATTTAATTTTGTGTACTGTCACATAGCTTATTTTCTCTTCATAGTACACAGGTTTAATTTTCTGTATAGAGTATCATCATGGGTTTTACTGCATGCATCTTTTTCTTTAAACTTTTGGTGTATCCATCTTTTGACTTATATCTCTTCTTCACAGACTAACCCCAGTTATAATATAGTACAGAGTTTTTAATTAAAACCAACTGAACTTTAAAAGTGAGCAAGGGAGAAAAAAACCAAAGCATAGCAGTTATCGCATGGTCTCACTGTGTCTTTCTTGTTTAATTTGGAGTTACTTTGGATATATTCAAGACCCTTCTTCAGTGGCACACTTCCTACAGAAAAAGCCTGTGAACCACCTGTGATGTCTTTGTCATTTTCTTCGGTGCTTTGATACAGACCTTGGGATGATCTAGCAGAAAAGAAAGAAGTCTCCTGTTGATAAAACCTGCTGTCTCAGATAAACAAGGTCCTACTGTATATAGCACAGGGAACTATATTCATTATTCTCTAATAAACCATAGTGGAAAAGAGTATGAAAAAGAATATATATATAACTGAATCACTTTGCTGTACACCAGAAACTAAAACAAGTTTGTGAATCAACTATACTTCAATAAAAAAATGAATAAATAAATAAAAGCAATATTTAAAAATAAAATAGGAAAACCTGCTTTCTCACAGTGGAGCCTGTTAATCACTGCCAAGAAGTTTAGGCAGGGACTTCCCTGGTGGTGCAGTGGTTAAGAATCCACCTGCCAATGCAGGGGACATGGGTTTGAGCCCTGGTCCAGGAAGCTCCCACATGCCATGGAGCAACTGAGCCTGTGCACCCCAACTACTGAGCCTGTATGCCACAACTGCTGAAGCCCGCGCACCTAGAGCCCATGATCCGCAACAAAGAGAAGCCACCTCAGTGAGAAGTCCGGGCACTGCAACAAAGAGTAGCGCCTGCTCGCTGCAACTAGAGAAAGCCTGCACACAGCAATGAAGACCCAATACAGCCAAAAATAAATTAAAAAAAAAAAAGTTTAGGCAAATTTATGGTTAAATATGTGACAACTCCTGCTTTTTTTTTTTAACCTGCCTGCTAAAAATCTCACATTTTGCCATATATGTAGTATTTTATATTTGAGATAGAGATTTGCCTTTGGTAAAATAAAAAGATTAGATATCAGGGACTTCCCTCGTGGTCCAGTGGTAAAGAGTCTGCCTTCCAGTACAGGGGACGCAGGGCAACTAAGCCTGTGCGCCACAACTGCTGAGCTTGCGCACCTCAACTTAGCCTGCATGCTGCAAACTACAGAGCCCACGTGCTCTGGAGCCCACGCGACAACGAGAGAGCAAAACTAGAGAGAAGCCTGTGCATCGTAAGGAAGAGCCCATGCACCTCAAGGAAGGGCCTGCACGCCACAATGAGCACCTCAACAAAAGATCCCACGTGGCTCAATGAAGACCCGACGCAGCCAAATAAATAAATAAATATTAAAAACAGATTAAATATCAGTATTGAGCATCATTTGTCTTTGTATATAGTATTTTTAGATTTTTTTCATGTGTATTTCTGTATAGGTTTATTCTTGGTTACTGTGTGAAATGTCTACATTTTATCTTAATTTTTTTTCTTATAATCTTGCCTACATTTTAATAATTAATATGGCACTTGTTAAAATAGCTTCTGGAAAAGTTTAATGTGCTACAGTATGCTGATAAAAAGAGGCATGGCATTTGCTGATATCATTTAGCAACCCCTAGCAACTTAAGAGATATAAAAAAGTAGCCCGAAATATGTACTAATAATGGATTTTATTAAAATAGCTAGGGTGTTTTCAATATAATTTTAAAGGTTTTTTGTTGTTGTTCTTCCATTATTTTTATTCAGATGATGGAAAATAATTTTTGGTTGAAGAAGATAGAAATTAGTGTTTCAGAAGCAGAAAAGCGAACTGGGAGGAATGCCATGAACATGCAAGAAACATATACTGCTTACCTCATTGAAACAAGGTGAGTGATGAGAATTAGGCCTAGGTTTAGATAGAAAAAGCTTTGGTAGCTATTGATGCAAATTCTGTTGTATAATGGAATTGTTTACAGGTCATTGTCTTTTTAGGGATTTTTGCTGTTTTACTTTTTAACAGGTTAACAGGTGTGTCTTTTACTCTGGTACTCTTAGTAGCTAAGTTCTAATGTACTTGTTTTGGAGGGAGAGGGAAGGTTATTGGAATACTTTTGGGATCTGGAATGTTACTTGACACATGCTTTAGTGGAGTTCTTGTTGTTAGATACAACCCTTTTGTGATTTGGGGAAAAGTTACCAGGTTCTCAGAGATATATGAAGTATTAAGCGGACTTAAGTAAGTGGAGATGGTTAACAAAGACGTCTAGGAGGAGAGAATACAGTCTAAGTCAGTTTAGGAGAGTTGGGAGTTACAGAGAAATTAAAATCCCCCCTTTGCCCCTGCCAGCTGTGCAGCATGCAGGAGGACCTTAGTTCCCTGACCAGGGATGGAACCCATGACCCCTGCAGTGGAAGCATGGAGTCCTAACCACTGGACTCCCAAGGAATTCATTTTTAATCGTTTTTTTTTTTTTTTTTTGGTGAGAAATTAAAGTCAGTTAAAAATTGATTGAGACTGGAGCTTTAGACCTTGGGGTAAAATTGAAAAGATAAAATAAATCATGGTGTAATCGAAAAAAAAAAGGAAGAAGATAAAGTAGCTCATGGTGTAATCACAACTCACCAGAAAAGTCTTACCTCATAAGGAAGAAGTTAAAGGAATTAGATTGTTTTGTCTAGAGCAAAGCAAGGGAAGACTCAATTTATTTTGCCAATTATAAACAGTTTATGTAAAGACTATACTGACAAGGTCTTCTCTCTGTGGACTGAGCAGAAATACTTTCAATTAAAGCAAGTAGAGGGAGGTCTTGCCTGGTGGTGCAGTGGTTAAGAATCCACCTGCCGGTGCAGGAGACATGGGTTCGAGCCCTGGTTCGGGAAGATCCCACACGCCGCAGAGAGGCTGGACCCATGTGCCGTAACTACTGAGCCTGTGCTCTAGAGCTGCGAGACACAACTACTGAGCCTGTGTGCCACAACTCCCGAAGCCCGCATGCCTGGAGCCCGTGCTCCACAACAAAGAGAAGCCACCACAATGAGAAGCCTGCGCACCGCGATGAAGAGTAGCCCCCGCTCACCTCAACTAAAGAAAGCCTGTGTGCAGCAATGAAGACCCAACACAGGCAAAAATAAATAAATAAATAAATCTATTTGAATAAATAAATAAAACAAGTAGAGGGACTTCCCTGGCAGTCCAGTGGTTAAGACTCCCTGCTTCTGGTGCAGGGTGTGTGGGTTTGAACCCTGGTCAGGGAACTAAGATCCTGCATGCTGTGTGGCACAGCAGGAAAAAAATAAATAAATAAATAAATAAAACAAGTAGATATGAGAGAACTTTCTGATAACTTCTAAAATAAAACAATAGAACTACCAGACCTAGTTGATAAAGTGTTACAACCATGTTTTAATATGAATACATTAAAAGTTTTTTTTTAGTCATTTTCATTGGCTTTACCACACCGTCACCAAACTAGCCTTAGGGCTGAACCCTGTGCCATTTTCAGGGTTTTCTCCAGGTCTGTGGTTCTACCCAAAATGAAAGTTAAAATCATGGTGAAGGTTATTTAGTTTACAAATAATTCTGGTAATCCTTTCTTTAACTATAGTCTTCCTTCTTACACACACACATACATACACACACAACAAGCAACGAAAACAAAACAAGAAAAGAAAAAAAGAATCTTCCAAAAAGAAGAGAAAATTTGTGTATGATAGGAATTTGGGGAAAAGAACTAAGGTGGGTCTTTTAAAAAATAGATTGTTTTGGGGCATGCATATATACATGTATGTATCAGAGAGATTTTTTAAGGTAATTAAAAAAAATTATGGTCCCATGAGAGAGTTTTTTTTTTAAGTTAAATTAGCCACTTTAAAAAATCATACTTTAGGGGACTGCCCTGGTGGTCTAGTGGCTAACACTCTGAGCTCCCAATGCAGGGGGCCCAGGTTTGATCCCTGGTCAGAGACCTAGATCCCACAGTCATGCTGCAACTAAGAGTTTGCATGCCACAACTAAAGATTCTGCATGCCGCAACTAAAGAGCCTGCATGCCGCAACTAAGGCCCAGTGCAGCCTAAATAAATAAATAAATAAATCATACTTTAGAAATTCGTGGCTCTAACTTTCTAAGTAAATTCTTAAATTTAAAACTGTAAAGGATATTTTTATTTTATTCTATTTTATTTATTTATTTGGTTGCCCCGGGTCTCTTAGTTGCGGCAGGCAGGCTCCTTAGTTGCGGGAAGCAGGCTCCTTAGTTGTGGCTCGTGGGCTTCTTAGTTGTGGCTCGCTGAAAAAGGACATTTTTAGTATGTGCCTATTTCTTCACCCAATTGAACAATGAAATTAGCTGTTGACTAGTTTTACTGCTGGAAGAGACTTGATTTGAATAATCTGGAATGATTTATAGTTTACTCTTGACTGAAATGAACAGAGTATAATAATTTGAAACTTGGAGTTAGAAGTGACCATACACGAGTAATATAGCTAGACTCTGGATAAATATTTAAGTGGATCATCAGTAAATGTGTGGTGCACAAAAGGATTATTGAGTTGACTTTCACAATTGTATTTCATTTATTTTAAAACAGTGATTCTCAAACTTTAAAATGTATAGGAATCACTTGGAAATTTTGTTAAGCTGCAGAGTTTTGGGTGGGGTCCAGGAATTGACACATTTTAAGCAAAATTCCAGGTGTTTTTGAAGCAGATGGACCATAGTTTTATCACGTATAAAGGCTTTACATTTTAAGATAGTTAAATTTATCTGTCTTTTTTCTTTTATGATTTGTGTTTTCCCTCTCTTAAATTCTTGCCTACCCCACATCATGTACATATCCACTTTGAGAAACACTGCTTTTAGATAGATTATTTTGAAAGTACTGTACCCCTAAGGCTAACTTTCCTTCAACAACCACAGAACCCTGGAATTTATTAATTTAATCATGAAGGATTCTTGCTGTAATTCAGTATTATTCAGATAGTCTTGGACAATATGAGTATTATTGAGCCTTGATATTGACTAAAAGTTGAACTTTAACATATAGCTTATCTACCTACTCTTTGGACACAAGTAGAAAGTCCATTTAGCAATTGCCTATAGTGTTACAGTTTAATAGGCTAAGAATGAATAAGGCTAAAGTCATTGATTTTAATTTCTCCAGAGGTGTTTATGCTTTCCTGTTCATAGAGTATGAACCCTTTTAAAATAAAGTATACTGTACATAGTAATAGGTAAGAATTCCTCATTGTCTTGGGAGGCTATATGATGTCTTCACTTAATTCCTCTAATTTGTAAAACAGGGCTGATGATCCTATCTACTTTATTGTGAGGGTTAAATTAAATGTTGCATGTAAAACCAATTATGTGCTATTAAGTATTTGTTAAATGATTGGATAAATGGGGTAGTTTTGTGGTCCAAAGAAAGTCTTCCCTATGCTTTTAGGTGTTTCCAGTTGTTAGACCCTGCCTTTTGTGGCCTTTAAAACAAAACAAAAAACAAAATCAACTTGTAAAAGATCTTCTAACAACCTTTAGGTGTACTGCTTATAGGCTATATTTATTTGCTTATTAGCAAGATGTGGGTTCTGTTGGTCATGATTTTAAATAATTTGAAACTTGATATTAACCTAAGATATTTTTTCAGCTGAAGTTGAAAATCGGAATTAGAATAGTATTAGTCATAGCTAATGGTTAGGTCAACTCTTTAAAATGAATTATGATTTAATAATCCTATATCTTTGCCATGGGAGCCATTTGTACATTTTGAATTTCATATTATGCTTCCTTTTCTGTTTCCTTTCTATTATGTTTCCTTTTCTAATATATAATGCAATGAATAAATTTAGTGGCAAACAATATAAAAATTATTTTTTAAGTATAATAAATAATAAATTATTTTATTTATTTATTATTAAAATGCTTGTGTTGAGCATGACACAGTATATATATCTTCTCAAGACTTTACTTTATTCTAAGACTGATTTAGCCTCTGTGCCTTTATGCCATAACGTACAGATGCACACTTTGGTTATGTTTCTTGGAGGGCCTATAAGTTATTTTCAAGCAAACAATTAGAAAATGGGAAGGTTCTGATAATGTTTAGAAGACTAATGTTTTCTAACAGTGATTATGCTAGCAGAAATTGTAAATAGTCAAAATAATTTCAAATATTCTTTATATGATTTTACCCAGCTTTCCCCCAACTTGAACTTTTATATGGATGAGACATGGCATTGCCTGCAGCTCTTTATATTAAAGATAAGACTAGAATTGAATTTTTACATCCCTTCTCCCCACTGTTTCAGAGTTAATTGACATTTTGCTTTTGTGGGTTTTTTCAGGTACTTGGATGCATCTGATTCGTTTATAATGTTGAATCGAGGGTTTTTTTGGTGTCATCGTCTTTGGCATGAATATTATTCCCTCTTTGTGGCAGGAGTTGTTCTCTCATTGTGGCAGTGAAAAATACTTTTTCTTTAATGAAACACTGGCTAAGCCAGACTTTACTATATTGGAAAGCCAGCTGTTATACATTAACCAAATTATTTTATATTGAGGCTTTTAGAATGTTCCTAATATGACTATTTCTCTTGAGTTCAAATAGGTTTTCTATAACAGAAGAAAGTGGTTAGGAGTGAAAGCTTGGGAATCAGATGGATCTGAGTGCTCTACCCACAGATCTTTGTGATTGTAGGAAGAGCATATACTGTGCAGCTGCTTCCTCATCTGTGAAATGGGGACAGTAATCCCTGCTTCACCAGGTTTGTTGTAGGGATTAAATAATACATGAAAAATTCTCTACTCAGTGTCTGGTTCATTCAGTAAATGGAGTTATCAGTTTTAAAGGAATGGAGTTATCAGTTTTAAAGGAGGTCGTGTGCATGCATTTGTATTTTTAAAAAGCACTAGAAATCTTATTCTGTCTTTTTCAGGTCAGTTGAACATATTGATGGTCAGAGTGTCCTAACAGACTCACTATGGAGGCGGTATAGTGAATTTGAGTTGTTGAGAAACTACCTTTTAGTTTACTATCCGCATATTGTTGTGCCACCTTTACCAGAAAAAAGGGTAAGAAGTGAAATGGCAGTATAGTTCAGAAGTATTTAGCATTGAGACTATTCTTCATGGTTGTTTTGTTTATCTAGGCAGAATTTGTTTGGCATAAACTCTCTGCTGACAACATGGACCCGGATTTTGTGGAAAGACGTCGAATTGGTTTAGAAAACTTCCTCTTGAGAGTTGCTTCACATCCCATCCTTTGTAGAGACAAAATCTTCTATTTGTTTTTAACACAGGTATTTTTCTTTTATTTAATCTTCTAAAAAAATTCATTTGACTTGGGATCTTTTAAATTTTAAATCGTGGAGTGCTTATTCTTAAGGATCCTTTTGGAGCAGCTTTGTTAATTTATATGCATTTCGTGGTTTGTTCTGTTTTGAATTTCCAAAGTAAATTACATCATTCTTTTGGCTAACATTTTTATACTTAAAGATACTAAAGATGGTACTTTTGGGTATCACTTAAATGGTATCAGAATTAGCCTTTAGTTTTTTGAAGCCCAGGTCTATAAAATCTTGAGTCCATCTTTGGTAATCTTTTGGAATCTGGATTGTATGTTTAATTTTGCAGTGAAAGGAATTCTTTTTTAACCTTTCTCTTCCATCTCCCCTGAAAGAAGAACAGAACGATAGATATTTAATTTGGAATATTCCCTATGGGCTGTTGTGCAATGACATCTAAAATTAACTTTAATTTTTAGGAAGGTAACTGGAAGGAGACTGTGAATGAAACCGGATTTCAGCTGAAGGTAAGGATAATTGCATGAAATAATTTGTTACATTCCTTTACAGTTCCTAGCACAGTGCCATGCACTTAATGGGTACTTGCTGTTTATTGAATGAGCGAATATTGGAAATTGGCCTTGCATCTAATATCATTGGTAAAGTTTTTAAAGAAACAATGCAGTGTATTTTTGATTGGTGTAATTTTTGTTAATAGTGAGACTATAATGGGCATATTTATGAGTTTAGTTCTATTGGGAAAGAAGATTTTGAAGCAGTAATTTAGGTACAGGCTATAGATTTTTCCCACAGTTTAGTCATATTATACATTGTATATTTTTTTCTTCCCTCTGTCCTTATCACTGCCACTATCAGTGGTGCCCCCAAAATTGGTCACTCTATTAAATAGGAAAGACACTTCTGAAGAATTGATCTTGGGTTTTCCAGTCTTAGCAGACTAGAAGATGAACCATCAGTCATGCTTCTTCTGTCTACTGGGACATGGCCAGTTTTGAGTGGGCATAGGATTCATTTTGTATTAGCATCTGTTAGTAATACAGGCCTAATTAGATTTTGACCGCTTTTCATATTCGGTCATTAGAATTAGTGTCTGGGAATGGAACTGTTATCTAAAAATTAAAGAGCATGTTGGTCATAAGATGGCCACCCTAACTCCAGTCTGCTCTCCCTCTTGTTCCCAAAAGTAATTTAACACTGGTGCTTGCAGATTTTTTAAAGTTTTCATCTCTTGTGTAAACTGAATAGGTAAGAAGAAAAAGTAATATAAATTGATATAATATATAAATTGATCAACAATTCACATGATAATGCAGTAACAAAATTCAGTAGGTCTAGGCGACAAGAACAAAATGTCTTTACAGTAATTTTAAGAACACCCCCTAGAGATTTATGCATTGGTATATAGGTATTTTAATTTTAACATAAAAAGACAAGAGAAAATTTTTTGTCTGCACAGAAAATATAATCAAGTATCTAATTCTGTCATAAACCAATTTTAACTTATAAATATATTGTTGGCAGATAACATGAAAAAATTAGTATTTTCTTGGCTATAATTCATTATGGTGCTCAGAGAGAATGCTGGAATTTTGGTTTAGAGATGGTTTGAAATAACTCTAAACTTTAAAAAATTATTTATATTTTGATAGAATTTTCTGAGAACTAGTCCAAGATTTCTTAGGAGCCAGTAATAAAGAAAAGAGCAAACTAAAATATATATTTTTTAGTGATATCTCTTTATATAAAAAGAAAATTTTAAAAATTTTCATCGTTGATTTAGTCATTAGTTTAGCAACTGGTTATCAGTTGTTTGTCCTTAACTCAGTTTTTGGCCATAACTTGGGTGGCCTTGAGAAAACTCCTAAATTTCTCCATCCATATAGACTATGCTCTTTACGGAGTGCTTTGAATCTTGTGTGTAGGTGCTATTTAAGTGTTTAGATACAATGTTTTGTATTTGGGTAGCCTTACGGTGAAATCTTAGTTTCACTTTCATAAAATCTTTGAAAGGTAATACTCTGTACACAATAATTTGAAAAGTCAGAATTTAAATGAAATGGACCAGACATAAAATGTATGGGGAGAATTTGGAGACCCATGCAAGGAATTGGGACTTATTTTTAAAGAAGCAGGGTTTTTTAAAAAAATATTTATTTATTTATTTGGTTGTGCTGGGTCTTAGTTGCGGCACATGGGCTCCTTAATTGTGGCCCATGGGCTCCTTAGTTGTGTCTCACGGGCTTCTCAGTTGCGGCTCGTCGGCCCCTTAGTTGTGTCATGTGAACTCTTAGTTGTGGCATGCATGTGGGATCTAGTTCCCTGACAAGGGAATAAACCTGTGCCCCCTGCATTGGGAGCATTGAGTCTTAACCACTGTGCCACCAGGGAAGTGAAATGGGACCTTTTAGGACTACACATACACACACGTACGTGCATGCATACATACAAACGTATGTGAGGTTGTCCGAGAGATAGAGAGAGAAAGACACACAATTCACTTATCTGGAGGTCATGTATTTGGCAGTTACAACTAACCCAATCACAGTTGAAAGGGGGTATTTAGAACTGACTTCTGAGATGTTCAAATGGATGTAACATAGCTTACTATAGTACTTACAGATATACTTTGGTCCTTTCAGATAGTACCCACTTAATTTTTTTTTTTTTTTTTTCCGTACACGGGCCTCTCACTGCTGTGGCCTCTCCCACTGCGGAGCACAGGCTCCGGACGCACAGGATCAGCGGCCATGGCTCACGGGCCCAGCTGCTCCACTGCATGCGGGATCCTCCCAGACCGGGGCACGAACCCGTGTCCCCTGCATCGGCAGGCAGACTCTCAACTGCTGCGCCACCAGGGAAGCCCCCCACTTAATTTTATTATAGTTATTCAAATAAACTTGGCTATCTGTTTTCTAGGCTACAGCATATTAGAAGAAAATTTAAGAGGTCTAAAAGTGAATACTGCTGGAGACAGGCACACTGTTACAGTAGTGAAATTGACAGCTGAGCCTGCTAGTAAAGGATAACAGTGATCTGAGAGTCAGACACTGCAGTATGGAGGCCTCTGGCATGGGGCCAAATCCCCACACACCTATGTAACCCCTAGGGCTTCATTGTGTCACAGGTGAATTCAGTATTAGTTGTTTATAGTGGTTACCTTGAGGCTTCAAGAAAAGGTTGAATTGCTGGCTGAGTACTCATAATTCAGCGTTTCTTTCTTCTTTTTTTTAGCGTGGAACTAGTTTTTTGAAAAAAAAAAAATTTAATTCAGTGTTTCTTAAAATGTGGTCAGTTGGCTTCATGAGTCTCAATTTGCTGGGATTGTTTGTTCAAAATACTGAATCCTAGAGTTCATTCCAGACATATTGATTCCCACGAGCCTAAAACTTAAGAACCATTGCTGTAAGATGACAGATAAGAATATTTTTAGGGAAGATAATTTTAGAAGATTATCAAAATTGGTAAAAAAAAGAAAAAAAAGAAAAAAAAAGTTAGAACCTAAAGCAGTATCTTATCTGAATATCATTAACATTAAATGTTTACTATGTGCTTAAGCACTGTACTCTAATACATGGTCGTGTTTTTTTGCTGACAGTTGCCTCAGTACCTTTGAGGTTAGTTTAATATTATTCCAGTTTTTTAGATGAGGAACTCGAGAAAGTGACTTAATGGCGGTATAATGTTGATTGTTGTCAATTATTGTTTCAATTTGATCGCTGTCTACTTGAACTGGTCTACCCGACCGTGGAGCACTGTCCGGCAAGAAATCTCCAGCACACAACTTCACAAACCACTTTTGACACGTTCGATTAGTCACAGCACCTTCTCCATACACTGCACAAAACTTTCTGTGCGTTTCAGTTGCGTTTTTACCTTTCTTGAAATAATAAAGCATAATATGCTGAAAATGCTTTTTTCTTCCATCTTCAGTATTAAAATTGCTACACAAAAATTCACCAATTTTGTTGTCTTTTTTTAAATGCTTGCTGATATGACAGCTGTCACATACAGTCTAACAAAATTGTTTCGAATGAAGTTAAAGACAGCTAAGTGCTACTAGAGCCATCTTATGGAAAAGACCGAACAAAACTTTTGGCCCACCCAATACTTTATTATTTATTTATTTTAAAAAATCATATGGTATTTGTTTTCAGTTCCCTCTTTTTAAAAAAATTAATTAATTTTATTTTTGGCTGCGTTGGGTCTTTGTTGCTGTGCGCAGGCTTTCTCTAATTGCGGCAAGCAGGGGCTACTCTTTGTTGCAGTGTGAGGGCTTCTCATTGTGGTGGCTTCTCTTTGTTGCACAGAATGGGCTCTAGGCATGCAGGCTTCAGCAGTTGTGGCTCGCGGGCTCAGTAGTTGTTGCTCGTCAGGCTCTAGAGCACAGGCTCAGTAGTTGTGGCACACAGGCTTAGTTGCTCTGTGGCATGTGGGATCTTCCCGGACCAGGGCTCGAACCCATGTCTCCTGCATTGGCAGGCGGATTCTTAATCACTGTGTCACCAGGGAAGTCCTCCACCCAATACTTTAGTTTAAAGTAATATCATTTTAACTCAGTTCTCTCAGTAAGTTACTTACATGAAAGTAAGTGTCATCCATATGCCCAAACCTTAAATGATTTTAGGCTGACTCAGAAGAATCCAGAACCCTGTCTGTTGCTTGGAGCAGGGACTGCCAGAGAGATCTGGGCCTTTAGGATCTCTGCTAATCCTGGAGATTCCAAATGCTGGGTGCCTACAGACTGTCAGGTACCCTTCTAGGTGCTGTGGATACAACAGCGAATACGCTGGAAACATTCATTATCCCCATGTTCTTATGGAGTTTGTATTGTAAGTAGTTGGAGACTTTAAGTTAACATTTATTTAAGATACTTTGAAAGTCATAGGTGATATAAAGTGAAACAATCATTACTGTGAGAGATTATGACAGCAGGGATTTTTTTCTAGGGGTTATTTTGAGATAGGTGACAAAATTTATTGTTCAAATGGGGACACTTTTGAGAATAAAAAGGGGGTCTGCTAATAATTAGATTAGGGACAACAGGTGTAAGCCAGGACTGTCCTGGGAAAACTGCATCACATGGTTGAAGAGAGAACATTTGAGCTGAGACCTGAATAGTGAGGAACCTGCAGTGGAGTCAACCTAGCGGGTAAAGGAAGAATGTTAGAGAGAGGGCAAGCTGGTAATGGTTTACTAGACAAGGTTTGGGGGAAGAACCTGAAAATGAAATAAAGGAAAGACAAGGTCTAGGACAAGGAAAGTAAAGTATGTAATAGTAATTGGAAATGGAAGGAGAGGTGGGGATTAAAGAACATGGGAAAGGAAGTTAAGTTGGGGCTGTAGAATAGTCGGGGTTATTTTTTCATTCAGCCAATACTTATCGCATATTTTTCTTGTGCCAGGCATTGGGAGGCATTGGGGATACTGGAACGAACAAAGAAGATTAAAGTATTGTCGTGGCAGCCATTGTGCAACTCTAGGAGCCCCATTCACATTGTGCTTTTCTTGTGGCTCTTACATTCTAGTGGACAGCTAGGAAACAAGAAAACAACTCAGCGGATTTCAGATAGTGCTGTATTAAAGGAGATAAAGTAGGGTGGTATGAAACAATTATATAAGGGCTTCTTTAGATATTTAGTGGGGAACCTGATAAGATGGATGAATGGTAACCGTCAGATTTGGAACAGCCTAGGTAGGTGTTTAGAGATCTAGCTTTGGGGAGAAGTTTCTGATTTGATGACATTTTAAGCAATTTCTCTTATTATGGAATCTTGTGAAATGATGAGCAGGTTGAGTGGGGTGTTATGATGGACTGACCTGACAGAATGCTTGGTAAGCAAAGGTTAGGATGGTGATGGTTTACATTTTATATGCCTTCTATAGTGGTAAGATGGTAATATTAAAAGTAAAAAATAAATTAATTGGTAGTATTAAGTATGAGATTCAGAAAAAGATACACATGAAAATTTTCTTTTTTACTGATGGTTTTTATGTAATTTCATCCTTATTTAAAGAATCTCAT
The DNA here is from genome assembly GCF_003031525.2 of Neophocaena asiaeorientalis asiaeorientalis. Taxonomy (NCBI): domain Eukaryota; kingdom Metazoa; phylum Chordata; class Mammalia; order Artiodactyla; family Phocoenidae; genus Neophocaena; species Neophocaena asiaeorientalis. The sequence continues at coordinate 501,926 of NW_020174133.1, read as the reverse complement.
TTGCATGTGACTATAAAGTCATTAACACGTTGATGTTTAGTGATTTGAATTCACTTAAAGAACATAAGGGAGTAATATTATATGCCTTAAATTCATAGTTGCTTTAATTGTAAGGACTTTCACATGCATTAGCTCCTTTGCCCTTGAGATGTAAGAAAGGTCAAGAATTGATAAAATACCCATTTTAGAAATAAGAGAATCCCCTGAATTCAATGATAAATTAAGCTTTAGATATTCTTGATAGCTCTTTGAATTGCTTTTGGTCTGAAGGTTTAGGAGGCTGGGTTTATGGAGTGGTGTATTTGTTGCATTTGTTTTTATTTCTTCAGCCATGTAATCTGGGGAGCCCTAGTAGTTTTGCTTTTGTTTGTTTATTATTTTGGGAGTATTTGTAATTAGGGCTTATAAGTTGGAATAATATAAAATATTCAAGCTGATTGGGATTTTCAAAACCAAACCACATCATGAAATTGATTACTGATTGAGCTACCTTCTATGAACTGTATCATTTTTGTGCCTTGGTCAGAAAAAATATATATATATATTTATTTATTTATAATTTTTTTATTTTAATGAGAACATATGATAAGAGGAGAGGATTTGGCTATATTAAGTATAAATTTATACAGTGAAATTATTATTTCATGTTGATCCTTCTGTCTCTCCTTTGAAATAAGTTAGGGTAGAAATAAGTAAAGGTAGTTAAATAGTTGTGTTGAAATATCTAGAAATAAGTAAAGGTAGTTAAAAAGTTGTAACATTTCCTGCCAGCTAGAAAGGAATTAATTTGATGTCATCTAGCTTGTTTTTTTTTGGCCGCACCTCAAGCATGTGGGATCTTAGTTCCCTGACCAGGGATCAAACCTGTACCACCAGGGAAGTCCTCATCTAGCTAGTTTTAATTTAGTACAGGCATTTCCATATTTCTTTATTTTCTAAAATACTGATTATGAAAATGAGAAAAACCAATGTACATTTGGTTTACATTCCACCTGAGAACGAATCTCAGTAATGCACAGGCTTCAAAGCAGTAGTTTTATTTAGTTTATATGTATAGATCATTGTTTTTCTTGATTTAGAGAAAAAGTAAACTACTTTTTTCACATGACCTATTTTGTTATAATATTGCAGAGCTATATGGTTGCTAGTGTACTGGTGTTTACAGTTGTTTTACTTTGGTATTACTGAATGCCATGTGTTCAGTTTAATTTATAAATATTTTTGTAGTGTTTTAAAAAATAACTACTAAACTGTTTTTTGGGGTATGTTTAATGTGTTTGACACAAATGATACGAAGAAAACTGTACTTGAGCATCTTAATTCTAAAGGGAAAATAAAACTGTTTGGATTTAAACCCTGAAATGTAATTGTATTAAGTGAATAAATTATTTTTTCCAGGCAGACTCCAGGTTAAAAGCGCTTAATGCAACATTCAGAGTGAAAAACCCAGACAAGTAAGGTTTTGTTTTAATAACAGTTACAATGTTGTTTTGAATGGTGCCTATCAATCTATTTAATTTTTCATTTCTGAATGTATGCACTTTATTTGCTAAATATTTTAAATAGTAATTCACGTTAGTGAAATCCTTTTACAGTCTAACACTGATTTTGAAATTTGGTAATTTAATTGGGATTAAGGTTGTAAGTAACTGAAGTTTTAGAAAATTAAACCACTGCTTTTTCCTAGAAGGATTTATTGAGTGTTGCTTAAGGTATCAGAAAAATGAGAAAAATAATTTAAATTTCATATAAAATAGTTTTTCTTATTAGACTTTGCTTGTCAGATATGTACAAAACTCAAGATAATATATTATTTATTTTAATAATAAACTATCTACTTTGAATAGCAAAAAAACTTGATAGTTGCATACTAGTATAATAATTTCGTGGAGATGTATTTATATGACAGTTACCTGACTTCATCAGTGTCACTTTGGTGTTTGTGAGAGCATTTCTATATTAAAGAAAACTGGTGTATTCAGAAATAACTTTCCTTAGGGTGGGATCTAAGTATTTAAGATTTGGTTTTGTTCATTCTCTGAATTTGGTGGATAATTCAGGCTCTTCATTATATGGACCTTTACCTGAAGCTTGCTTCGGCTATAACTTTCTAGGTAGAAATGTGCTTAGGTAGATGAGGCTTTTCCATATTTGGTGACTAAGTTTATGAGGTCTGTAAGAATTTCTCTAGTCAGGCCTTCAGCGTTAACTTCTACATAGTGTAAATTCTTAGCAGACAAAGGCCAAGTTTGCATAGTCTGATAGCCTATTGTGCTGGACTTTATAAACCATAACACATTAACATTGTGCCTCTGGTTTTTAGTATACATTTTGAATATAAAATACAAATAAATACTTTAAAGTTTGGTAATTAAGAAATTGTGATGGTAACCATTGAGGTTTTTATTTTATTTTTTTAATAGACTTTATTTCTTAGAGTAGTTTTAGGTTCCTAGCAAAATTAAGTGGGAAGTACAGAGCTCCCAGGTACCCTCTGCCGCTACACTTACACAGCTACCCCTAGAGATACAGAGCCACCCCCATTATCCCTTACCAAGGGATACCAATGGGAGCCACCCCCATTATCCCTTACCAAGGGATACCAATGGGAGCCACCCCCATTATCCCTTACCAAGGTGGTACATTTGTTATGATTGATGAACCTACATTGACTCATTGTTACCCTCTCGAAGTCCATAGTTTACATTAGGGTTTACTCTTGGTGTTACATGTTATATGGGTTTTGACTAATGTATAATGACATGTACGTGTCATTACAGTATCATAAAAAGTATTTTCACTGCCCTAAAAATCCTCTTTGCTCTGCCTATTTATCCTTCCCTCCCCATAGCCCTGGCAACCACTGATCTTTTTACTGTTCCCATAGTTTTGCCTTTTCCAGAATGTTGTATCATACAATACGGGGCATTCTCAGAAAGGCTTTTGCTTTGTAATATGCATTTAAGGTTCCACTGCGGTTTTTATAAGGGCTATAATGACATCCATGGTATATGAGATGTTCTCTAGGTTAAGAACTAAATTATGTCACCCTCCAAAAAAAGCTTTGGAAAACCTAAGCAGCAAAGTTTATGACATTGGTGAATGTACATTCATTAGAGGAGCATGTAGATGAGACAGTTTTTAAATTAATATTTAATATTATTGTTTTGTCAGTTGAATGTTTTTTAATTTAATGAAAAATATTTTGTCAACTGAATGTTTGTCTTCCCTTTTCTGACCTACCAGCTTTTCTAGATTGCTAAATTTTGTTTAATATTCTACATTATATATAGAATTTTAAATGTGATATGACCAATAACATAAACAAGGCAGTTTTTTGCTCCTAAGTTCTTGTTCAAGTATATAATTAATGTATAATTAGTAATAGAATTTGTTTGCCTTAAGTTTTAGATAAGAGAATTATCTATATCAGTCATTGTTGTAACAGATTTTTAATATACAGAATCCCTGTTCTATGTCTGTCTGGCCCAATAGATTAATTATTATTCATACCATTACTGAAATAGTTTATATCACTAAAATGCTTTAATTCCATTCTTTCTTAAAATGTAGAAAACCAGAAAGATTGTTTCAGAGGTTTCAAATGATACCTCTTCATGCATGTTTATTTTTATTCAAACTAGACTGTTAAAAGCAGTGAGGAGGAGGACCTTGAGTCTCTACTTTTTGTGGCAATACTTGGCTAATATTTAGGAGGTAGACTGAGTGAGTGGTAGAATGTATGGGATGAAAGAGAGGAGAAGGAAATACAGGTGGCACCTAGGTTTCATTGTTTAAACTGCTAGGGAATAGAGGAGAGAGATTTGATGGGATAGGGGAAGATAAGTTGAGCTTTGGATATGTAAACAGGTACAAATGTCTGCTAGTTAGTTGGCTTCATAGATATGGCTTTTAGGAGAGATTTGGGCTGGAGTTATATATTTGGAATTCAGCAGCATGTAGATTATAATTGTGAAGCTTTGTGAATAAGTCACACAGAGTGTGTAGATTGAAAGATTGGTTGTAAAATGGTTGAGAACCTAGGGCTGAATCCTAAAGAAGCCAGTGCTTGAAGGGCGTTTTCCAAAGTGTAATCTGAGGATTGCCAGCATCTGAATCCTGTGAATGCGTTTGTTATAAATTCAGATTCCTGAATTTATTCCTGTGTACAGTTGTGGTGGTTACTCATGCCCTCTTTTACTGAGAGGCCCTCAGTAGTGCTCTTAGCAAACACTTCAGGAGTCCTTTGCACACTAAAGTTGGCGGTATAAGAGATGAGTGAAGGGAGTGAGTCCTGCAAAGGAGACTTTAGGAATGACCAGAGAGTAAAAGGAAAACCATGAGAAATTAACACTGATGTCAGGGAAACAAATTTTTGAGGAGGGTGAGGTCAGGTGTTACATTGCTGGAAGAACGGTGGTAATAGAAGTTTCAGGTCTTATGGAGAACGGCAGACATCAGATTATAGAAACAAAGATTACTGAGCAGCATGAAGATTGTTAGAGACAATGAGTTTATGGTTGCACCATAAGATTTTCTTAGCACCATAAAGTTTTTCCTGTTTTTTTGTTTTCAAACTAACAAATATTATCTCTATCTCAGTTCCACAGTGTAAATTATGAAGTCTTTTCTTGGCTTTAAAAATATCTAGAGAAAATATGGTTATTTTGTTTTAGAACTTTCTGAGTTTGCATCGGTGTGTAAATGTTTAAGGCTAGCAAATAGTTAAATAGAATCAGTTTTATTATTCTCAGGAACTGCTATTTTGTCTTTCAGTTTTTGACTTTTCATGAGAAAAATGATGTTTTGTTTCCTGTTTCAGGAGATTTACAGAACTAAAACACTACAGTGATGAACTACAGTCTGTCATCTCACATCTTCTTCGAGTCAGAGCTGTAAGTGGTCCCCAAGAACTTTTTGACAGAGATTAAAAAGGAAGTGCTTGGGCTTCCCTGGTGGCACAGTGGTTGAGAGTCCGCCTACCGATTCAGGGGACACGGGTTCGTGCCCCAGTCTGGGAAGATCCCACATGCCGCAGAGCGGCTGGACCCGTGAGCCATGGCCGCTGGGCCTGCGCGTCCGGAGCCTGTGCTCCGCGGCGGGAGATGCCACAGTGATGAGAGGCCCACGTACCAAAAAAAAAAAAAAAAAAAAGGAAGTGCTTCTCATTTAATCGTTATGTTTTTAAGTAATGGAAGATATTTATGATGAATAACTGATTTTTATATTCAAATTTGGTGTGTTCATCACCTAAATTGCATTTTTTAAAAAAATGTGAAATGTTTTCTGGCGTAAATAACTGGAAGAATTTTAGCCTATAGTTTTCTCTGTAGTCTGTATATGGTTGTTTTGACATCTTATCGAAGGGCCTACCATTTCACTGTTGGAATATAATTAAGTGTGGGATTTTAGATCTACATATAATATCTTATTCTTTCAAGGTTTTTGTTTTTTTCTTTTTTGTGGTACACGGGCCTCTCACTGTCGTGGCCTCTCCCGTTGCGGAGCACAGGCTCCGGACTCGCAGGCTCAGCGGCCTGTCATTTTCTGTCATCACTGTTGTCTTTATAGCAACACTGACATTGTATTCTGTACTCATTTGTTAATTATCTCCTCTACTAGTGTATGTGAGCTCCCAAGAGCAGGAGTTTGTTTTCTCACTGTCAAATCCCTAGAATAATGCCTGACTCAGAGTAGGCACCCACTACATATTCACTGAATGGATGAATAAATGGATGTATGTGCTGACAGTTTTATGTTTAAAAAATCTTAAAAAGCAGTAACATAAATTACTTCTTGAATTTAATTATAACCAGCCAGGGAGAACTGGTTAGTAATGTATATTTGACAAGAAATATGACCTTTAAAGAAAAATGACCTTGTCATCAGAGAGCTTACAATACACAAGTAAGAGAATTCTGGGTATTGATACATTTACCCTAAACTTTATGAAAACAGGCTTCAGAAACTTAATTGACATAAAAGACAGCTTGAGCTCTTCAAAGGAAAGGCAGCACTTGTTCTGTGAGTGAAATTGAAATTCTGACTGTATGAATGAGATAAATGCCAATGGAAAATACAGAATAGCTAAAATCTTGATTGTTCTAAAATTAGGAGAAAGGCTGTTTAGTCATAGACAGTGACATAACAGTTAAAAATGGAAGGTTATAGTCCAACACTGACAGAAGCCTGCGAACAACACAGAAATCACCACAGTGAGGGCTTTTTTGTAGCATTCAGAGTGTCAGGAGAAGAAGGCTTAGACACTGTTTGATACAGATGATGAATTGTTAACAGACGAAGAGAAAATAGAATTATTTGGCTATCTTTTCTGACAAGGAGAATTCTTTTGAAAGTAGAAAAGGCAAAAAATAAATGACTAACAGGTTAAAGAGTTAATATTTAAGACGTCAAAACAGAACAACCAGAAAGGGCAGGTGGCCATAGACTGAGAGGAGCTGGATTTAGAACTTGTCTCTGGCATTTACCAGGTCCTTCAGGCAAATCCACTAACCTTTCAGAGTTTGTTTTCTTTGCTGGAAAATGGGAATATCTGCCTGGCACATAGTAGGTACTACATAAATATTTGTTATATGAATGAGTGTGTTATTCATAGAGTTGTGAGACTCAGATGAGATAATCTATGTTTTGTAAACTAAGACAAAAGGAAAATAATGCTAATCTAATATTTATTTACTGTTGTATATCAATCAGCCAAACATATTGTGTTATTCTTAACTAATTCCGATAGTAGCCCTTTGAAGGTAGGTGCTGTAACTGTCCCCATTTTATAGATTAGGAAGCAGAGGCAAATGAATTAAGTAACTTGCCTCATATTATACTATAAATAGATATGATGAAGCCAGAATTTAAACCTTTGTCTGACTCCAGAACCCATGCTCTTAACCACCTACAAATGGTATATTGACAGAGGACGTGAATTCAGGTAGATTGAGGGAGAAGAGAATTGATTTTCATTGAGCCACCTTGCTTATTGCCAGGTACCTTACAAATGTCATCTTCTTTAATCCTCAGTCATATGATGAGGTTCATTTCCACATTTCCAAGAGAATGATATAATACTAAGGTTAAGAGTAGTTTAATAAATGGCTCAAAAGTCAAACCCTAAAGTAAGAAGGAGCTGGATTTTTTCTTTTTAATATTTATTTATTTATTTTGGCTGCACTGGGTCTTAGTTGCAGCACTGGATCTTCGTTGCGGCACGTGGAATCTTTTGTTGTGGCATGCCGGCTCTTTGTTGTGGCTCATGGGCTTCTTTCTATGTGTGGTCCCTTGGCATGTGGGGTATTAGTTCCCTGACCTGGGATTGAACCCACGTCCCCTGCATTGGAAGGCATATTCTTAACCACTGGACCACCAGGGAAGTCCCAGGGGCTGGAATTTGAATTCACATTTGTCTTACTCCAAATCCCTTACTTCCTACAACCATATTTGCTGCCTCTTTAGGGGAAATCAAATTTAAAAGGGAGGGAGGAATGTTTAACTTTGCTAATACTCTAAAAATGTAAATTGAAATTATTGAGGCACTATTTAACATTTAATTTGTAGTCATATATAAAGATGGTAATATCTAGTGTTTGTGAAATATTTGGTGACAGTGGCATTGTGTAAAGTATTACATACAGTTCCTTTGGGAAAGATTTTGGCAGTAGTATCAGGAGTCCTAAATCTCATAATCATTGCCTCCTTAGGAGATAATTCAAAAGAAAAGCTATGTGTCCAGATTTTTCAAATAAGATTATCTAATAGACTGTCATAAGACTTTGTGTCCTTTTTAACATTTAACATTTAATCCCCTACTGCTTCAGTGAGGATAGAGAAGACAGTCTTACCATAGTTGCAAGTGATTCAGAACTGGGGAGGATGATAAGATGAGTCTGTCAAATTTCTTCTGTTGTCATATTATTTGCTAGGTGTCAGTCCTCCCCTGTCAGTTGTCAGATGATCACTTTTCAAAAAGAAAGGCTTGTCAACAGAATTGAAATTGAGTGGCAGTGTAGACTAAATCATTGTGTATAGCCCCCTTTACCTGGCACCATGATTCTTGCTTACCAATGACCACTGAATTAATCTGGTTTCAGGTTTTAATAATTCATGATTTATTTACCTGCCATTTTTGTCTTTACTTTTCTCTAGAAATGATATTTTTGGGTCTATAGTTTGTAATTTTTCCTCACTTCATCTTTTCTCTCACTGCCTGATGATCTAGATACTAATCATCTCATGTTTTGGTTGGCTAGAACAATTTGTTTCCATGAGTAGTTCATGCCAGAAACATTGCTGGTCCAGTAACAACTGCTGAGTGGCTCTTTGTTGCCTCATTCACCAATAGAGTAGTTCCTTGTGTGGTTGCTCACCTTTCTGGAGTCTGAGAACTCTTGCCTCTTTTTGTCATGTTCTGTGGACCAAAGTATTTTCCAGAGCTCTAATTATCATGGTAAAAGTTCCTTTTGTATCAGCTGCCAGGGGTGATAAAATTTAAAGAAAAAAAAACCACTTAAATACCGGGGATTCAGAAACTTTCTTTGAACAATTATTTTGTGTATGCATTTTGTATTTAAGTTGTTCTAGTTTTTATTCTTATGTGGTTATTTAACAAGTTCTTTCCCTCTCTTCTATACTTAATATCGTAGGTAGATGATAAAATGCTCAGCTGTCAGGAGGACGTTTGATCTTTAAAAGTATGAGGATCTAGGGATTTCCCTGGCAGTCCAGTGGTTAAGACTCCGCATTTCCACTGCAGGGGGCGGGGTTCGATCCCTGTTTGGGGAACTAAGATCCTGCATGCCATGCAGCACGGCCAAAAGAAAAAGGTACGGGGCTTCCCTGGTGGCGCAGTGGTTGAGAGTCCGCCTGCCGATGCAGGGGACACGGGTTCGTGCCCCGGTCCGGGAAGATCCCACATGCCATGGAGTGGCTGGGCCCGTGAGCCATGGCCGCTGAGCCTGCGCGTCCAGAGCCTGTGCTCTGCAATGGGAGAGGCCACAACAGTGAGAGGCCCGCATACCGCAAAAAAAAAAAAAAAGTATGAGGATCTGCAGAAGTTAGTACTCTAGAGTGACATTTTCCGTTTTATATTCTTTGGAATGCCATTCCTGTAACATGTTCCCTACTGCAAACCAACTCTCTCTCAGTAGTCCTGATTCGTATATAGTGTTAAAGTTCAAAAAAGTCCTGCAGAAAAAAAACCTGTTAAACATTTTAATCTCAGTATTTCCCAAACTTACTTGACAATGGAACCACTTTAAACAACCAACCAACCCTTTGACACTCTGTAGGGCTCTCAAAAAATAATTGGGAAATAACATCCCAGAGAAATTAGTTTAGAGGTCTGTGGACAGCCCTGGAAAGTTTCAGGCATAGTAAAGACTATGAACTTTGTCCTGAAATTGGAGTCTAGTACAGGGGTCGGCAAACTTTTTCTGAAGGCCAGATAGTAAATATTTTCAGCTGTTTGGGTCATATGGTCCCTGTTGAAGCTATTCAACCCTGCTATGAAAGCAGCCATAGACAGTGCTGATATGAGTGAGTATGACTGTGTTCCAATAAGACTACAAAAACAAGCTGTGGACCTGTAGTGTGCTGCCCTCTAGTCTAGCAGGTCAAGGAGAGATGGAAAACATTTTATGATCCTCCTACGCCTGCTCCAGGTTTTTACAATGTGGTTCATTCAGTTTAAGCTGAAGTATTGAAAGGTTTAAGAATTATTGTATGGTTAATGCCTAATTCCTCAAATTACTCATGTTTGAGTAAGGAACTAGAGGGGTTGAATGTAAATTCAGGGTTTACATTTGGAAATTATATACTAGGAATTCTTTTTTAGGGTTTTATGTGGGATTGACTTTTGATCTTCTAGTTCATGTCCATAATACTTTGGGGGAAAGTAAAGGAGATTACTGCATATGGTGTTTTATTTTGTCTTTTGTAAAATTTGTGTGAATGGCTAGGCAGTACATTATTTTGTTTTTGTAGTTTTTAAAAATACTTATTTCATTTATTTTAATGTTTGGCTGCGTCGGGTCTTGGTTGCAGCACTTGGGCTCTTTGTTGTGGCACGTGGGCTTCTCTCTAGTTGTGGCGCGTGGGTTTTTTTTTTTCTTTCTCTAGTTGTGGTGCATGGGCTCTGTAGTTTGCGGCATGCGGGCTCTCTAGTTGAGGCACTTGGGCTCAGTAGTTGTGGCGCGTGGGCTTAGTTGCCCCACGGCACATGGGATCTTAGTTTCCCAACCAGGGATAGAACCCACGTCCCCTTCATTGGAAGGCAGATTCTTTACCACTGGACCACGAGGGAAGTCTCTAGGCAGTACATATTTTATCTCAGTGACCTAAATTGTAATTCTACTGTTATTAAAATATCTAATGTTAGTTGGTTAGAAGGCATTAACTTGATAAAGTAGCACAGAGGTATATTGCCTGGGAACTTCCCTGGTGGTGCAGGGGTTAAGAATCCTCCTGCCAATTCAGGGGACACAGGTTCAAACCCTGGTCTGGGAAGATCCCGCATGAGCAACTAAGCCTGTGCACCACAACTACTGAGGCTGCGCTCTAGAGCCCGCGAGCCATAACTACTGAGCCTACGTGCCCTAGAACCCGGGTGCTGCAACTAATGAAGCACACGTGCCTAGAGCCCATACTCTGCAACGAGAAGCCACCTATATATATATATATATATATATATATATGTATTTTAAATGAGGATAAAATCTTTTTTTTAAGTAATCTTTATGTAACTTTGACTTCATAGCAATTTCTTTCGAATATTTATTCCAGAGAGTAGCAGACCGACTGTATGGTGTATATAAAGTACATGGGAATTATGGGCGAGTTTTCAGGTAAGCATTATGCAAACTATTATAATAAACAACAACTAGCTCTAATTAGCTTTTTGCCTAAGAACTATAATTCTTGAAAATACATGATTCTGGAAAGCAAAAGATTATTTTTTAAATGATGTCTTGTAGTAGTAGTCTTCAGACTTTTCACTGTAAAGCCTTTGTTTAAATAAAAAATAATAAGGGAGTCCAGTATATTGAGCAGATAAAAGATAAACTGCTCTGAAGCGGTGAGCGGTGTCTTTTACTTTCTTGGCAGAATGGCCAAGAAGATTCCTTTGGAAATCACTGTCATATAGAGTTAGCGATTTTCTTTTTCTTTTCTTTATTTGTGTCACTTTATAATTTCTGAAGGCTTTTGCAAGATGGATTTTTCAGTCTTGAGGTAATATTAGTGTAAATTAGAATATTTACTTGTGTAGATAACTTGCATATCTTGGTTATTTTTGAGCTTTTTCTTTTGTGAATTTTTGTGTGTGTTAATTATTTTAGTTGTGATATTTTAGAAGTTAATTATCCAAATCTTTTTGTAAGAAAAATGTCTTTGCTAATGTTCTAAGTCCTTTTGATTGAATTAATCAAAATAATTCATTTAACATATTTGAATAGGTAAGACATTCATATAGCACAAAATTCAACAGGAACAAAAGCTTATATAGTGAAAAGTCTCTTCCCTCCTGCCTGCCAACCACCCCGGTCTCCTCCTCTGAGGCAACTAATAGCAGTTTCTGAGTTACTTGTGTATCCTTCTAGTAACATGTAGCACCATAAATGTATATATTAACACACAAACAAATTCATTTCTCCCTCCCCCCCTTTCTAAAAAAATATTTATTTTTCAGCTGCATCGGGTCTTAGTTGTGGCACACGGGATCTTTCATTGAGGCATGCGGGCTTCTCTCTCTAGTTGTGGCACGTGGGCTTCTCTCTAGTTGTGGTGCACAGGCTCCAGAGCATGTGGGCTCTGTAGTTGTGGTGCGTGGGCTCAGTAGTTGCAGCAGACGGGCTCAGTTGCCCCTCGGTATGTGGGATCTTAGTTCCCTGACCAGGGATCGAGCAGGTGTCCCCTGCATTGCAAGATGGATTCTTAACCACTGGACCACCAGAGAAGTCCCCCCCCACCCCCATTTTTTTAAACATGGAAAGGGAGCATGTTTTATACATTGCTATGTTCCCTTGTTTTACTTTGCTTTTTTCTTACTTAAAAACAGCTCTCCAATATATATTGTTATCAGTAAATAACTGTATGGGGCTTTTTTTTTTTTTTTTTTTAATTTTTTGGCTGCATTGGATCTTCATTGCTATGTGCGGCCTTTCTCTAGTTGCGGTGAGCCGGGGCTACTCTTCGTTTTGGTGCGTGGGCTTCTCACTGTGGTGGCTTCTCTTGTTGAGGAGCACGGGCTCTAGGTGTGCGGGCTTCAGTAGTTGCAGCACGTGGGCTCAGTAGTTGTGGCTCATGGTCTCTAGAGAGTAGGCACAGTAGTTGTGGCACATGGGCTTAGTTGTTCCGTGGCATGTGGACCAGGGCTCGAACCCGTGTCCCCTGCATTGGCAGGTGGATTCTTAACCACCACACCTGCAGCGAAGCCCTTCTGGTGGTTTTTGATATACAGAAATACTCAATTTGTTAAATTCAGTTAACATGTAAGCGGTTAGATTTTCTCCTTTATAAAGTAATAGCCTCTGAGTTTTGTGTATATCTTAATAAGGTCTTCCCCACTATGGATTATAAAAAAATAGATTTTTCATTTCTTCTACATTTTTGTGGTTTTATAAATTTTTGATTCATATGAAATTTATTTGAATGTCAGGTGCGAGATATGGCTACATATTTACTTAATTTGAGTAACAGGTTATCTATATGTCTTGTTTGATCAAATGGAAGATGGGACAATATCAGCATTATATGATGTTTTTAATGAAGAGAAGCATATTAATATTGTGAACATGTAGACTCTTCATAACTACGATAGGAGTATATGTCTAAACAGGAATAATGGGAAGAAAGGCAAATTCAAGTCAGCTGCATGAAGAGCGACTTACCTGCTTTTAGATCTATGCGTGAGTCAGCCCTGATTTTAAGAATACTACTCAAACTGGAACTCTAGTTAAGCTTGGGAATATGCTCATATGATAATTAACGTAAATCAGACACTCTCAAAAGTAGTACATTTATTGTAAATAATAAATGGACTTGTGTTAATTTGAGAGGCAAGTGGATGAAAGGTCACTTGGCTGAATCAAATTGTAAAGAAAATTATTTGCATTAATGTCTCATGATAAATATTACACAGATTCGCCTTTCTGCTAACTCAGTAAATTAACAGAAAGTCATTTTACATCTAAAATATTTCATAAAAAGTGAGCCAAGGAGACCACAGGTGGTTGAAGTAATTTAAGCAGGTGATCAAGAGCCTGAACCAGAGCAATTGCCAGTAGGGACTATTAAGGAGACATAAATGACAAGATTTATCAATTGATTCTTTCAGTCATTCAGCACACATTTGCTGAGCTCCTGCTACCGTGGTGGGTGCTAAAGATACCAAAATTTCATTTGCAGGCAGCTGAATGATTAGGAGGATTGTGATAGAGAATGTAGGAAAAATAACAGGTTTGAGGAATGAATTAAAGGGTTCTGTTTTGAATAGATTGCATTTGATTTAAAGATTTTTATTAAGCAATTGGAAATTTGGATCTGCAGTGTAAGAGGCTGGTGAGAATATGAGTTGTATATAAAAGTTACATCCTAATAGAATGATATTTAATGTAGGGTTAAGGTGATAATGTTAGAGGGTTAGGGTAAGTCTGTGAGAGACTCAAGGGCGGAACCTTGGGGAATATCTGTGTTCAGGGGTCAGGCAAAGAAAAAGAACGTGAGGGAGACATTGGGAAATTGATGAGGAGTGCGCAGTGTCAAGCAAGTGAAGGGAGCACTTCAAGAAGTTGGAGTTATACTGTAGAGGAATTGAATTTAGTCGAAAGGAGCGGAAATGGGTGGGTAAACCTTCGGTGTTAATTTGGAGAGCAGTTTGGTTTGAGTGATATAATGCAGTGGTCCTAGGGATGACAGGAAAGGGTTAAGGAAGGAAAGACAGCAAGGTACTGATAAGTCTGTTAAGAAAAGTCTCTGAGGTTATTCTTGAAGGGGTATAGGGCCTCTTTGTGGTGGTGGTGGTGGCTTTTTGCAGGGGGAGCAAGGGTAGGAGGGTGGATGGGAGAGAAGATAGAGAGGAAGGCACAGAGCTGTCTTAAAGGAGAGGAGCAGTATGTGGCAGGAGGCCACTTTAGCTGGCCCCTGTCTTAGTAAAGCAGGTGTCTCTGCTGAGAACAGGTGGGTGATTCTGTGGTTAGGAAGCTTGAGGGGAGTGATATAGGGCAGTCTGTCTCAAACTAATGGAGAAGAGAGTTCTTAAACTGATACTACTGCATATCCTCCTTTATCTCCCCTTACCAGCTCCCTGGGGGATTGGCTGGAAGCAGCTGTGGCAAGTGCAGAATCTCTTTGAAGACTTGAGTTCTGTCAGTTTATTCAAATTTTACATTTTACTCTGTAGAGCATCCATGGTTATTTAAGCATATGTGTAACTTTCCCTGCCTCAAACTTAAAATCCGTTCTTCAGAAAAACTGTGCCATGCTTAGATGGCTTCAGATATCCAAGATGAAGTATCCCAGTTTGAGAAGCACTGATGAGGGTATCATTTAGGAATGTGGGAAAGGATTGCAGAGCAGTACCAATTGGTAATGAGTGTTTTTTATCTTTTCTTTTTGTTTCCTTTTTATTTTTTCATTACTCTTACGGTCAGTGGCACTACACTGACCATAAGAGTAATGAAAAAATCCAGGAAATTCCCTGGTGGTCCAGTGGTTAGGACTCGCATTTTCACTGCCGGGGCCTGGGGATTAAGATCCCGCAAGCCTTGCGGCGCAGCCAAAAAAAAAGAGTAATGAAAAAATCCAGAGCTTGAGAGTCACATAACTGGAAAAAAGTTTAATGTGTTTCTGTTCTTTGGTTTGGAATTTGAGAGGGGAAGAAATGTAAAGCTGATTTCATCAGCTTTGTCTCTTAATTTAAATGTTTTCTATATATATCCAATCACTTTGTAAAATTATGCCTTTTTGCTAAATGAGAGATTGAAGTGAGAGAATGGATTAAGAAAATGATTGAGCTATGAGTGGAAAAAGACTGTCAAAGAGGGAAGGAAAGGTGACAAGACTTAAACTTACTTGTAAGTAAGAAATGAGCAGGAATTAGATGCACAGAGAAGAAACAGGGAAGATTTTTGTAATATGTTCATGTTGCGTGTTGCTGGGTTTTTTTGTTTTTGTTTTTTAAAGTATGGGAGTTCATTTTTTGCTCTTCTTGAGTTCCTAGGCTTTTTGCAGCTTCCTCCTGGATATAGCACCTGATTCAATTTAGGACAGGCCAAAGGGTCATTCCATGTAGGTGCTTATAGGACTTGTCTATATGTTCACTAGTTTCAGGAACTTTTAAGATCTGCCTGTCAAGAATTGGACCAAACACTGTTGACTTGAAACAAATAGACTGCCAGATATTTCTCCAGCAAAGATTAGCAGCGAATTGCAGTTCCAGGCTGCAACAATGTCAAGGCTCATGCAAGTTCCCACAGGACAGGGGAAGGAGAAGGCTTTCATAGAGAGGAAAAGGAAGTTGGGAGGGCTAGAGTAAACAAAGAGTCTCCGTGGCTTTTCATTGGCTGAGACCTGGCCAGGAAAGAAGAGGAATCTTTCTTCTTTTTGGGCTCTGCTGTGGACACAGGGCATGAGAGCTCCGCCTTTTAGTCTTCCAACTCTATTTAATTGAGGTTTCTGTTTATTTTTTACAATACACAGGCAGGATCCACTCTGCAAAAGACTTAGAAAAAAGAGAGTTTTAAGTGCCAGTAACTAAAGTTTTTGAAGCAAATGAAAGCTGTCAGGAGCTAATAGCCTAAAATGTTATATTCTGTTAATTGAACGTTTTAAAATACTCATCTTAATTCATAGATTGTGAATCCATATAGAAGCAACCAAGGAAAAACATCTTTCCCAGATTCAGTTGGTATAATTCCTTTCAAGGGATTCCAGGAAACTGCAAAAGAAAATTTTTTCAGAGTCATGTGTAAACATGATCAGGGATATGCAAACCCTTGTCATATACCTCAGAGCTCAAAGACGCACAGGATGTATTTTGTTGAAGGATTCTATAATTTATTTTTTGGTCATGTGGTTGATGAGTGGCAGTGAAGAGCTTTTTTTTTTTTTCTTTTGGCCGTAACATGCAGCTTGTGGGATCTTAGTTCCATGACCAGGGACTGAACTGTGTACCCTGCAGTAGAAGCACGGAACCCTAACCACTAGACCGCCAGGGAATTCCCTAAAGAGCTCATTTGATTAAGAAAGCCAAAAAAAGGAAGTGAAGGTTGGGATTAGTAGGTAGAACACTCTGATGGCAGTTGATTCTAATCTCAGCTCTGCCTCTCATTGGATGCCTGACTTTTGAGTAAACCACGTTAGATCTCTGAGCCCAATTTTAAGTATCTGTTCAATTGTGGGGTTAAATGGGGAGAGTGATTTCCAAACCCTTTTTTAGCATGGAACTTTGTTTAAATGAAATGATATACGGAAGTATAAACAAATAAAACTTATTACTACAGACTTGCTTGGGGCTGGAGACTTTGCCTCACCTGCCTCTATCCCTGATGAACATCAGATTGGGCAGCTAAATTTAGTTCTGTACCTCTATTTTTGTTGTAATAATATTTTTATTCCTTTCCAGAGTCTTGACCCTTGGGCATTCTTGGAGTTCTTTCCTTTCTTTCTTAATGGAACTGTAAAATACTAGAGCAGGAGGAACCTTTGTGGTTTTATAGTTCAGATTCCTTAAGGTAGGAGATAAGGATGGACTTCAGATTCTCTGAAGTCTCTGAAATTACTTAAAGTTATTATGAAATATTGGCTATATTCCCTGTGCTGTACAATGTATCCTTATAGCTTGTTTATTTTACACATAATAGTTCGTACCTCTTAATTTCCTATCCCTATCTTGCCCCTCCCTCCTTCCCTCTTCCCACTGGTAACCACTTATTCGTTCTCTATATCTGTGAGTCTGTTTCTTTTTATTATATTCACTAGTTTGTTTTCTTTTAGATTCCATGTATAAGCGATAACATACAGTTCTCTGTCTGATTTATTTCACTAAGCATAATACTTTCCAAGTCCATCCATGTTGTTGCAGATGGCAAAATTTCTTTTTTGTGGCTGAGTAATATTCCATTGTGTGTGTGTGTGTGTGTGTGTGTGTGTGTGTATCTGTATATACATGCACATATATATACCACACTTCTTTATCCATTCGCCTGTTGGTGTCTGTTAGGTTTCTTCCATATCTTGGAAATTGTAAATAATGCTGCTGTGAACATTGGGGTGCATGTATCTTTTCGAGTCAGTGTTTTCATTTTCTTCATATTTATAACCCAGGAGTGGAATTGTTAGAGCAGGCAGTTAGCCAGATATGAGCAGAGAAGAGAGGCATGGGTCATATGACAGGAAACCATACATCTTGCAATGACAGGGTCCTAGAGGCAAAGAAAGGTGAGAACCTCTTATGTCTGAATGTAACTTTTTGCTCATTATACCCTCATTACAATAGAATTAGCATTGCAGCCAGAGCAGTACCCATCTTACACCTGACACCATGGCAGATCTGAGAAGACCAAGGACAAAAACAGCCCCTCCTCTCAGAAAGGTGGAACTTGGATGAAAGCCAGGAAGTTACCCCAAAGTCCCTCCCTCCTTGATGAATATTCCACCCATTTTCACACCCCGTATAACCAGCTTGCCAAAAGGAGCTAGGGGCAGCTGCTCTTCTGAGCTTGCCAGCTCTCCCTCCTGAGAGTATACTGTTGCTCAGTGAATCTTCACTTCGCTTACTTGGCCTCTGTGTCTCGTCTCTGAATTATTTCTGTGACAAAACAAGAACCTACCCTCCGGCAACAGAATTGCTGGATCATATGGTAGTTTTGTTTTTAGTTTTTTGAGGGCTCTCCATACTGTTTTCCACGGTGGCTGCACCAGTTTACGTTCCCACCAACAAGTGTACAAGGTTTCCCTTTCTCCACGCCCTTGCCAACATTGGGTGTTTGTGCTCTTTTTGATGATAGCCATTCTGACAGGTGTGAGGTGGTATCTCGTGGATTTTTTATTTTAATAATCTTTTTCAAAAAAATAAGTTTATTTGTTTATTTTTGGCTGTGTTGGGTCTTCGTTGCTGCACGCCGGCTTTCTCTAGTTGTGGCGAGCGGGGGCTACTCTTTGTTGCGGTGCTCAGGCTTCTCATTGTAGTGGCTTTTCTTGTTGCGGAGCACAGGCTCTAGGCACGCGGGCTTCAGTAGTTGTGGCACACGGGCTTAGTTGCTCCGTAGCATGTGGGACCAGGGCTCAAACCTGTGTCCCCTGCATTGGCAGGCAGGTTCTTAACCACTGTACCACCAGGGAAGTCTCTCATTGTGGTTTTGATTTGCATTTCTGTGGTGATTAGTAGTACTGAGCATCTGTATGTCTTTGGAAAAATGTCTATTCAGGTCTTCAGTCCATTTTTTAATTGAGTTCGGGTTTTTTGATATTGAGTTGTATGAGCTATTTATGTATTTTGGACATTATCAGTCATATCATTTGCAGCTATTTTCTCCCATTGCATGGGCTGTCTTTTTATTTTGCTGATGGTTTCCTTTGCTGTGCAAAAGCTTTTAAGTTGAATTATATCTCATTTGTTTATTTTTGCTTTTGTTTCCATTGCTTTAGGAGACAGATCCAAAAAAATATTGCTACGATTTATGTCAGAGTGCTCTGCCTATATTTTCTTCTAGGAGTTTTATGATTTCCTGTCTTACATTTAGGTCTTTAATCCATGAAGTCTCTGAAATTACATGGAAAATTTTGTTTGTGATTTTCCCTCCTTAGTGGAAAAGGTCCATAGTCTTCATCAGATGCTACAAAAGATTTATTACCCTCTTTGATCTGGTTCATCTGTGACAGTTATCCACCCATTAAGTACTTTATGATAGCAGTTAAGCCTCTTATAAAGTTGATGTTAAATCCTTCTATACTTTTTATTTTATTTTTTGGCTGCGTTGGGTCTTTGTTGCTGCGCACAGGCTTTCTCTAGTTCCGGTGAGCAGGGGCTACTCTTCATTGCGGTGCGCAGGCTTCTCATTGCTGTGGCTTCTCTTGTTGCGGAGCATGGGCTCTAGGCATGCAGGCTTCAGTAGTTGGAGGTATGCAGGCCCTAGAGCATGCGGGCTTCAGTAGTTGTGGCGCGTGGTCTCAGTAGTTGTGACTTGCAGGCTTTAGGGCACACGGGCTTCAGTAGTTGTGGCATGCGGACTCTAGAGCTCAGGCTCAGTAGTTGTGGCGCACAGGCTTAGTTGCTCTGCAGTGTGTGGAATCTTCCCGGATCAGGGATTGAACCCATGTCCCCTGCATTGGCAGGAGGGTTATTAACCACTGCGCTACCAGGGAAGTCCCTCCTTCTATACTTTAATAGTTCCTTGTTAATGGACCCCTCCTCTCCCTCCTCTCCCTCCTCTCCCTCCTCTCCCTCCTCTCCCTCCTCTCCCTCCTCTCCCTTCCTAAACTGGTTAACATTTTCTAGTTCCAATCCTCGGCATATACCTGGACCCCAATTAGAACCTTTTGTTTAGCAAATGCTTCTTAAATTGTAATAGGCATACAAGTCACCTGGAGAACGGTTAAAATGAATATTCTGAGTCAGTAGATCTGGAATGAGTCCTGCAAGTATGCATTTCCAAAAAGTTCCAGGTGTGATGCTGTTCATAGACCACAGTTTGAGTAGTCAAGGGCTAGACTATGTATATCTTGAGGGGAGAGATCTTGTGCCTAGTAGTAGTGGCTGATACATATAACCCAGTACATGTTTCCCTCCTCACATTTATTCATTTATCAGTTCATTCTTTCATTTTACCTACAACCTATAAATGCCAAGTATTTATCAGGCGCTAAATGACTTAATAGGAGTAAATAGATGATTAAGTGTAAGTCTTACCTTTCTTGAACTAGTTTTTAGTCTTGTTTGGTAAACAAAAGAATTAAATTTGGTTACCAAACCTTGAGTTGGTAGCACATTAAAAGGTGCTCAAAGATTAGATGGATGAAGTACCTGTGGAACATCCAATAGATAGTTGATCTGGACTGTCCATTAATTCTGTTGACGTGACCTATAGCTGTGTTAACTGTGATTGCTACATTACAGATTTGGCTAGTTATGCCTGTAATCTGCCAAAACCCCTAGACTTTGTTTTTCATGTGAAGAGCTGGGCTTTAGGTATGTTGAATTTGAAGTGACAGAAGTATATAAAAGCAGAGTTGTCTTGTAGGCATTGGAAGTGTGGCTTTAGATAATATAGCTAGAGATGTTAAAAATTCATTTTATAAACAGCAAAGCACTAAAAAAAGGTTAACTGTTGCTATTACTATTTTGAGAGTAAACATATGAGTAAAAATTGTCGGAAGGAGATATGTTTGTTTATGTTTGTTTTCCTTGACAGTTTTAAAAACCATGTACGGTTTTACCCTTCTAGTATTATAAGTGTATAATCTGATATTTTAAGAACAGTGTATAAAAACTACAGATTAACAGAACCATAGTGTTTTAATTTTTTCCCTTTTATGATATATACAATTGAAGGTGTTTATTATACATAGCAGAAAAATTGGAAACAATCTTGAATGATCAGGAACATGGTTAAAAAATTATGAGTTGCCATCTGAAATAATGCTGAGAACAAGTTATTTTAATAATGTGGGGAAATACTATTAATAGAAAGAGCATAATACAAAATTGCATATACTACATGATCTCAGCCATATTAAAATGAGCAAATAAAAAGAACTAGAAGGAAATATATCAAATTATGTCATCTCTTAGTATTTAGGATTTTAGATTTATTTCCCTCTTTATTATAATATACATATGCATCTTCCATAAAAAGGAATTTTTATTTCAAGAATTTTCACTGAAATGACAACAAAATGATCTGTGGTTTTAAGTAGACTTTGTCATGCAACTTTAGTGCAAGTTATCAAAGTTTTATGGTACACCTACTATTTCTGTACACTTTTTCTGTGACCTGTTAAGATAGTGACATGTAATCATGTGTGTTTATCAGACTCATCCATGTAGTAATTAAAAATATGCATGCCTCAGCTCTGTCCCCGAGATTCTAATTAAGTAGATCAAGAGCAGGGTAAGCATTCATAGTTTCTAAAAGCGCCACAGTTGATTTAAATAGGCACCCTAGCTGAGAAAGTTGTCTGTAAGCAGAAACTGTTTTGTATGATACTTTCTTTGTACTTAACAGCAGCAGATACAAACTTTTGAACTAATATGTTAAAGCCTTCACTTGCATTTAGTTGTTAAACTTCGGGGAAAGGAGCATGTTCAAGTCACAGAAAATAAATCCAAAATAGATACTATACATTGTTTAAAAGCTAGCTAGAAAACAACCTTGTAAAAGAGTCCATTTAATAATATTCCATATCTAATTCATGATGTTTTTGGTTTTATCTTTTTCTTCTTAGTGAGTGGAGTGCCATAGAAAAAGAAATGGGTGATGGACTGCAGAGTGCTGGTCATCATATGGATGTGTAAGTACCCAGAGAATTTAAGGTAGAACCTGAGGTGACATTAGTGGTGAAGTGTTAGTGATTCTTCTGTTCTTCTATTTTTATCAAGTTTGCTGGCATTTATATTGTGCTCTCTGTATATAGATTTGACTTAAAGAAGTTTATCTCAGGAATGCAAGATTAATTTAACATTCAAAAACCTTTCCGTTCAATTCACATATTAGCAGAGTAAAGAAGAAAACCCATGTGTTCATTTCAGTACATGTAGAAAAAGCATATCAACATCTATTCACAGTAAAAATTTTCATCAAACTAGGAATATAAAGAATTTTCTCAGTCTAAAACTTACAGGTAATACTGTACTTAATAGTGAAATATTGGTGTTTTCTCCTAAAATCAGGAACAAGGCAAGTTTGTCTGCTTCCACCACAACTAGTAAAAATGGTAGTAGAGGTCCTGGTCAGTGCAGTAAGATAAGAAAATCAAATAAGGTGCATACATCCTAGAAAGGAAGAAGTAAAACTCTCTTTATTTGCAGTTAACAGGATCTTTTATGTAGAAAATCATAAAGAATCAACCGAAAATATTATGGAATAGCTGAATTTAATGAGAATGCATGATACACAATGAATATATAAAAAAATTTGTTTTTACATACTAGTAACAACTGGAAAATAAAAACTTAAAAATGCCATTTATAATAGCATCAAAACAGAAGACTTACAGATTAATTTAATGAAATATGTGTAAGACCTCTACACTGAAAACTTTATATGTAAACATTGCTGAGAGAAAGTAAAGACCTAAATAAATGGTGAGACTAGACCATGTTCATAGATTGATTGGAAGACTCAGTAGTGTTAATATGACCATTCTTCCTAAATCACAGTCCCAATCAAAACTCCAGTAACTTTTTACTAGAAATTGATAAGCTGATTCTAAAATTTGTATGTAAATTCAAAGAACATAGAATAGCCAAAACAGTCTTGAAAAAGGACAAGCCTGGAATATATTACCTGATTTCAAGGCTTAGTATACAGCTATAGTTATCAGAAGGTATTGAGATAAAGAGATCAGTGGAATAGGTTGGAGTCCAGAAATAGATCCACATTTACATAGTTCATTTCAAGAAATGATTCTGGAATAACTGGATATCTTCATGCAAAAAAATGAACCTTGAGCTATATCTCACGCCTTACGTAAAAACTAATTCAATTTGGATGATACACATAAGTGTAAAAGCTAAAATTGCAGGTTTTATTTTAGTAGAAAACATAGAATATTGTTGCAACCTTCGAGTAGGCAAGATTTTTTAAAGCGGATATGAAAAGAAAAAAATATTTTAAAATGGTAAGTTGTTCTTCATCAAAATTAAAAATTTTGCTTATCAAAAGACACCATTGGAAGTGGAAGGAATGTGGGAGTACAGTTTTAGTTGGAGAAGATGAAAAGTTCTGGAGATGAATGGTGGTAATGGTTGCACAACCATATAAATGTACTTACTGCCACTGAACTGTACACCAATAAATTGTTAAAAAGGTGAATTTTACATTATATTTTACCACAAACGCACCATTAAGATAATGAAGAGGCAAGCCACACACTGGGAGTAAACATTTCCAACC
Source organism: Neophocaena asiaeorientalis asiaeorientalis (assembly GCF_003031525.2). Classification (NCBI taxonomy): domain Eukaryota; kingdom Metazoa; phylum Chordata; class Mammalia; order Artiodactyla; family Phocoenidae; genus Neophocaena; species Neophocaena asiaeorientalis. The sequence continues at coordinate 478,806 of NW_020174133.1, read as the reverse complement.
ACAATATATAAAGAACTCGTATAACTGAATAATAAAAAGACAAAAATATATTTATTTTATCTAAGTATTATTTTTGGGGGGGCTGTTATATAAGCTGACCGGCTGCTTTTCAACCATTTTGTTAAGTCTCCCTGCATTCTGTTGACTGGACATTTTTAGTATTTGCAAGAATTTGGGATTATCCCTTTACTTGGTTTATTTAAAATGTGAAAATTAATTTTAGTAATGATATCTAAAAAATCTTTACCATTTACCCTTTTCTACCCAAAGATGTGCTGCTTATCCCTACACTATGTTTCCTATCTTCAAGCCACCAATCTTCTTTTTTGTTTTCTTAACATTAACTTTTCCAGAATTGTAGATTTATGAACTAAAGGCAGTTTTTCCTACTGTTAACAATGATTCTCAAGATGTCTTTCAGTCACATAGGGGAAATTCCACACTCTAACAAATGTAAATTTATATTTACAGAATACATATTTTGCCTACTTTTATAAATACTGTAAACACATCACTTTTCAGTGAGCATTAAGGTCGATTTTTGTTTGTTTTTAGAATTCAGTAAACTTGTTTACTTGTCTACAGGAAGAGAACTTGGAGACATAAAATATATTTTTCTTTTATGCCCATGCTAGGGAATCAGAATTGATTTGAAAAAAGGATGCTTCTTATACCATACAGAAGTAGTAAATGACATAGCCCATGTCCTTAGGGAATTTATAATGTGATCAGAGAAAACCAACACAAGAGACATTTCTTTGATAAAATTTAAGTCCTCAATTTTTGATAAGAGATCAGAAGTAGAGTGATGACTAGGACTAAAGAAGTCTGGGAAGATTTCTAGAGGTGTTGAGATACGTATGGTAGGATTTGGAGAAGTAGTGTGGAAAGCCATCACATTTCTGTGCAACGAAAGACTCAAGGCCAGGAACAAGAGTGGCACGACAGTGAAGGGCTTGTCCAGATCAAAGCAGAGGTTGCTATTGAGAATTAGAATAAAATAAGGCTTCTAAAATTTTCTGTAATCTTTACTTGCTCGACTTTTCCTTTTGTAGCTTTGTGGCATTACTGTATGTAGTTGCTACCAGGAACACTAATGTACCAATTATACTAAACTCTTACTCTTTCTACAGATTTTGTAGCCCTTTCTGTAATATATTTGAACAAAAGATATTACAGTGCTTCTTAAGCTACCTTAAGAAGGACCCTTTTTTGTTTCCTTTGTTTTTCTATTTCGAAGACCTTGCTGATCAGAACACTTAGGTAAATTAAATAAAATTGTCATGGTAATTAAAGATTGCTGTAGGGGGGAGGGATAAATTAGGAGTGTGGGATTAACAGATACAAACTACTGTACATAAAATAGGTAAGCAACAAGGGTTTACTGTATAGCACAGGGAACTATATTCAGTGTCTTATAATAACCTATAATGGAAAATCTGAAAGAAATATATATATATAACTGAATCACTTTGCTGTACACCTGAAACTAACTAACATAATATTGTAAATCAACTGTACTTCAATTTTAAAAAGTCATTAAATGTTTCTAAATGCTTATTCTCACTTTGTGTACTTGCTTTTGTCACTCATGGGTAGCAAATGGTCTGCGGACCACACTTTGAATAGCCCTTCTTTAGAACTTCAGTACTTTGTGTCCTGATCAAGGTTACTCTATGCAATATTTTTTATTTTAAAAAAATGTTTTTACATCACATTTTTTTAATTCAAACAGAAAGTCACAAAAATTATAATCATCCTCATCAGTTCACTCAGTCCCATGTAATTAATTTTTTTTCATCTTGATCTTTTGTTAGCAATTTTATGAATTCATCAGTTTTCCATTAGAGTTCTGAAAATGCTTATTCATTCAGTTCAGCAGCATAGTCAGTGACCAGAAACCTGTACTTGTCAGTCTTTTCCTTGAATTCCTTGAAGATTATACCCTTTTATAGGAACATCATTTCAAAAGCATCATAATACACCCAGAACTATCTGTAAATGACAAAAGACTAAAAGTGACCACAGTTAAAGATTTGATGAAAGTTCATAATAATGCAATTGACAAGGAAATTTAGTTATTTCTGAGATATACATTTGCAATGTTTTTTAAATAGGTATGCGTCTTCTATTGATGATATTTTAGAAGATGAAGAACATTATGCAGATCAGTTAAAGGAGTATCTTTTTTACGCAGAAGCACTGAGGTAAGTATAATACATGTTCCAGATGCAGCCCTGTGGCTGGTCACCACTCATATACTACTCTAAAATAAAGATTTTTAAATGAGTTAATTCCCCCAGATATTGAATGAGGTCTCATTGTATTCCTGTGTGTTATAGAGTGCTAGACATAGCTGAGATGAGCCCTCTGCTTGAAGCATTATGTTGATAAAACCTGTTAGTCTCAGACTTCAGGTCTGTCTGTATGTTGTTCTACTTTTTCCAGTTTGAAGATTGGAAGCAAAGTACAGATTGAGTGTGTAGCATAATCTGTCGCTAGGTTGTGTATTACCATTTAAATTCTGTAATTTTTTCCATACCTGCATATTTTATCTCCTTAGTGAGGTTGTAAAACTTCTTAATGTCAAGTCAGGACTTTGTCTTCTCCTTTTATAGTATCTTCTACAGAGCCAAACAATTCTCTGGGAGATAGTCCAGTTTAGAAAAATGAATTGTTTTCCTATCACTTTTTTGGGGGCCAAATTATTATTATTTTAAAATTTGATTACAACCGATTTTGTTGGCATTAAAATTTTAAATTTGAATGGATATAAACCAAAAACCAGAAATTAAGTTTGGTAAAAATGGGAATAGGAGTTTTCTGGTAATTACAGATTAGAAGGCAGAAATCAATTTAGAGGAACATAGACAAACCCCATGTTTACAATGATTGTGCCACAGATTTAAACTGCAGTAGTGCATTAGTAAACTGTTCACACTGAGATCTTCACCTTGAGATTCGACAGCTGTTTCTTGAAAAATTATCTCAGTACCTTCTGCAAATAAATTGGCCTTTCATGTGCCTTAGCACGCTTAAAATTTCTCCATTGTATATATACAGAACACCTACCATTTGGGCAGGGCAAAATGCATACTTTAATAAAAAAACTATAATGTACCTCTCAAGTATGAACAATATACACGTAATACATGGTATACAGTATTTACAAAATATAAAATATAATACAAGCTGTTTGTAAATTTTTAAACTCATCTTTTGCCCTTGTATATTGCAACAAGGTAATTTTCCATTTCTGTACCACTGCTTTTCAAGAGTCCAGGGATTTTGGAAAAGCTGTGTTTTACATACATACTGGAATCTGAGATGTAAGTTTGAACTTTTAGGAGAGTTTTAAAGTGTACTGCCATCAACTCCCTATTTTGGTTGGAATTTTCAATGGTGCGTCCCATCCAGTGACTAGGAGGCTTTGGAAGAACACTAGGAGAAAGTGGATCACTAAACTTTACCCCAGCATAATTCTCCTTTTGGCTCACTTCAGTTAGAAATGATGATTTCTTCAAATGCTTATTTTTAATATTCTCAGTATTTTTAAAAGGCTTTTTTTCCTGCTTCTGAATTATATCAGATGAAACAGAATCCTGCCAAAAGTTATTTTCATTTCTTTTTGCAGAGGTGGTCTTGGTTAGTGGTAAGTTACATTTGCTTTTCTGTCTGTTTATCTTTGGTTGTTCACACAAGTGTATACCATGAACAAGCTGGCTGTGGGGAATGGCAGTTTTCTCTGATTTTCCCTTCTTTGATTTTAAAAGTACTTTCTATCATCTTGTCCAGTTATACATATAATACATAGAAGAAAATGGTTTCTGCCTGCCCCCTACTTTCTGTTTTAACAACTGCTTCAAGAATTTTACTGCCTTATTTCCAGTCACTTTCCTAGCTCAAGTGATCCTTATAGGAAGCCATGAGGAGATGGAAAGACAAGGTAATCTGTTAGATCACTGCCCTTTCAACACTTGTAATATGGTAGGGAAGCAGGACACAAATAGAAAGCCAGAGCACAAGGTAACATAATCCATGTCAAAAAGGGGAACTGCCAACAGAGCTCCCTGGTTTTAATAAAGTTCTAGAAAATAAAGGAATCTTACTAGGAGACAAGTACAAAAGCTCGCTTTTACATTATCACTAATATTACAGGAGAGCCATGGAATTGAAAGGAATCTATACAAAATTTAAGTAATCATGGTGGACAAATTTAATTTTTTGCAAGGCACAGCTAGATAAGCTGCAAATCTCTCAAACCAGTATTCTTTCAACAAATGTCAGTAACTTATTTTCATTAGTATTATGAAGGATTTTGAATATAAGTCAAAATGTTTTATTTTGATATAAAGGTTACTTTAAGTAATATAGCGATTTAATTACCGTTTAAGTTTTAATCAGTTTTATCCTAGTCCAGTGGCAACTGGGCAGCATATCATCAATTCAATTGGTAACTTTTCTTTCGAAAACGTCATCATTCTGGACACAAGTAATAAAACTACCTTCCATTAAGAAAGCCTGGCACAGTATACAGTGGGAATAGTTTAACAGTAAATGCCGTTCATCTGATAGACTAGCACAGAGAAGTTATCGCTTCAAAGAGGCAACAGCTCTGCTGTCGTTCCTGCCAACTTTCGAAGTTGAAAAGTACAGCTAAGTAGGTTGGCCCGGCGAGGAGCAGCGCCCCAGTTGGACTGGCGCCCCACACCGGGCACCTCATAACTCAGTAAAAAGCCAACTGGAAGTGGGCGGCTGCCAGCCCATGGCAAACCCCACACCAGGCAGCGAGAGACCGTATGCATGTCCTGACGAGTCTTGGCACTACCAACGGTCCCCTATCACTTTTAAAATCAGCCTAAGAATTCTGTTAATAAAACAGGAGCAATATTCCTTTAGTTGTTCAGTAGCTGGTATGAAAACATCACATTGTTAGCCTTTTTCCTTCTAGAGTTTTGAGTAGTAAGAAGTTACACTAAGGACTTCCCTGGTGGCGCAGTGGTTAAGAATCCGCCTGCCGATGCAGGGGACATGGGTTCGAGCCCTGGTCCGGGAAGATCCCACATGCCACGGAGCAACTAAGCCCACGTGCCACAACTACTGAAGCCCATGCACTGCAACAAAGAGTAGTCCCCGCTCACCGTAACTAGAGAAAGCCTGCATGCAGCAATGAAGACCCAGCACAGCCAAAAATAAATAATAAATAAAATAAATAAATAAAAAAACAAGAAGTTACACCAAGGTGTTTTCAAGTTACAGACCAAAAGAAAGTTGCTGAACACAGTGGAATTCTCTGCAGCTCTTAAAAGTTATAGAAAAGATTAATGTGTATTGATACAGAAACATATGTGTCTTTGGTATATAAATAGTTGAGAAAGAAAAGATGTAGAATTACTGGGGGTGGGTGGATATGTGTATTTGTAAATGCCTAGGTAAAGTCTGGAACGATATATACTATCTATTAACATGAATTATGTCTGGATAGTGGAACTGGGGAAAAGAGAGCATTCTTGAAACTTATTTTGTGCATTCCTGTATTAGAATCCTTTTTTTTCTTTTCAGTGAGCATGGATTACTTTTAGGAAAATAAAAACTAATAGAGGTTTCTAAATAAAAAGAAGAAAGCTTTGAGATAATGTCTTTTTAAACAATACTCAGTTGTTATGTGAGATTATAGCATTAGTTCCTATGTTATACAAAAGCTTTTTTTAAATGTATGTGATAATGGTGTGTTTATTGAAAAAAATGTTGCAAGTATCTGGAAAACAACCTTTTTTGTTTTAAGTATATATAAAGTTTTTATGCTTAGGTTCTGCTAGATTAAATTTTTGAGGTTGGGCTACTACATTTTAAACTTGAAAATTCTGTATATAAAAGTACCGACTGTAGTAAGACGTGGATGCCTCCCCTTTACCCCTGCAAAAAAATTTTTTAACACATTAATGGAGAAGCCACAAAAATTAAATGGCAGCACTTTCTTTCATCCCTAGGGCTGTGTGCAGGAAACATGAACTTATGCAGTATGATTTGGAGATGGCTGCTCAGGACTTAGCATCCAAGAAGCAGCAGTGTGAGGAACTGGCAACTGGGGTGAGTGGTGTTCCATTTAGGTCTCTGGTATTATTACAGCAAACCTTAAGTGGAATGGGCTGCAGGATGCCCGTAGCTTTTACAGGGAAATAATTTGTGGGCAACTTTATAATTCTTTTGTTTGTGATCTTGATATAAAAGGATGTAAGCCATTAAAACACGTATTATATAGTGTTGTAAGAAATTTTGGCAACATTGCTGTGTGTAATAAGAACCATCTCTTTTCTGATTAAGTCCAAGTGAAAAAACATTATTCTTTGGGATTGAAATAATAACCTTTGCCAGGTTTAATTTTACCTGGTATATTATAGAAATTTTAGTTAACTTTGAAAAACTTTGCCCTTTTAGAATCGGCGCCTCTCTCCTAACAGGGAGCTTTTTGTGTACTTTATTCTTGAATGCTTACAGTGAATACTTGTGAAGAAAATTCCTTATCTTATTGTATTGGACTTAGATCATTTTTATAATCAGCTTTCTACTGTCCAGCTATTTCATTGGAATAAAAAAGCCGTCATGGTGAGAGCACACAATCTGGAAGTAAAGAAGCAGTTACAGGGTTTCCCTGGTGACGCAGTGGTTGAGAGTCCGCCTGCCGATGCAGGGGACACGGGTTCGTGCCCCTGGTCTGGGAAGATCCCACATACCGCAGAGCGGCTGGGCCTGTGAGCCATGGCCGCTGGGCCTGCGCGTCCGGAGACTGTGCTCCAGAGCGGGAGAGGCCACAGCGGTGAGGGGCCCACGTACCGCAAAAAAAAAAAAAGGCAGTTACAATGCCACCATTTATGAATCATTTCATAGTTAACAAGTACTGTACTTGTGAAAGTGCTTGTGGGCTACTCACATAGAGATATGTGGGAAAAGACCTCTGACCATGAAACAGGTAGACACTGTCTTGATTTATTTTTAAAATCCAGGGGAAATTCCCAGTCCATTTTCAGGGAGCTTGGTTCTCTACTCCTAAATGTGTTTCCCTCAGTAAACTCCGGAGAATAAGGAAATGGTAAAGCAGTGAAGCTTGAGGCTTGGATTTAGGCATCCTGTTTTACTAATAGATACCAAGTTTTAGTGTGAGTTACACAGATTTTAAATAGTTTCTTTAGTTTATTTTCACTGTTGCCTGTTGAATTTTATCATTTTTTATATCACAGAGTAATTAGAAAAAATATCACTAACATAAAGAAGTAACTTGCCTAATACGTCACCTAGAAGTTTTCCATATGATGAAGAAGCTCGGTTAAAATTTTTCCCTTTTTGATTCTTCCATATTTTCCAGTGTTAGAAATCTTATTAGTTGCCCCCTGGTTGTAAGGCTTGTGTGGTGTTTTCTGTCTGAGCTAGGGAGGAAATGGCTCTTTCCCCTTTTTAGAAAAAAAATAATAACTGTGGTAAAATATCCAGAACATAAGATCTTTATCTTAACCAGTTTTAATGGTAAAGTTCAATAGTGGTAAGTACATTTACATTGTTGTGTAACCAACCTGCAGAACTGTTTCATCTTGCAAGATTGAAACTCTGTACCCATTAAATATCAACTGTCAGTTTCCCTCTCCACCCAAGCCCCTGGCAGTCACCATTCTACTTTCTGTCTCTGAATTTCACTACTTTGGATACCTCATATAAGTGGAATCATACAGTATTTGTCTTTTTGTGACTGGCTTATTTCACTTACCACAATGTCCTCAGGGTTCATCCATGTTGTGTAGCATGTGTCAGAATTTCCTTCCTTTTTAAGGCTGAATAATATTTCAGTGTATGTGTGTTGTTTATCCATTCATCTGTTTCTATTTCATTTTAGACCGTGAGAACATTTTCTTTGAAGGGAATGACTACCAAGCTCTTTGGTCAAGAAACTCCAGAGCAGAGAGAAGCCAGAATAAAGGTGCTAGAAGAACAAATAAATGAAGGAGAACAACAACTTAAGTCTAAAAATCAGGAAGGCAGGTAAAAATGCTGTGGTGTTTTAACATGGCTAGACATGTAGACTCTGTGACAGATTGTTTATAACCATTCCCAGCTTCACCAGTGTCCCTGGATGTAGCCTGTTCTTCTAAAATGCAGTGATTGAGTATTCCTAAGAAATTTGAGTAATCAAAAATCATGTTGCATAGAAACAGTTGTTTTAGTGTCAGGGAAAGAGGAAGAAGAACGTATCTAAGCTTCATAATATTATTTTCCTGTACTTTTCATGATTTCTGTCCTTTGCACATTCCCTCTGCCCTTTTCTGTCAGTTAAAAGCCTGATCATTCTCCAGTGCCAAGCTTTTGCATTACTTCTCTTGTGAAGCTTTCTCTTATCCTCACAGGCTGTCATAACACTTGGTTCATGCCACTATTGCATGGCAGTTTTGTATTGGGTGGTTGGTTGTCCAGTGTGACTGTCCCTGGCTAAATTACAAACCCTTCAAAGTCAGTGACTATGTCTCTTTCATCTTTATGTCCCAACACCTTGCATAGGGCTTGGAATGTAATTATTCCATAAATATTTTTAGAAATTCTGTTCTCAAAGGTCTGCCATGACTGTTGGGCTCGTTTTTCATATTGTTGTTTTCATCTGATAGTTGTTGAGTAGACCAAGGCAGACCAAGAGTGTATCACTGATTTGGAGGTGATTTTGTTAATTTTTAGAACTTCCGGCATCAAGTAAGTCAAACTAAACTCTCATGAATAGAGTTAAAAAGACAGTGGTTAAGATTCCACACTTCCACTGCAGGGTGTATGGGTTCGATCCCTGGTCAGGGAAGTTCCGCATGCCAGGCGGTGCAGCCAAAAAAAAAGACAAATTGCTCTCAGAATTTTAAAAACTGTAGTTGTCATTTAAAGTAAGCACATGATAAATGTGATACATAATCCATCTTGTTGAAAAGAATGTATGTTTTCCAGTGACCCCAGGAAGGCAACTTCATGTGGCATCTGTTAGGCTTATGTGCTGGTTCAGGGAGCCATTTACATCTGTTTTATGGGAATAATTTGAAGCTGGAATTCTTGTGGCAAAATAGAGATTATTAAAATGTAGATGAGTGTATGACTGTATGCTTTTTCTCCCACTGTAATTTTTAGGAAGAGAAAAAATAGAACTATCTTATACACGCAATAGCTTTTTCCTCTATATAGACAAAAACCCAACTCAAATGAGAAGTGGTTATTCAAATTTATAATATGTAGTTTACTTAATTTAAATAAGAATAATAATAATGACTATACCTTTTATTTCAGAGAATTTGTCAAAAATGCTTGGGCTGATATTGAACGCTTCAAAGAACAAAAGAACCATGATTTAAAGGAGGCCCTCATAAGCTATGCAGTCATGCAGATCAGTATGTGCAAAAAGGTAGGTTTTGGTTTCAGTGAAGGTACAAGTATATTCAGAAGTGCCTGCAAATTTCTTTAAAATCGGTTTCTTATTTGGACCAAAGTATTTATCATTTTCATTTTTAAGTCCATTCTTCTCCTCTTCCAGAATGTTCCCCAGTTTTTCTACTTAATTTTGAAAGAAGGGTCATAATCAAAATATCAATTACCGAGTCTCTACTCATCTAAAGTTCCAAATTTGTATGCCCCGTTTATAACTTGTATGTGAAAATATGTATGAACAACAGTACTTTGGTTATATGTCCCAGGGTTACTGCCCTTGGACAGGGCAGTACAGTACCATTCCTAACAGTGATATATACTTCGACTGGAAAATGGTTTCAGCGTTATTTTGGGAAACCGTGGCTTCATTATGGTTTGTTGTCAGAGTAAACCCTTCACGTAGTTGACATCTCAGTAGAAGGCAAGGACGTTGAAGCTTATTCTGGTTAAAATAAATGTTTTGGCAGTGATGGAGATCTTTCTAAAACGCTGTTGTAAGAACAAAATACAAAATATTCCTTAACCTCTTCTTCATAACCCAGGATCTGCCTGTGCGACCACCAGTCATTCCCGCGCTTTACATTTCTCTAGCACTTCGCAATTTATTGAGCGATTTAACATGCTTTATCTCAGTATATCACATAGTAAGATGGATTCCCATATTTATTAAGACATTCTTAGAGGGAAAAAAATCATACTCATACAAACACTCTTATGCTTTAATTTGTCCAAAGTTTGTATTTTCTGGCTTGGAACTGTCACTTTCTTAGCCCTTTTTACTTGTATGACGAGAAATAGCAGTAGACAACAAAGATGTTTTGAGACAGAAACAACAGACTCACACATTAGTCATTGGGCCAAATTTATAGTTATGCCTCAATGAAATTGTAAGTTACTTCATGTTGTAGATCTTGGGGTCACTTGAGGGAAGTTAAAACCATGACTGATCAATCTGCAAATGCTGATGCTTGAATATATTGTAGTCTGGGGTGTTTTTGTCTCTGCTGCTGTCATCCCATCAACTCCTGCTGCTGCTTCACATTTACCGTCTTTCTAATCTGCCTTTTTAACTCTTTGGTGGTCTGAAAGATCAGAAAACAAAGGTTTTTAGAGTGGTTTTGTTTTGTTTTATTCCTATAAAAGATTCATTAATAGGTTCCTGTGATCTCCCATTTGCTTCTTTTCCAAGAATGCAGATTTTGTGTAATGGCTCAAAGGACTTTCCCCCTGCCACTTTGCTTAGGGTGAGCGGGTTGAGGGGTGCTAAAAAGTAATCTCTGGATAAACAAGATATTACTGTAGGTATGTGCAGACACACTGTTGGGTATCTGGTGTATCCTGAGATACGTGAGATTAGTAAGAGTGTATGTTTACCTTATTTCTTAGGAACAGTATTACAGTGTTTCATGTTTTATTTTCTTGCCTAAGTGGAGTAGATTCTTATATATGAAAATCTACAGTGCTATTTTCTTTAGAAACTTAAAATTAAGTACGAGAAGTCAAGATAAACATCATCTTTTTTTGGTAAATGTGGGTATCTATATATTTCAAGTTATTTTATCTTTTTAGATTAAAAAAATTATACAAATAACATATATGCTCATTGTAAAAATTTCAAATAAGCCAGAAGCATATTAAGTAAAAATTCTCCTCCTCCTTCCCCAAATCCCTTTCTGAAAACCCAACACTGTTACATCTTCATGTTTATCTTTTCAGACTCATTTGTACTTATATAGTCATTTAGAAAATAGACACTTTCCTTTCCCACAAAAACAGGATTGCATTATATGTGCTAGTGTGTGGCTTTTGTGTTTTCATTTGCCGTCTTATGGATGTCTTACTGGGACAGTGCACATGAGATCTATCTTATCCATTCCACCAACGAATACTCCATTAGATACTACTTTATCCAGGCAATCGGGGACATTTTTAAAGATTTTTGTGGGGTTTTTTTTTTTTTTTTGTATTCCATCAGGGAGGAAAAAAAGCTAAAAAGATTAATTTTTTTTCCTATTGTTTGAAGCCTCAATAAATATTGACAAACTTTAATGCTTAAATATTAAAGAAAATATTCTTTCTTCATAAATTAGCAGTTATTGGCAAATATATATCTTGTTTTTTGAAAACATACGTTTATTTCTACCACTTTCTAGATTTTACTGTTACATTTTTACGAACATGCACTTTTTCCCAGTTTCAAACATGCATTTTTGTTTAAGCGTGTTAGTTATATTATAGCATATTAGTCTTTTGCTAAATTGCCTGCTATAACCATTGAAAGGGAGTTGATAACTTAGTACTTAATTATCAAAATATTGATTATTAGACTAATAAATTAATAATTCATTAATTTATATTTAATTATTAGACTAATACGTTTTTTCTTTTGTTTCAAATATTAGAGAACTTGTTTGGTTTATAAATAGAAATGATATGAATAGAGTAAATGAGTTTTTCAAAAAGAAGTTGTAGGAGTTCTTTCTGTTTTGAAGATAGGCTCAAACAAATGATTCTATTACTTTTTTCAAAAGTATTTGACATTGACTTATATTAGGTATTGCCAGAAGAAGTGTCCTATTTGCTGGACTTGTTAATTATCCCAAAAAGTAAAACTTAGCATACCAGTAAGCCAAATACTTGGGCTTTCAGAATTCTTCCAAAATCACATTTTAAAAGTTTTTTTGTTTTGTTTTTGTTTTTTTTGATTTGTTTGTTTTTAAAGGGAATTCAAGTTTGGACCAATGCTAAGGAATGCTTTAGCAAGATGTAATCCTGTGAAATGAGTTTCTCTTCAATCAAAGTGCCCCAAAACAGAAGCACAAGTAAATAAAAAAATTTAAGTTGCTACCAGTATACACAAAAATATAATAAGTTGAGTAAATTCAGCTTTCTTTAATTTGATTGTAGTGTTAATATAGCACAAAAGGGTGTATTTTAGTGAAGATTAAATATTATAATTTGAGGTTTTGGGGACTGGTGCTGATTCTAAAAATGTTAATTAGATAAAATATACCAACAAATTGTCAGGCTTCTGAACCAATGACTGAATATCAAGATGTTAGGTAATTTTTAGATGTTCGTTTTAGTGCCCACTGTTTCAGACCTGCTTATGTAGGGAGTTTTTTCCTAAGATTGAATTCTTATCTTTATTTGGTAAGACCCACTAATCTGTTATAGGGGGTTAATTTTCCTTGCCTTATAGTTGAGCTGTTTGGTTTGACAAACCTCAGCAGAAACTTAGTGTGTAATCTAAGAATTTCTTCCACATTCTTTAATGCCCCCAAACATTGCATACACTAGAAAATGCCTTCAATGTGTGTTTTACCAGAATTTTGATACTAGTCAAAAATTTTACACTGCCAACAAAGAAGACACAACTTCTCAGATATGTGATCTAGGAATTGGTATATAGCAAGGTTTCATTGAGTATGTTACATACAAGCATTAAATGCTCAGATAATTCTTAACCTCAGTGATGAGCCTAAACTGATTGACTCTGCTCGGCTCTCTACACATGGCATTTCAGGGTACAAAGTGTAGCATTTCATGGTATAAGATATAGGTAGTGAACATACGTGTTAGTATCTTCATTATTAACATTCTTTTTTATTGCTTGGCTGTAATTTTTGTAAAGATAAATTATATTGCTTTTGTGTGTGTGTGTTTGTGGTATATGTTTAGAAGCCAAGCACCCTTTGTATTTTGCTAGCTTTGCAGAACCCTACATGTGTACTCATTATTACTAATTACGTAAAAAAAGATTTCCAGTACTGTTCAGCATTTGACTTTTTTACATGTTTAAAATGTTGCTGAAGTTTTGTGCTCTTTGCCAAACTTATACAATAAATAAATGAAGTATTGTGTTGATTTTCATATGATTTTTGTTATTTTAACAAAGTACCTATTAGCATCTGATGCCCTATGGAAAAATAATATATGCCATATTATATTTTGAAGTGTTTAATTGTATAAATTTGTCTTATGCCAAAGTGTTGGGTTTTTAAAAAATAAGATGCTGAAATGATGTATGATTTTAAAAATTCTCCCTTTTTTTTTCAAAAAAAAGATAAAATTGTTAGAAGCAAAAGTCATCTTGATAGGTACACATTTCATTCCATTGAATTGTATCATCTCTTGGCTCATGAAATAAAGTAGCTTGGCCTTTAAAAATCAAAAGCCTTTTCTTCCAGCCTAACCTTAGACTAAATATAAAATGTATTAGATTTTTTTTCTACTAGCTAACTTAATTTGAAAAGGCCACTGATACCTATGTTTTAAAAGATGGTCTTCTCTGAAATATACAAATATTCACTTGGTTGTATGTATATTTAAGTAGGAATTTCTTGATGGGTTGATTTTGAAAGTTTCATTTGATAGCACAATAATTCCTTAAAAAAGAACTCTTAATGAAATTTTATGATGGAAATCATTTTTAGTACTATTCATAATAAGTATAAAGAAAATCTATATGCATTAACCCTTTTCTGTATTTAAAAACCAGAACTCAAAATGAATTATTTAAAGGGTGAGTTAGATCTCCAAAGATAAATATAAAAAGATAATATAAGCAATAACTAAAGAAAGAAGACTCATTACATAAATGTAAATACTTAGTAACAGAGGAAAATTTCATCTTGACGGTGTACTGGTGATGCAGTTAGTGTGGTCAAAGCATTAAAATTAACTGAAGTTATACCTAGCCTTCATTTACATCCAAAAACTTGATGAATGAGTCACTGGTAATTACAGCATAGTATCCAACAAAGGAACTGGGGATTCTTAAAATTCAAGCATCTTTAGAATAAACACACACCCAGCTTGGAATGGAATGAAAAACCAAGAGTTATGTAAGAGGAATGCTAGGCTTTTTATAGCCTTATAATCATTTTTTAGATATATATGCTTACTCTCCTCCAGGGTAGAATTTACTGATTCTCCTGAAAATTTTTCCCTAAAAAAATTTAGGAGTTTCTTTCAAGGTTTAGTAACCCCGAAAATTAAAATAACAAAAGGCCAAATCAGAAAAATTGTACTTGCTTCCTAAATTATATAGCTTTAAATGTTTATATATTTGAAAGGAAGGAAGGGACTAGGGGGGAAAGGAGCAAATTAAATTCAAAGTAAGGACTTCCCTGGTGGTGCAGTGGTTAAGAATCCACCTGCCGATGCAGGGGACACAGGTTCGATCCCTGGTCTGGGAAGATCCCACATGCCGTGGAGCAGCTAAGCCCATGTGCCACAACTACTGAGCCTGCGCTCTAGAGCCCGTGAGCCACAACTACCGAGCTCACACGTCACAGCTACTGAAGCCCAAACGCTTAGAACCCATGCTTTGCAACGAGAAGCCACTGCAATAAGCCCACACACCTCAACGAAGAGTAGCCCCTGCTCGCCACAGCTAGAGAGAGGCTGCGCACAGCAATGAAGACCCGACGCAGCCAAAATTAAATAAATAAATAAATTCAAAGTAAGTAGAAGAAAGAAATATTAAAAGTAAGAGCAAAAATCAGTGATACTGAAAACAGGTAAATCATAGAGTTAACACAGCCAAAAGTTCGTTCTTTGAGAAGAGTAATAAAGTTAAACCTCTAGCAAAACTCAGTGGAAAAAGAAAAAGCACAGATTATCCCTATCAGGAATGAAATTGGGGATGTTATTATAGATCTTACAGTCATTAAAAGGATAATAATGGACAAATTTTAACCAATAAATTAGATGAAGTCATCAAATTTCTTGAAAAATAATAGCTTTCTAAAACTGATATGAGACAGAAAATGTAAATAGCCTTATATCAAAGAAATTTATTATCAGAAATTTTCCTGCAAAAGAAATTCAGGTCCACATGGCTTTATTGGTGAATTCTATCAAATATTGAAGGAAGAAAAGCTTTAATTCTACATAACTTTACAGAAAATAGGGAAAAGGGAATACTTTTTGAAAAAATGAGAACAAGTATTACTCTAATACCAAAACTGGTGAAAGACATTTCAAGGAAAGAAAGTGACGTATCAATATATATCATGAACATAGATGCAAAAATCATTAAACTATTAGGTAATTGAATCCAGCAATATGTAAAGAGCATAATACCTTATGAGCAAGTAGAGTTTATTGCAGAATGAAAGGTTAGTTTAAAATTAAAAGTCAATAACTATAAGCACCATATTAACAGAATAAAGGAAATACTTCATGATCATTTCAATACGTGTAGACAAAGCATTTGACAAGATTCAACACTGATTCATGATAAAACTCAGGAAACTAGGAATAGAAGGAAACAGTCTGATAAAGGGCATCTGTGGAAAACCTCCAGCCATCATCATACTTAAAGTTGGGAAAGTTAAATCCATCACTAGACAATTGCCCTCTAGACAATATCTGTCCCCATTTCCCCCTCTCCTCCCACCAATGCTGAAATTCCTCTGGCTTTCTCCCTTCACCTATCTCCCTCCCCTATTGTTCCCTGTGCTCATTTTTCTCAGAATATTTGTTGAACCTTGAAGAAGATGGATCCCTCATTCTTAAAGCTCTAACAGGAAGTATGTTCACTTCCTGGGCACTCCACAAGTCCAAAAGGTTTGGGGAATCTGTTGATTCAGCAAATATTTATAAAATCATACCCAGGTGAAGGTGGAACCAGTTGATTCAGTAGCAAAAGTCCAAATGAATAAAACATCCTTTCACACACCTGTGTGATAGAAGCACCATCAGCAAAAGATACGGAGAAATTCCTAAATATTCAGTTGTTAAGGCCTTGATTTCAGAGGATGATAGCTAACATGCATTAAATCCTTATTACTACTACACCTGAAACTGAGGCACAGTGCAGTGATGTGCTTGCCCAAGGTCCCACAGCTTGTAGCTACTAGAGCTGGAGTTTAAATGGACCCCAGTAACATGGCTCTAGAGCGTGTACTTTTCGAGGCTTGTCCCTTTCGGAGGAGCAGAGACCTGGAGGAGACCCTCTGGGACAGACCCGTGAGGATGGGGGAGGGATAGAAAAGGTAACTTTCATCATACTCAAGTTGTAAGACATTTAAAAGGAAAATGTCTTGGGTACTTCTGGGAATGGGAGCAAGAAGGGGAAACCTGAGAGAGGGGCACGCTATGGTGAAATACTAGATTAGTTTTCCAACTTTAATGTGTTTGTGAATCACGTGGGGATCTAGTTAAAACACAGATTCTGATTTGATAGAGTGGAGCCTCAGAGTCTGCATTTCTAACTAGTTCCCAGATACTGTCAGTGCTACTGGTTACACTTTGAGTAGTGAGGTGTTAACGAAATATATATATTTATATAATGTGGAATATTACTAGCTATTAAGCCAGTGGCCTGGCCAAACATCTATTTTGGTACAGTTATTTAGAAAATATACAAAAATTCAGCAGTTATACAAAAAAAGGGAAGGAAGGGAGGGAATTAGGTAATACCAATTTCTTAGTACAATTTCAAGTTTGCAAGTTTATAGCAAAAGCAAATTTTATGTTAAGCTTTAATGATAAAGAGTATATGGATAATTATGCAGAAATTAAGATGGAAATTCAATAATATGGTAATAACAAAAATAGCATTAATGAGGCTTTCATCAAATATTGTAGATTTCCTATTAAATAACACTATAGTGATTTAGACTGTGCTTTGGGTTTATCTTTGTACCTTCTCAAAATTCCTCTAAAATGGCAGTAAGGAAAAAAATATTTTTTTGAGTACCATTAAAGACAAAGGAAACAAGAGACGCTGTGTACAAGAAATGTTCACAAAATTTTGGAAGATAAAAAGATGGAGGAGTATTCATTGAATAAGCAAAACGGTGGCAGCTCAAACTTATGTGCCTATAGCTGGGGCTACTAATGAGAAAGCAGATTTGCACAGCAGAATCCAAGAAAGACTCAGGAATTAGAGGAAGCAGGTACACTGGTAAGAAGGAACAGGTGTGGAGTTGGGTGTGGGGAGGGGCTGGTGCAAAGTCCATACGAAGAGCAGTTAGATGCCCGGGTGCAAAGTCCATACGAAGAGCAGTTAGATGCCGGGTGCAAAGTCCATACGAAGAGCAGTTAGATGCCGGGTGCAAAGTCCATACGAAGAGCAGTTAGATGCCGGGTGCAAAGTCCATACGAAGAGCAGTTAGATGCCGGGTGCAAAGTCCATACGAAGAGCAGTTAGATGCCGGGTGCAAAGTCCATACGAAGAGCAGTTAGATGCCGGGTGCAAAGTCCATACGAAGAGCAGTTAGATGCCGGGTGCAAAGTCCATACGAAGAGCAGTTAGATGCCGGGTGCAAAGTCCATACGAAGAGCAGTTAGATGCCGGGTGCAAAGTCCATACGAAGAGCAGTTAGATGCCGGGTGCAAAGTCCATACGAAGAGCAGTTAGATGCCGGGTGCAAAGTCCATACGAAGAGCAGTTAGATGCCGGGTGCAAAGTCCATACGAAGAGCAGTTAGATGCCGGGTGCAAAGTCCATACGAAGAGCAGTTAGATGCCGGGTGCAAAGTCCATACGAAGAGCAGTTAGATGCCGGGTGCAAAGTCCATACGAAGAGCAGTTAGATGCCGGGTGCAAAGTCCATACGAAGAGCAGTTAGATGCCGGGTGCAAAGTCCATACGAAGAGCAGTTAGATGCCGGGTGCAAAGTCCATACGAAGAGCAGTTAGATGCCGGGTGCAAAGTCCATACGAAGAGCAGTTAGATGCCGGGTGCAAAGTCCATACGAAGAGCAGTTAGATGCCGGGTGCAAAGTCCATACGAAGAGCAGTTAGATGCCGGGTGCAAAGTCCATACGAAGAGCAGTTAGATGCCGGGTGCAAAGTCCATACGAAGAGCAGTTAGATGCCGGGTGCAAAGTCCATACGAAGAGCAGTTAGATGCCGGGTGCAAAGTCCATACGAAGAGCAGTTAGATGCCGGGTGCAAAGTCCATACGAAGAGCAGTTAGATGCCGGGTGCAAAGTCCATACGAAGAGCAGTTAGATGCCGGGTGCAAAGTCCATACGAAGAGCAGTTAGATGCCGGGTGCAAAGTCCATACGAAGAGCAGTTAGATGCCGGGTGCAAAGTCCATACGAAGAGCAGTTAGATGCCGGGTGCAAAGTCCATACGAAGAGCAGTTAGATGCCGGGTGCAAAGTCCATACGAAGAGCAGTTAGATGCCGGGTGCAAAGTCCATACGAAGAGCAGTTAGATGCCGGGTGCAAAGTCCATACGAAGAGCAGTTAGATGCCGGGTGCAAAGTCCATACGAAGAGCAGTTAGATGCCGGGTGCAAAGTCCATACGAAGAGCAGTTAGATGCCGGGTGCAAAGTCCATACGAAGAGCAGTTAGATGCCGGGTGCAAAGTCCATACGAAGAGCAGTTAGATGCCGGGTGCAAAGTCCATACGAAGAGCAGTTAGATGCCGGGTGCAAAGTCCATACGAAGAGCAGTTAGATGCCGGGTGCAAAGTCCATACGAAGAGCAGTTAGATGCCGGGTGCAAAGTCCATACGAAGAGCAGTTAGATGCCGGGTGCAAAGTCCATACGAAGAGCAGTTAGATGCCGGGTGCAAAGTCCATACGAAGAGCAGTTAGATGCCGGGTGCAAAGTCCATACGAAGAGCAGTTAGATGCCGGGTGCAAAGTCCATACGAAGAGCAGTTAGATGCCGGGTGCAAAGTCCATACGAAGAGCAGTTAGATGCCGGGTGCAAAGTCCATACGAAGAGCAGTTAGATGCCGGGTGCAAAGTCCATACGAAGAGCAGTTAGATGCCGGGTGCAAAGTCCATACGAAGAGCAGTTAGATGCCGGGTGCAAAGTCCATACGAAGAGCAGTTAGATGCCGGGTGCAAAGTCCATACGAAGAGCAGTTAGATGCCGGGTCCTGGTCCTTTCAACGTATGCTTAGGAGACCACTGCACATCACCATGAAATTTCAGATGAATAAAAGTCGCCAGGAAAACATTTAATATAGAAATGCCATCAGAACAGCATCAGGCTTCTCAATAGCAAAATTTCTTGGATGCCAAAAGAGAATAGAGTAATCCTTCAGAATTCTGGAGAACAGTTATTTCCAACTTGACAGCCAAACTGTCAATCAAGTGTGAGGCAGAACAAAGACATTTTTGGATATGCAGTCTCAAAAAATTATCTTCCTATACACTCTGTCTAAAGAAGCTATTGGAGGGGCGGAGTCAAGATGGCAGACTAGGAGGACGCGGAATTGGCCTCTCGGCACAACTAGGGCACCTACCAGGCACCAGCGGGGGACCACAGACACCTAAGGGTCCCCTTAGGAGGAACCCTCAGCAACTGGGTAGGACAGGCAGGGTGGGGTGCAGTGAGGGGGAGGCGAAGTGGAGGCAGGACAGGACTGGCGCCCCTGAGGGGTCGCTGGGGGAGGGGAAGGGATCCCACGTCCAAAGGGGGAAATTGGGGGACCATTGGGAGGGCAGAGGATCAAAAGGGAGCATGGCCAGGTTTCCCCTGCCCACTTGGGCCCCCGGGAGTCTGCTGAGATCCCAGGCCTGATCCTCTGTCCATGGGTCCTGAGGGAGTGGGAGGGAGGGATGGGGAGCAAAAGTAAAGGCCGGACCTACGGGACCGGCACCCCGACAGGTGGCTGGGGGAGAGGAGGAGTTCCTACACCCAGTGGGACCCACCCACGGTTAGGGGTCCAGCGGGGATGGGGGAGACCGTGGGGGAGACAGTGGGGGAGGGGCGTGAAGGAATGGAAGGGAACGGGGCCAGTGCTTTCCCTGTCCCCTTAGGCACTGGGGAGCCTGTTGGTCTCCCGGGCCTAATCCTCTGCCCTTGGAGCCTCCCTCCTGCTGTGCAGAGCCCAAGCTCCACCCCTACACCCGTACCCAGGGCCCTACCTCTACGCTCGGAGACCCCCTCCAACCGTGCTGGGCCTAAACCACACCCAGACAACCTCACGCAGGGCCCTACGTCCAAACTCCAGAACTTCACACTCCAGAGGCCCTCCTTTGGACGTGCTGCCTGTCCGCTTTGGCGCAGGTCCTAAGTAGAGGCCCCGCCCCACACTTAAACATTGCCCTGCGTAAGCCCCTGGCCCCAAGGCCTTTTCCAGCTGCTTAGGTCCTGAGCCTAGGCCCTGCCCCATGCTCAAACGTCACCCCCCACCCGCCTAGGTCCCACCCACCCTAAACACCGCGCCTGCATAAGTTCCCCGCCACCTAAACTCCAACCCCCATAGCCAAGGCTTTTCTTTTTTTTTCTTTTTTTCTTTTTTCCTCTTTTAGACTGGGGTTCTATTTTACCTTGTTGATTCATTGTTGTTGACTCATTTATATTTTTATTTTTTCTAATCTTTTATTTTTCTAATTTTATTTTATTCTTTATACTTTGTTATTTTTCTGCTCCTTTTGGCTTGTTCCTTTACAAGTAATGAAATTGAAACTGTGATTAAAAATCTTCCAACAGGGCTTCCCTGGTGGCGCAGTGGTTGAGAGTCTGCCTGCAGATGCAGGGGACACAGGCTCGTGCCCCAATCCGGGAAGATCCCACATGCCGCGGAGTGTCTTATAGTTTTCTGCATACAGGTCTTTTGTCTGTATGCAGAGACATACCACTCATGAAAAGATGCTCAACATCACTAATCATTAGAGAAATGCAAATCAAAACCATAGTGAGGTATCAGCTCACACCGGTCAGAATGGCCATCATCAAAAAATCTACAAACAACAAATGCTGGAGAGGGTGTGGAGAAAAGAGAGCTGTCCTGCACTGTTGTTGGGAATGTGGATTGATACAGCCACTCTGGAGAACAGTATGGAGGTTCCTTAAAAAACTAAAAATAGAACTACCATATGACCCAGCAATCCCACTACTGGGCATATACCCTGAGAAAACCATAATTCAAAAAGATACATGTAGGACAATGTTCATTGCAGGTCTATTTACAATAGCCAGGACATGGAAGCAACCTAAGTGTCCATCGACAGATGAATGGATAAAGAAGATGTGGCACATACATACAATGGAATATTTATTACTCAGCCCTAAAAAGGAACGAAATTGAGTTATTTGTAGTGAGGTGGATGGGCCTAGAATCTGTCATACAGAGTGAAGTAAGTCAGAAAGAGAAAAAAATACCATATGCTAACACATATATATGGAATTTTGAAAAGCGGTACTGATGAACTTAGTGGCAGGGCAGGAATAAAGACGCAGATGTAGAGAACAGACTTGAGGGCACAGGGTGGGGGGGGGACGGGGAAGCTGGGATGAAGTGAGAGAGTAGCATTGACGTATATACTACCAAATGTAGAATGGATGGGTAGTGGGAAACTGCTGCATAGCACAGGGAGATCAGCTCGGTGCTTTGTGACCACCTAGAGGGGTGGGGTAGGGAGGGTGGGAGGGAGGCGCAAGATCGAGGGGATAATGGGATATATGTATATATATAGCTGATTCACTTTGTTATAAAGCAGAAACTAACACAACATTGTAAAGCATTTATAGTCCAATCAAGATGTGAAAAAAAAAAGAAGCTATTGAAGGATGTGGTTCACCAAAGCAGGAGCATTGATGAAAAATCAGGACAACATGGGATACAGAAAAAGAAGATCCAGCATAGAAGGGAGATGACAGGTACACCCAGGATAAGGTCAGAAGGAGTCCTGGGAAGGCAGTATCCAAAGGTGAGCTAGAGATGGGGAGCTCCAGGAGGCAGAACACCTGAGAAAAGTTGGAATTGTAGGCTTCTGTATAGATTTGACAAGTGTGGAATGTTGTATTTGGAGGCTATTGGAGTGGGATGTTTTAGCCGTAGCTAGAAAGAAAAATAAGCAATAAAAACAAGTCTTTTATAATATTCAGGAGAAAAAGAAATGTTTTGTAAGAAGAGAATCATAATCAATATACTACCTGGCTCTGAAGTTAAAATATTTACATGATTATAATAATGGAAATAGGACACTCAGCTTATCCAAACATGGTGCTAACAACTATAGCAGTTGTTTGGGAGGTCAGGTTAAGAGAGCAGATACTCATCTAGTATGTCTTGATAAATCAAGACATAGTACCAGAAGCATTGTTAAGAAATAGAAAGATAAATGTCCAAAGAAATGGCAAAAAGAATTGAAGGGACTGAGGAATGGGGAATAGGTGGAAATGAGGCAAGGGGCAGCTATTTTATACGATAAATCTTCTAACATTTTATTATGGAAATTCTCAAACATATTCAAAAGTGTAGAGAAAAATACAATGAATCTCCATGTACCCCTCATCCAGCCCTAATAATTACTGATGTGGCCAATCACATTTCATCCATACTCTCACTCACTATCCCATCTTATTTTATTTTATACCATAAACCTTTAAGTACTATTTACTTTTTTTAAAATTTATTTTATTGAAGTATAGTTTACAATGTTGTATTAATTTGTACTGTACAGCAAAGTGATTCAGTTAAATATACATTCTTTTTCATATTCTTTTCCATTATGGTTTATCACAGGAAATTGAATATAAGTATATACTATTTAATTTTTAATTGTTAATTAAATACCTGCAGATGATAGGAATAATATTTGTGAAAAGATATCACTATACACCAAACTGCTTTGCAACCAAAAGAAAAATAACAGTAATCACTACCTCAGACAACACGGCCCAATAGGAACTTTATCAAAGTTGGTACATGTACTACAGATATACAATGGAATACTACTCAGCTATAAAATAGAACAAAATAATGCCATTTGCAGCAACACGGATGCAACTGGAGATTATCATACTAAGTGAAGTAAGTCAGAAAGAGAAAGACAAATACCATATGATATCACTTTTATGTGGAGTCTAAAATATGGCACAAATGAATCTACCTACAAAACAGAAACAGGCTTACAGACACACAGATCAGACTTGTGGTTGCCAAGGGGGAGGGGAGGATGGAGAAGGATGGACTGGGAGTTTGGGGTTGGTAGGTGCAAACTATTACATTTAGAATGGATAAACGAGGTCCTACTGTATAGCACAGGGAACTATATCCAGTCTCCTGGGATAAGCCGTAATGGGAAAGAATATTAGAAAAAAGAATGTATGTGTATAACTGAGCCACTTTGCTGTACAGCAGAGATTGGCATAGCATAGCAAATCAACTATACACCAATTTTTTTTAAAAGTTGGTACATGTACTAGACAGCACAATACACTGGGAATGAATATGGACATGGGTAATGAAATTGACAAAAGCACACAGCTTCCCTCCAAATGTGGCTCGCAAAAGAATTTTAACTAAAAGTCAGAAGATGAAAACAAATAAGTATCAGGAATTAGGCTATCAGCAAAATATGGCTACAGCATACTGAAATGAAAGGGCAGTGTCCACATCTGCCCCTCCCCACTTATTAATAGATAATGTCTTAAAGTGATGGTTTCCAGTAACCACAGTGAGGAACACTGCATGGAGTGTAAATGCTGTGCTCCTTTATGTGACAAGATGAAGAAAGGAGAAATAGTGTGAGGCAGTAGCTAATTCAGAATATGTGTAATAAAAATGTAAAAATAATTCCTTCTTCCTCCTAATATATAATAAGCAGAGAAAAAGGCAGAGAATACACAATAAGCACATAAAGGCAAAAAAAAAAAGCCAAATTCTGTTTCCCCATCCCCACCCAGGGAAGTAAAAGAGGTCAAATCAAAGACTGTATTAAAATCAAGGATCCCATAGTATTATAAATGTAAATGTTAAAGGACATATCAAAGTTTCTTGTAGATTGTGAAATTCATATTTGACATTTCAAGAGAATGTTAAAATGTTTTTTAAAGTTAATATATGGAGATGGTTAAAAAATTTTTTAGAATGGTGCTAAAGGCCTATACATGAAAAGTTGGGTCGTTCTCTCTCATTTCCCATCCCTCAGTCTCCCTGTTCCTCTCCACAGAGGTAACCACTCTTGTTGGGTTCCTGTGTCTCCTTCCAGAAATTGTCACACGCATGTGCATACACCCCTGCACACACACAAAGGGGAGCATACCACGCACACTTACTATAGCTCGAAGAGGGCTCCGTGTCAATACATATACCTCTATCTCTTTTTGGCCATGTGGTATTCCATATAGACCATAATTTATTAGCCTCACATTGGTGGAAATGAGAGTGGGTTCCAGTCTGGGACCATTATAAATGATGCAATGAATTTCCTCATCTTTATGCTCATGTAAGAGTACGTCTGTAAGATAAACTTGGTGGGAATTTTTCAAAATAAAGTTTTATATCCTACATAAAATGGTACATAGTGTATTTCCAATGATGAGTGAACTTCATGTTCTAATTCCAGTTTGAGCATGTGCTTCACAAGGAAAAGTCAGCTCTTGGTTATCTATGAAAGGGTTGCCCTGTGAGGATTTTCATATAGCGGCTCTGGCTGAGCCTCCTGCTGCAGCACTGGTCAAAAAGGGACTGAGGCCGAGGCAGAGGAGATGCTGGCGAGGTGGCAGCACGATCCCCTCCAGTTCCTGCAGCGTCGCAGTCAGGAGCGGAAGCAGCAGCTTGATGATTTGCTTTCTGAGAGTCGACTGAAAGGAGCTCTAGAAGCCAGTAAAAGGCGAGATGTTTACCAAAGATGTATCCAATTAAAACAGGCAATAGATGAAAATAAAAATGCTCTTCAAAAATTAAGCAAAACTTATATTCTCTCACAGGCTGATGAACCTGCCCCTGTTGGGAGTTACAATCAGACGAAAGAGGAGGAACACAATCTTTTGGATAAGCTTACCCACCAACTGCAGGAACTTGCTGTGTCCAGAAGTAGAGAAAATGTCGCTGAAACTGGGGCGCTTACTGAAGGAGAGGACGATGACAATTCTGCTGAAGAAGATGAAGAAGAAGAAGATGAAGAGGCCACAAGTGGAGAATACGTTGGAGATTTTATGGCTCAGCAAGTCGGAGACATTACATTTAAGAAAGGGGAAATTCGCCTTATAATTGAAAAAAACCCTGATGGTTGGTGGATGGCTAGAATGCCAAAGGAAACAAAGGTCTTAGTCCCAGAACAGACTTGGAGCCCTATAATAAAGAAGAAGGCCAGGAGTCTAGTGAAGAAGGGAGTGAAGAAGATGTAGAGGTAGAAATGGCAGAAGGAGCAGAAGTTAAACAAAGAACGGATTCTCATTGGCGTGCAGTCCGAAAAGCCATCTCAGAGCAGATTAACACCGTCGACGTATTGACCACGATGGGAGCTATTCCTGCCGGGTTCAGGCCTTCCACCCCCTTCCAGCTTCTAGAGCAAGGGGATCAATTTCGAGCAAGTTACTTCTTACAACCAGAGCTCACTACTTCACAACTGGCCTTCAGAGATCTAATGTGGGATGCTAAAACGGGTTTCCTTGATTCTGACCCTCTGGAGCTGTAAGATGATTCCTCTCCCAGGAGTGAGCATCCAGGTTCTGAGCAGACACGTGCGCTTCTGTCTGTTTGACGGCAATAAGGTTCTGAGCAACACTCATACAGTCAGGGCCACGTGGCAACCTAAGAAACCCAAAACATGGACCTTTTCTCCCAGGTTACTGGCATCTTGCCCTGCTTGCTTGATGGTGACTGTTTCATCAGGTCCAATTCTTCTTCTCCAGATCTTGGAATATTATTTGAACTTGGAATTTCTTATATTCACAATTCAACTGGTGAAAGAGGAGAATTAAGTTGTGGCTGGGGGTTTCTTAAACTTTTTCATGCCAGTGGAATTCCTATTCCAGCAAAACCTTATGAACTCTTCTTGAATGGAGGCACCCCTTATGAAAAAGGTGTTGAAGTGGACCCTTCAGTATCCAGAAGGGCACATGGTAGTGTTTTCCATCAGATGATGACGGTGAGAAGGCAGCCTCAACTTCTAGTAAAACTGAGATCTTTGAACAGAAGATCAAGGAACATGCTAAGTCTACTGCCGGGAACATTAATTGGAAGTATGTGCTCCGTTCATTTGTTGGTATTTTATTGCCAGATTCTTGGAGATGTGCTCCTGAAAGACAGGATGGGCATGCACAGTGCTGATTTAATTAGTAATCCAGTGCTGGCCACCTTCCCCAAGCTCTTGGAGCAGCCCGACATAATGGATGCACTCGGGAGTTCCTGGGCTGAGAAAGAGAGTACATTAAAAAGATCGGAGAAGAGAGACAAGGAGCTACTGAAGGCCGTGTTCCTCCTGGTTTACCACGCCGCGCGCTCCCCCTCCTCCACTCCGCGCTCCTGCCCGCGTTCTGGTGGGCAGAGGAGGAGACCGAGGCTGCCCAATGGAAGGTCATCGCCGACTTGCTCAAGCAAAACCAAGAAAACGAGGGCGCCCTCCAGGCTCTGCTGTCACCAGCGGGGCTCCATGAACCTTTCGGCATTTCAGAGCAGACCTATGACTTCTTGGGTGAAATAAGAAAGAATGCAGCCTGACAGCGGTGCCCCTTGACCTTCCACTTCCTGCTGAATCTGATAGACCCTCCATGACAACCTGCATCGCGTGAGAAAATCAGAAGAAACTGTCCCATCACAACTTAGGCTTTATTCTTTTTTGTTCAGGCCACATTCTATAAGAAATATTTATCTGATAATTTGAATATGTGTTAATACAATGAAGTAAATTTTTATAAGGAATACTGTTATATCTAAATTTAAAGAGAATTTTTTTTCACAAACCAGCTAACAAATTTGTTTTGTTTTTCTTTTTCTTTTTTATGAGTATAGTTGATTTACCATATTATGAAAGTTTCAGGTGTACAATATAGTGATTAACAAGTTTTAAAGATTATACTCCATTTAAAGTCATTAATACTGGCTATATTCCCTGTGCTGTACAATATATCCTTGTAGCTTATTTATTTTATACTTAATAGTTGTGCCTCTTAATCCCCTCGGGCCCAGCCACTCCGCGGCATGTGGGATCTTCCCGGACTGGGGCACGAACCCGTGTCCCCTGAATCGGCAGGCGGACTCTCAACCACTGCGCCACCAGGGAAGCCCAATATATACACTCTTTTTTATATTCTTTTCCATTATGGCTTATCATAGGATATTGGATATAGTTCCCTCTGCTATGCAGTAGGACCTTGTTGTCTGTCCATTCTGTATGTAATGCCAAGTAACAAATTTAAGTTAACTGTATCTATAGATTTGTATGAAAGCAAGATTTTATCAAAAGCTAAATTTATGACTATTTAAGAAAGTGAAAATGTAATCCACAGAATAGGAGAAGATATTTGCAAATGATATATTTGATAAGAGTCTAGGACCCAGAATATATTAAATATATGATTTTGCTAATAAACTTTGTGTTGTGAAATGTAGGGGAAATCAGAAAAAAATAAAAATAAAAAGGGACTGAGAGTGGGAAGCAGAGTGTGTAACCCAGGGAGCGGCTGATGCAGGAATGGAGGTGTATCCTAGCACATCCATGTCTAATTAGATTCCCATGCTGGTTTTAAAATAATTTGGCAATGACCTACTATTTAGAACTGCCTACATTTTACTCATCCCCACCCCCCACCTCTGCCCACAAGGTGAGCATAGCCATATTTTGCTTGTTCAAAGGGAAAAGCTATCAAAAGTACAGAAAGGTAGCCAGCAGCACATCGAGGCTACAAAATGACAGATTCTTGTCAGATATCTGAGGCCGGAAACTCAGGGCCATCCCCAGGCCAAGGGGCAGCATGGGAGCCCACTGAAAATTGCTGTGGGCCAGTGTGGAGGTTAGGACCTTTCGGTGCCTGTCCTGGCTGCCCTGCCCTTTCTTTCCCTACTCCTGAGCTGCCAGTTTGGTGGGGGGCAGGGCGGAGAGAGGGAGAGAGAGAGTGATTTAAGAGTTTCTCCAAAGAACAGAATTATTGTGAGAACAAATTAATACTGTACAATCAACCACCTGATGCTCAGAGAGGCCAAATGAAGGGTAGATTCCCTCTGGAGGCATCAAGCGGATAATGCTTCCCAGAACTGCTAAATTTCAAGAGAATGGTGGAGAGGTGTATTTTCTGGTTAAAAGTGGGGATAAGAGCCAAGGCATTCATTCCCTTGAAATCAATTCCTGATCTTTCCTACTGACTATAATAAATGTCAGTAGAAGTGAATGAATTTTCAGTGGTGAAATTTATGACTTGTTAATTAACATAATGGACTTTCGTTGATCTCATTAGTGGGAGTCAAAATTTGAAAGAAAGAAAAGTTAAGATTCTTGGGATTCTGATTCATGGAGTTTTGGGTGGGGCCTGGAAGAAAATGTGCATTTTCTAAAAATGTCCCAGGTGATTCCGATGAGCAACCGAGTTGAAAACACCTCATTCTAAGGATAGAGGCAAATGGAAATGGTAACCATTTACCATTTAGTTATAAACGACACATTCCATACCTTCCCTTGCCTTCCAGATGTGGTTGGTAAAAATGCCGCCCATAAAACTTGAAGCCCTTTCCAATATGGTCATGGATGTGGTGAAGAGTTCACTTCAGGACATGTAGAGCTTGGTATGCATGAGAACATCTAGGTGGAGGTGACCAGGAGGGAGCTGGATGTACAAGTATGAAGCTCTGGAGGAATCTTGGCTGAAGATGGGTTTGGGAGACATTAGGAGATAGATGGAATGAACAAAGTCACTGAGGGGAGCAGGCTGGATGAAAGGAGACCCAAGGATGAAACTCTATGTGCGGATATGGTCGTGGCCATTGTAACTAATCTTTCTTCCTTCTACTTACATTTTCGTGAAAACTCAACTCTATTTCTATGCTAAGCTATATAGCCCTTGCCTTTGTGTGTGCCTTTATTCCAGGCTCCGAATGCCCAATTCTTTCAACCATCACTCAGTGCTTTCCAGACTCCACCCCACCTGAGCTGATATTACATGGGAGCCTCTGGTTTGAAGTATCCCTCTCAAAACTTAGGACGCAGAAATAAGTATGACCCTCCAGAGGCTGGCCCAGATTAAGCAGGAAACAGGAAGACTGCTCATTGCTGGTGTTGAGGCACCATAAGTTCCCATCAGCAAGCTGAAGCGCACCACTGTGAACTGGGGTATCGTCCCTGTTTCCCTTACACCCCCAAAGATGCTCAAGAACCAAACCTACATTTTATCATGTAATTCTACTTTTATTTTATTTTTTCGGTCATGCCGCGCATCTTGCTGGATCTTAGTTCCCCGACCAGGGATCGAAACTGTGCCCCCTACGGTGGAAGCATGCAGTCTTAATCACTGGGCTGCCAGGGAATTCCTAATTCTCCTTTTCTTGATTCACTATATATTCGTATATTTTTGAAGAGAGAGAGATCACAAGTTTCTCTACATATATGTATCTCTGTAGGTATCTGTAGATACACACATGCACACACATGTGAAGGACTGGCTTCTCTTAGGACTTATTAGCATATCAAAAATGTTGGTCAGGCCTGATAGAAACACCAGTGTTCCCCCTGTGTTGATTCAGGCAGGTGGGGATGACTGAAGAACAGTGGACCTATTGCCCCAAGTCCTGGTGGCAGCCGTGAGACCGTGGGTAACCATTAGTCAAAAATCCATTTCACCTGCCTTCACTAGTCAAGGTTGTCTAGGAAAGGCTTGCACGTCCTCCGCGCAGCACGTAGCCGAAACAATAACGTTTTTGCCCGACTTGCTTTCCGGGAACTTGGAGTCAGCTGCGTCTACTCTGAGCTGAGCTGGTCCTGAGACTGGACGGACTACCGACCTTTCAACTGGGCATGCGCGAGTGTCCACTCGATGACCTTTTGACGTCAGAGGGCCGGAAACTCCGCCCTCAGGTGGAGCTAAGCGCCTCCATTTTTCAACGTATTGATACCTGTGGCTTGGATCCGCCTGCGCAGAACATGGATTACCTCACCTTTTCCCAGTCACCTTTTTTCTCCTGTTCCCCACACCTCGGACCGCCAGGTATCTTTATTTCTATCCCATAAATGCCCCGAGCCCCTTGTCCGTGGGAAGGCAGGTGTGAGGCGTGTTTTTCCTTCTGCTTGGCTGCCTAGTGAATAAGCGCTGTCGTTGCTGTAAACCTCAGCGTCTCAGCATTTTGGCTTGCTGCGTGGGGCGCAGAGCGAATCTGGTACCTGGTTCGGTAACAGCCCCTTGTGAGGTCTAATTCCCGGTCTGTGGCTCAGTGAGCCCCACTTCTGATTCCTTGCACCTCTCAGCAGCCCTGGTAAGTCAATGGAAGGGACGATATCCTTTGATTAAGAATTTGCTCAACTGACCCTTGAAATAGATCTAGTTCTTTCAATGATAGGATCCCAGAATCTTCAGCAAGAAATGAGCTTAGAGATGATTTCCCCTCTTTTTAAAAATGAGGAGACATAACCAGAGAGGGGAAGTGACTTGCTCACAGTCACACAGCGGATTCCCAACTTCCTTTCTGTATTCTCCCTTCATATTTGTCTCTTGAGCTAAAAGGGCTGAGTGGCTTGCCCAAACCTCTCTTGGCTATCATATCTCACCACTTGCTGAGTAGCCAGGGACGGGGACTGAGAGGGGGATAAGGCGAGGTCCCACACCAGGTCACGGGGGCACATGGAGAGTGGTTTGTGGGGAGGACACGGGAAAGCAGTTGGCTGAATGAATGTTTGGGATGAACACTGGCTTTCCACCACGCAGGGGCTTTGGACAGTTACTGTTGCAAACACCTCTCGAGTTCCCTCCTAAACCTGAGCCTGTGTATGTGACACCTTGCTGGGGTGGGCAGGAGGCCAGTGATACCTGTGTTTAACAGGTGGCCTGAGCCCCGGAGGATGACGGGTGATCTGGGTCACATAGCTGGGTTGGACCAGGCCTGGAAGTCTTGGCTCCCACTTTGCGTGGCCCAGCCTGCAGGCCTCTAAGGCTCTTTAGGGGTCCCCGTAGGCGATGGACAGAGAGTTTCTTTGGTGGTTGGCGGAGCCGCAGAGTCCTGTGACCTTCCCGCTCGTGGTGAGCTCACCACGCCTGCCTGACACCTGAGCTCTGGACGGCTCCTTTTCGGGCCCAGCTCATGTTTCTCTCTGGGGGACATGCCCCAGCTTGGAGGTAACTGAAGACCCCCATCTCTTGTTAGAGGCGGAAACTGAACCATAGCTTTTGGTGGGGCCTGGATATTCATGAGAGAGCCTCTGCCTGGAAGCAGGCTGACTGAGAGAGCTTGGTATTACAGACACCAAGGGATGCTCTCTGTAGTTCCCTGAGCTCACTTGCTTTTGTTTGCCTCAGGACCCTCGGACCGGCGACTTCTGCCTGAGGCAGGCTCAGCTCCCAGCCCCATCTTATTTATCTGGAGAACTGTCTTCACAAATTCATCTTAGCCATAACCTCCTGTGGGAGATCTTCTCTGAGTTCCAAACAAAGAGCATCTGGCTCGCTATCCTCACCAGTCTTAGAATTTAGCATCAAGTACTGATACTGCTGGTTTCTCTGTGTGTGTGGTCAAGTCTGCATTTGAAAAGGACATGTTTTCTTCAGCTGTATGGTGCAGTGTTCTATGCAGGGTTCTTATTAAGCTTCTAAATTGTGGAGTTCAACCCTTCTTCCTTACTGATTTTTTTTTTTGTCTGCTTGATCAACTACTCAAAGAGGTGTATTAAAATTTCCTACTTCAATGTTGAACTTGTCGATTTCTCCTGATAGTTTTGTCAATTTATGCCTTATACAATTTGAAGCTGTCTCATTAGGTGCATGAAGTCTTCTAATTTTTATCTTCATTTAATTGAAACTTTTTATCAGTATGTTATGATCCTCTAGTTCTAATTATATTCCGCACCCCAATTTATATGATGAGATTTTTCCCTTAAATTTTGAAGGACTGCATATGGGTAAGCCACAATTGAATTAACTAGTCCTCTATTATTGGACATTTATTGTTTTTAATTTTTCACTGTGATGAGAATCTTTGTGTACAGCTCTCTCTGGGTAGAGTCCTAGTAGTGGAATTAAGAGGTCAGGTGAGTGAACATTTTAAAGGCTTGTGATATCTGTTGCTCCTTCACGACTGTTGATCAAATTAGAGTTTTCAGCGTGGAGTCACCCAGTTGGTTGTGGTTGAGCTGTGTGTTCTTAAAATCTTTCAGTGTTTTCGGCCTGGTCTTTTTTTGTCAGCTAGGCATCCCCCACATTTGTGGACACTTGGTGGACAATAAATATAATTTATAACTTTATTCCTGTTACATTTCCCCTGTTAGGTTTGGCCCAACATGCCAACATCTCTCAGCCTCTGATTCAGCCGCCAATGCGGGGGCCATGCCTTCCATAGCTTCACTCGAGTCAGAATGGAAATGAGGAGAACAGAACCCCACGGGGATATCAAGTTCTTTCCCAATACGACTAATGAATAGTTTATTAAACATTTACTCTGCACTAGGCACTACACATACGTTAACTCATTGGATCATCACAAAATTCCCCCAAAGCCGGTATTATGGTCTCCACTTTAAGATGTGGAAATTGAAATTCAGAGAGTGGAACTCTGTCGAACTGGTCATCCTGCTCTGGGCGAGCGGAGCCAGGATTCCAACCCTGGGCTGGGGTTCTGGTCTGTGACCCAAATGGCCAGCCCCGCGCTAAAGGAATCCACCACCAGGTGGCAGTAGAGCCAATGGGCCCAGGAAGGACCTCTTGGTGGAGATACGAAATCAGCCACAAACTGCATTTTCTTCCTATAAAGTAGCACTGACTCTTATTGACATGCTTAAAACTAGATTATTCAATAAAATAAACATTAACCCAACAGGCACATTCCTCGGGGTAAAACGATAATAAGGTAAACAGACCTTTGAACGTGGACCTCTCTAGCCCAGATTTCATCAGTATGATTCCTCAGGGGGAAATCTCCGCTCCTAACTTATCTCCCTGGCTTTCCGCGCACTCCTTGCTGCTTCTGCCCCCTGCATTCTCCACCCGTAGCAGTAATCTAGGCTTTGGGGCCATCCTCAGCTGGGAGAGCCTATCAGAATCTGGGGCAAGGATATTAGAGAGGGGAACTTGATGGCCCAAAAGCCCTCCTGGGGATTGGGACAGTCCGGTTTTGGAGAGAATTCTCAACTCACCATCCAACCACCCACCCTTCCACCTATCCAGCTTGTGATGGAAGATGTGCCTCTTTCTGATCTAAGAGTCTACAAACCCCTCTCATTTCGTCAGTCTCCCAGTCATGGTTTGAGATTTTTCTGCCTCCTTTAAAAGAAAAAGGGTTTTATACTTTCTTTTTAGAGTTCCTGAACAAGCATGAGGGCTTTGCTTGCTGCTTTCCCCCTCTTGCCCAGCAGCATCTCTTTCAAACCCCTCGAACAAGCACACATTTGTATTGTCTAACTGTGTCTATCCTTCAACAGAAATAGAACAGCAAAAGGATTTTTTTTTTTTTTTTAACATTCTGCCACACGTGGGTTCTGCCTAGATGGTCCAGGGTTGAACTCCAAGCCCGCCTCAGCAGTGTCCCTTGCTGCAATCTGACTGCTCCCAGTGCCCTGTCCTCATGCTTGGGGGAGGGTCTCTCTGCTCCACAGGCAGAGTTCCTGACTGTCACAGGAGTTAGGGACCTCTGGGTGGGACTGATGCTGGAGAAGCAGCCAGGAGTGGAGCTCTAAGCTCCACCTTTTACAAGTTCTGTGATTTGGGGTAAGTTACTTGAGTTTGATGAGACTTGGTTTCCTTGGTGCAAGGTGGGCATAAGTATAGCCCCTCCCGTGCAGAAATGTTGTGTTTGGTACAATAATGCATGTCAAGTGCTTAGCACAGTGCCTGGCACACTGGGCTAAGTGTTTAGTACTGTTGGCTATTGTTCAGGTAAGTAAGGAATGGGGATAGCTCATGGAACCATGGAACGTCACTGCTGATGGGCCCGTAGGGATCAGGCTACGCTATGGTCTGAGTGTTCATTTCCCCCCAGATTCATATGTTGAAATCCTGATGCCCAGCCTGATGGTATTAAGAAGTGAGGTCTTCGGTCCTGAGGGTGGACCCCTCAGGAACGAAATTAGTGCTCTTATAAAAGAGAACCCACAGAGCTCTCTTGTCCCTTCCACCATGTGAGGGCCCAGAAAGAATTGGCACCTGGAAGAGGGCTCTTACCACAACCTGAGCCTGCGGACACCTGATCTTGGACTTCCAGCCTCCAGAACTGTGAGAAATTTCTGTTGCTTATCAGCTGCCTGGTGTGTGGTATGATGGTACAGCAGCCTGAATGGACTAAGACAGGATAGTTCTCTCAAATAACAGATGTCTTGCTTTACCAACTTGGATGAAAATAAGGAACTATTTTTTAAGGCCCAAATAAGCGATTCCAAGCTCCCAACATACAACTTATTAAGAATGTCTCCCATTATTTTTCAATTTTACCTCAGTAAAGCTTAACAAAAGGTGTCCTCCCGATAGTGAGTCTAGAGACCTGAGCGATTCCCGGTTGTGGTCACTTCATGTCTGAGAAGATAAAGAGGCCAAAGGACCCTTCTCCATGCGTCCTGCCTCCCAGGCCACAGCTGTTTCTCAGGGCTCTCTCTGCAGGTTATGGTCAGCTGGGGCTGGCCTGGGCTCCCATGGCGATGGTGTTTCAGAGATGGAGCTCTTTGAGTTTCTCCACACAGCTTATATCCAGCCTGGGCTAGTTCTCCCCAGAGCTCTGAATCCTCCAGGGGTTCTTTGAGTCCCCCTGGAAGCTGGAGGCTGTCCCTCACTGCAGCCGCCAGCAAAAATGAAATGGCAGCCCAGTGATGCTGTGAATGCCCCCTGCACTCCACACCCACACCGGCCAGCCCCAGAGCTGCTTCCTGCCCTCCCGACATCTCCAAGCCGAGTTCCAAAACCCCCGGAGGAAGGACTTCCTCCCCGAGTCCTAAGATCATAACAGCCCTAGATTTCTCTTCTCAGCAGCACCTCCCATTTCCTTCAGCAGAAACTACCATCCTGTTGCTCCTGTATTTAGGTGCGAAAACTGCAGCCGGCTGGTCAGTAGGCAGGCCCACATGTCCTGACGCCCAACGTAGGGCTCTTAGCCCAAACCCTAATGGGCCTAGGTTCGAGTGGAAAAATTGGGAGGAACAGATAGGGGTCAGGGGTCGAGAACAGGTCAGTTAAGTCAGGGCACTGAGGGGAGCTGTGGGGGTGGGAGTGATGAAGGGGCCAAGGCCCACTGGATGCTGATATTCATTTTTGGTAGAAAGGTCCCTCAAGAGCTGTGCAATTAGGTGCTTGATGAATCAGAAAGAGTATTTTTGAGGATGAGAAGGAAATACCCAGTGCTGGCTTATGGGCTGTAGGGCTGTTGTAAAGACCAAAACCAAAACCATGAAGTCTGGGGACTGTGAATTCCACTCATTTGCATGTGAGCTGCCATTAATTTGTAGATTGAATTTGGGACCCTAACAAGGAGCACATAAAATTAAATTAAGTAATTAGTGCTAATGTCCGCAACTGCTCTCAGGACAATTACTCAATGAGGGAGCGGTGAGAGCCTAAGAACTTTAAATTGGTTCTTCTTTTCTTGGTCAGTGGTAAATGCGGAGCTGCAAAAAGCACAGAAACAAACGTGAGCATACCACCACCATGCCAGAAGCCCCCGCGTGGATGGATGGGGTCAACACGGAGTGGTCAGAAACCAGAAATCCCATCAGTCCTGACCCAGGTAGGGCCTGACTTCTCTGCACTGGCAAATTGTAGACCCTTTCCCCAGGATACTGTTCCTTTTTGAGACCAGGAGCAGCTTGGGACGCCTGGCATCAAGGTGCTTGCGTGCAGGAGAGATGGAGGAATTCATCCAGCTTGGGGTACATGTACCTTGGGGTTGCAGAGTGGGGCATCCAGGCTGCTCAGAGCCCTTCATCCCAGACCCTTAGAAAAGAAATCTAGAGAAGCACCTGTTGCTCTAGGTGCCGGCTCCTCCTTCCACCTTAAGGCAGTGGATCTCCAAGTGTGGAGCCTGGACCAGCCACATCAGCATCACCTGGAAACTTAGAAATCCAGATTCTCAGCCCTACCCCAGACCTACTGAATCACAGACTCCACGCAGCTGGTTGGGTCAGCACCCTCCTGGTGGCTTTGATGCATCTTCATGTTTATGAAGTTCTCCCCTAGGGGATCCTGGGATGGTGGCAGCTTCATGGCTAAGAGTGTGGCCTGCGTTCCAATTCTGGCTTTGCAGTGGCTGGGCCTACGGTGAGGCTGGGGTCACCTTCGGGTAGATTGTAAGAGGGCCTGGCTCTCTGGTGCACCCTGGCTCTAGCCGCCTCCATTGACTCCCCCTATTCCCAGCCCTGTCTTCCCACTGGATAGGTGTGAGACCTTGGACCCTAAAGAACTGAGTTCTGGTTTTGTTGTTGTGAGGTGGGGCCCTAGGAATGTGCATTTTAAGAGCTCCCCAGTTATTCTGATGGTCAGCCAAACTTGGGGATTACTGGTTTAACATCTATGAACCTCAGTTTTCTAACCCGTAAAGCAGGGTCATAGTATCTGCATCGTGGGGTCGTTGTGGGGATTAAATGAAACAGTGCAGGGAAAGCCCTTAGCATCCGCCTAGCATGCAGCAAGTTCCCAACAGTGGTTGTGAGGGAGGAGTTCCTGGGTCACCATGTGGGGCGCTGAAAAGGCCTCAGGGCATCCCAGCAATTCTGTGATCCTCCCAGTCGCCTCAGCCTTTCTCCCGCCTGAATTTTATCCTGTGGGGGAGGGAAACCATGGTTAACCCCTCCCTTACCAGGAGTCTGGCCACTTTCCAGTAGAGGAGCTTCTCTTGTCCCAGAGAGTGACGATCTGCAGAGGCCTGGGGTGCCGCGGAGGGCTCTCTACTGTTGAGTTGAGACTTGAGTCAAAATGAAAGCAGAGACATTGTGGATTACCAAGTAAGAGCAGATGTGCTTACACTCTTGGGCTCATCAAATTCTCCTAAAAACGGTGAGGCAGGCATTGTCATCTTCCACATTTCACAGATGAAGAAACCGAGCTGCAGAGATGTTCACCTGCTCCGAAGCCCAAGCTGGTTGCCTTACACAAGTGGTATTCAAATTGTGCTCTGCAGACCCCAGGCCATTTATGTTGCTTTAGGGGGATAGGAGCAAGGAGAGGTGCCCTGGCCCAGCTTGGACGTCCCCCTCCCTCTTCAACTACAGCATAGCTTTTGACTCATTTGGACCTTCAAATAGGACTCTGCCAGGATTTCCTGCCTAAAAATTTTTTAAAAAATCACTGTTGCATCCGTCTGCTTGAAGACTCCCACCGTCAGTGTCTGCCTCAGCCAGTCCTGGACCCAGTGCCACAGAATCTGAACGTGAGGTTTTTTGAGCCCCAGCTTTAACTGAGGAATTAATATGAACTGTAGTAGACATCCGTGTGAGCGTCAGACAGAATTCCCATACACTTTGACCTTATAAAGGAAATTTTAAAGTGGTTTCGCAATTCCTCGGGTAGATCAGGGATATGAAAATGGGTTAGAGTGTGTGGAGAGTGGGTAATTTGCAAAGAGATTTTCTTGGAGAGATCTGTTGCCATGCTGAATCCCCCATCCTGCCATCTACTTCACCTCAAACTTAGTGAGAAAGGCTTCCATGGGGCTACTTAGAGAACTTGCAAAGCATTTCAGTTACCTATTGCTGCAAAACAAACCACCCTAAAAACTAGTGCCTTAAAACAATAATCACTGATTTGTTCACATTTTTACAATTTAGACCAGGCTCAGTGGGGACATTTGTCTGTGCTCCAAATGGCTCGGTCATCTGGTTGGCAAGTTGGTGCTATCTGATGGCTGGGAGTTCAGCTGGGATTGTTGGCTAAGGGGCTCAGTTCTCCTCCATGTGGCTGCCTGGGCTTCCTCACAGCATGGATGCAGGTACCAACAGGGAGGAAAGGCAAGGTGCTAGTCTTCTTAAAGGATGGGTCCAGAACTGGCTGAGTCACTTCCAGCTGTGCTACTGGTTAAGCAGTTACAGGCTAGTCCACACTTAAGGGGGCGGGGTAATAGATTCTACTTCTTGATAGCTGAGTGGACACGCACATAAAGGGAAGGGAGACATTGGTGGCGGCCACCTTTGGAGACAGTGGCCACAAGACCTCTGGAGTTGAGGGGTGAATAGGGGCCCAGGGTCTGATTCCTTTCTCTGGGGGATGACAGAGAGATGTGCTGACTTGGGTCTTTGAGGCAGAGCCAGGACCTGGCTGGTGTCTTAGGATCATCTGGGACTTCATTAGAACTAAGGGGATTGTGAGTGCTTCCCATGGATCAGAAGTGGGCCAAGCAGAGGGGAGAGGCTCTGGGGCCCAAGCAGCAGGAAGCTGGAACTAAAGGTGTCGCCAGTGACCATTTAGGATACAGATGAATCACGGGGGAAGGGAATCGTAGGAGAAAGATCTAGGGGTGGGAGTCTTGGAGCACCTGCAATTGAAAGTCAGCTTGAATTCCCTACCAACCCAGAGAGTACCAAGCTGTCTAGCCTAGTGGCATGTGACCTTACCTCATCTGCTGCCCTCTCCCTCACCTGGTGATGATGGAAACAGCCGCTGTGGGGTGGGGAGGAGAGGGGATCGGGTTGGAGGAAGAAGCAGCCTTTCCTAGAGGCAGCAGCACCAACTGCAAGCCTTGGCTGGGAGAGAGGAACAAGACTCCTTTAAATGAAGAGTGAAGGCTGACTAATATATAACTACAGAACAAGAGTGACTTTCTGACCTAAAGTACTGCCAGGCTCTCTCTTCCCTAAAACTGAGCACACGCAAAATCATGAGGCCTGCTGAATTTTCATCCTGTGGCAGAAGAAACGTTTTACCCACTGAATAAAATGTAAAGGCTAGTGGGAGACAAAAGAAAGTTCAGTTGGCTACAAACTGTGCTTGTTCCTCATACAGGTACAATCAATGATTGTGGCCACAGCAAACCCTGGGCCCGGGTTGGAACTGTGCCACAACCCTGTGGTCCAAAGGCCACAGTGTAGAGCAGGCAGAGCACTAGGTGTTGTGCAGGATGTTTGTTCCTGTGACCTTGCTTTGCAGCGGGGAGAGGCTCACCAGAAATTTCTCCCAGATCCTGGGGAAGGTGGTTTTCATTTCCCTGCAGGGCCTCAGATCCATCAGATAGAGAAAGTATCTCCAACCCTTCTGGACCTCTTGTCCTGGTCTGGAGGTATCTTCCATCTCTGTCTGCCTCAGGCCTTGGGTCTGGAAATGACTACACCTCCCTCACAGATATGACCTTGGCACTCATGGGCCAAGATCTTCACATTGCCTGGATTCTTGGGCCGCTGTGTTGACAGCTCTGGTTTTGCAGTCAGGCAGATTGGGGGTAGCTGGTAGGAACAAAATGCTGGATACATTAATAGGATACAACCCAGAGTTTCTAGGTCTGCTCATGAGACAGACTCTCTTGTTGGGGAGGGGGCTGGACCATGTGGCTCTCTTCAGCTACTCCTGCCTCCCATTCCATCTTTCCCCTTGATGCTCTGACCCAAGTGTGGATACATCGCCTACTCTCATGGTCTGGACCTCTGAGACAAGACTAGCCCATTCCAACAGGTTTGACCAAAAGCTTAGGCCATACACATGAGCAATGGACACAGAGAGGCCCCTCTTTCTGACCCTAGACCTCCCAGTTCCACAGGGTGGACACCACCTTGGCCCCCAAGGTCGGAACAATGAAGATCATAGAGAAAAGCGGATTCCCCACTCCCGCCTGCCCAGGGCTTCATTTTAAGTGAAGAAGCTCTTCTTCCCAGAGGGGATTAGCCCTGGGAATGACATCATTTCAAGGAAGTCTGGATATTGGGCTTCCCCTTCCCCATTCCAAGGGATTCCTGGATTGGGTTCAAATTATATTTTCAACACCATAACCCCAAGATTCATATAGTAAAGACTCATAAACACAGCAGTAAACCTCGGATCGAGATCTTGTTGAACTCTTAAATGGCCAATGAAATCTCCTAGGATTCTTCCAGTCATTAGTACTACTCACCAAATGTTTATGCTTCGTCTCCCAGCCACGTCTTTTGCTTTGAAGTTAGGTGTAGGCTTGTGAAGTGGTTTTAAAAAATCCACATGTTCTTTGATACTCCCCCCTTCAGGAGGTAGAGCTTAGCTTTGCCCATATAGCATGGGCTGGAGTTAATGACTCACTTAGAAGTCTCTGATTTCTGAGACTAGGTCCTTAAAGGTTTTGTGGCTTTTTCTTGGACTCTCTGTTGACTTGCTCATTCCAGGGGAAGCCAGCTGCCATGTCATGTGAACACTCAAGGAGTACTTTAGAGAGTTTCATGCGGTAAGGACCCGAGGCCTCCTGCCAACAACCAGTCCTAAGCTGCCAGACGTGTGAGTGAGCCGCCTTGCAAGCAGATCCTCCAGCCCCTGTCCAGCCTCCAAATGCCTGCAGCCTTGTGCGAGACCTGTGGCCACAACCACCCAGCTAATCAGCTCACAGATTCCTGACCCTCAGAGTCTACATGAGATCATAAATGTTCATTGTTTTTAGCTACTAAGTTTTAGGGTTATTTGTTATATGGCAGTTGATAACTAATACACCTGTGATTTGCTTTGGCTTATGAAGAATGGACAGAAGTGTCACGTGTCATTTCTAGGAAGAAGCCCTTAAGAACAAGGTACACGCCACTGTGTTCTTTTTCCAGACAGGTTCCAAATGGTGACAGCTTCATCAGTCTGGCCCTGGAGTGAGGACCGTGTGTGGGTCAGCGTCCAGCAGGGGAAAGATGACATAAGCAAAAGGGGAATTGAGGAGAGTTTAATGAAGGGTCTGTCCACAAAGGCTTGGGCAGCCTTAGCAGAAACCAGCGAAGGATGGTGAAACATCTCAAGCCAGCGTTACTATCCCCAAGCCTGAAGAGGTAGGGGAGGGAGGAGTTGCCAGAATTTGGTGAGAGCTGTAACTGTAGGAGGGCTTCAAGCAGGACTGTAGCTTTCTGTAGAGAAATGCAGCCACGCCAACCAACAAGGAGGCCTCTGGAGGAATGAATACCCGACCTTACCTCCTCTGGGTCTTCCCATTGGCCAACACATGTAGTCTCAAATATTGGTTTTGTCAGTATTTAAATGACTCTTTAGAAGTGGTACCAAACAGTTCTATCTGTTAGCTCTTTAGGGATACAATTTGTAGCTTACTCATTTTGCTAGTTCATTGAGAGGACATTTTTCTTAAAATAGCTGTACTGCTGAGGCCATTCTGAGGTTCTTCTATGGAACAGGTGGCCAGCATCTGCTTTAGATACTTTTTCACAATGAAATATTTTCTTCCTTGTTCAACGGAGCTTTCCAGATGCCTACTGGCCTACCCCTGGCCTGCACTCTATGAGTCTTGCTCTTGGAGGTTGTGACCTCCAATTTCCAGAGGATACATCTTTTTCTGAATGATCTCGGGCCTTCCATAAACACATATGATGGCCCAGCCCATTCCTAAATCCATCTAGAGGATTTGCACAACACCCCTCCCCGCAGGGCTGCTTTAGCTAACCCTAGGCTTGTAAGATCCAGGAGTCCTAGGCAGAGAAAGGGCCAACTGAATAGGAACGAGCTTATAAGAAAAAAGACTCAACGTGCAAAATTCTTAGAGTGTGCTTGCTCTCACAGAGTGGCAGGTTGGAGATTTCAAACCTCTCCTTAGAGCCTCATTTTTCTAGTGAGATTAGCCCCGCCAAGTGTCCACCACCCAGGCATCTCCCCCCTAGAATTTCAGGTAGGTCACGATCATGAATGCTAGAGATTAAAAGATCCTTCTTGAGAAGTGTGTTGGCCCTTGCCTAATGTGGTCACTGGATGTTTGTACCTGTGTAAAACAGTGGCTGAGCAGTAAGTCCAATTCATTTATGTTCACCAGCTAATGTCACTTTAAAAAAAAAACAACACAAAACCTGTCAACCAGAGTTTATATAGACCCTGTTTTCTGTACTTTAGAAGAATACATGATGTTCTGTTCCAAGACATCTAATACTGGAAAGAAGCAGTTTACTAATCTAGACTCTGAAAGCACTGGCCCAACATCAAATTAAAATAATGGTGTATCTGTGGGAGTGGGGAGGTCCAAGGCAGCTGGCCAAGGGATACTCAGATAGGACAAAAACAGCCCATCTTCTTGGAGCACCAATTTTGTTAGAAGTTTTAAGGGCGGGGGACACATTTTTACCTATAACACATTATGAAACAGACTGTAATTCGCATGGATTTTAAATATAAATTGCAAATCTTCAAACACATTTTAGCTTACAGCTGGCCTTTTTGGGCTACAACATCTCACCCACCTCCAACTCATATTCACTTGAGGGTGCTTTCATGGCAAAGCTGAAAAAGCACGGGATCTGAAAGCGCCTTGCTGGTGGTAGAGCTCCCCAGATGAGAGGAAGACACAAATATGACCAGAAGCCAAAATACCAGACCCCACTCTCATCTGTTTGCATAGATACCTTCCCCAGGTCAGGAGAGGATATCTGGCCGTGTGCTTTTATGCAAGTTCATGGAGAGCCCTCCAGGCCAATGGGTTTAACAGAATTTCTTTATAAACTGTTCAAAGATAGTAAGGGGTCTGAGCACCCAGTCCCAATGTGTGGCGGAGGGTGGATGTGGGCGTGTGTTTCCCCACAGGCAATTCTCCCCCACAGGCAATTCTCCCCCACCAGCTGGGTGTCCTACGATTCAACTCAATTCTGACACTGTCCACCTGGAGATAGTGCCAGATCCCACAGGTTAAGGGCTCAGTCCCGCAAGACGTCCCCTGCCCCTCCTGTGCCAGTCGCAAATCCAGTTTGTTATCTGTACTTCTGACCTACTGGCTATAGATTGGAGGTTCTAATAACCCCCACTTTGGGTTCAATCAATTTGCTAAAGGGGCTCACAGAACTCAGAGAAACATTTTACTTACTAGATCACCGGTTTATTATGAAAGGAACAGCCAGGTGGAAGAGATGCCCAGGGCAAGGCATGGGAAAGGACTCAGAGCTTCCTTGCCCTCTCCATCTCCCCCCATCTCCATGTGTTCACCAACCCCAAAGCTCTCCGAGCCCTGTCCTTTGGGTTTTTATGGAGGCTTCGTTACACAAGCATGATTGATTAAATTATTGGTCGTTGGTGACTGAACTCAGTCTCCAGCCGTCAGGGAGTAGGACTGAAACTTTCAACCCTCTAATCATAGGGTTGGCTCCTCTGGTAGCCAGCCCCCCATCTTCAGGTGCTTTCCAAAAGTCGCCTCATTAACATAAAGTCAGTTGTGGTTGAAAGGGATTTGTTACGAATAACAAGACACCCATTTCACCTTTATGGCTCTGAAGTAATTTCAGAAACTGAGGACAAGCAACCAAATACTACAACAAATGATGCTCTCATGCCTCTTACAACTCAGGAAATTCCAAGGGTTTGGGGAACTCTGTTCCAGTCTTCAGTGTCCCTCAATACCCATTATATGAAGATTCACATAAATTCCTGCTTGATTTTATTTTATTTATATATATATATATTTTTTAATTATTAGCTTTATTAGCAGTCAAAAAGGAAAGATTGGAATCCCAGAAAAATGTCATTTTTCTCTGGCATAATTATAGCAAGGACTGACCAAGCCCTTCCCCCTGAACTGCCCAGAGGATGGTGGGTAGGGGCTTCAGACCCTCCCACACCTGCTTGATTTTAGATCCCAGAAAAAAACTGCCTCCACAAAAGAATTACTCTGAATTCTTTGTCTTATTGGACAATGGAAATTATGTAACTTTATTGTAGTTCTTTCTGCTTCATTGCCAGACATCTTAGAACCGAATTTCTCAGGTCTTAAAACATGTCAGCTTTTTTTTTTTTTGCGGTACACGGGCCTCTCACTGTTGTGGCCTCTCCCGTTGCGGAGC
Source organism: Neophocaena asiaeorientalis asiaeorientalis (assembly GCF_003031525.2). Taxonomy (NCBI): domain Eukaryota; kingdom Metazoa; phylum Chordata; class Mammalia; order Artiodactyla; family Phocoenidae; genus Neophocaena; species Neophocaena asiaeorientalis. Next base: position 434,628 of record NW_020174133.1, on the reverse strand, counting down.
ACAGGCTCCGGATTCGCAGGCTCAGCGGCCATGGCTCACGGGCCCAGCTGCTCCCCAGCATGTGGGATCTTCCCGGACCGGGGCACAAACCTGTGTACCCTGCATCGGCAGGCGGACTCTCAACCACTGCACCACCAGGGAAGCCCAACATGTCAGCTTTGATGCCAGAAAATGCCTGCTTCTTCTGCTTCCTTCACATGGACTAGGAGCTCTTTCATCCTTATATGTCAGGTCTTGTTCTGTGTTGTAAACAGTCAGCCAGCTCAGGAAGCAGACAGGGCACAGATTTTAATGTAAATATTTTTTTTCAATCGGCATTTAAAGGGATGTGATCAATTTACAACCAAGATTCAGATACAAGACCAAAAATTATTAACACAGACAAAAAGATAAGCACTGAAGAGGAACAGCTGATGGATATTATTTTTAAAAAAGGAAAACCTATGCAAATTCATTTTGTTATAAATAATGCTGCAATGAATAGCTATGTGCATAATTCTCTGATTAGTTCTCTAAAGTGTATTTCTTTTTTTTTTTTTTTTTTAATAAATTTATTTATTTATTATTTTTGGCTGTGTTGGGTCTTTGTTTCTGTGTGAGGGCTTTCTCTAGTTGTGGCGAGCAGGGGCCACTCTTCATCGTGGTGCGCGGGCCTCTCACTATCACGGCCTCTCTTGTTGCGGAGCACAGGCTCCTGATGTGCAGGCTCAGTAGTTGTGGCTCACTGGGCTAGTTGCTCCGCGGCATGTGGGATCTTCCCAGACCAGGGCTCGAACCTGTGTCCCCTGCATTGGCAGGCAGATTCTCAAGCACTGCGCCACAAGGGAAGCCCTAAAGTGTATTTCTACAAGTGAAATTATGGCCCTTATGGTGTAACTATTTTCAAGGGCAAGTTAATTTTCTATGGGTATTAGGATATTTGGGGTCACAAGAGAGTCCGTACAGCACAGTGGCTGAGACTGTGGACCCCAGAGTTCAAATTCTGGTTCCACTGGGTTCCGCCTGGGTTCAGATTCTGGTTCCACTACTGAGTAGAATTAAAAGCAGGCTGTTTACACTCCAGTTCATTTTATGAGATAATGGTAAACACAATGGTCTACTCAGCAAAAAATAAAATAGAAAAGAAAGAGCAAGAACACATAAAAACTAGAAAGCATAAAACAAAATGAAAGAAGCAAACTCATATAAAACTATTATGAAAATAAATGTAGATGAGTTAAACTTGCTTGAGTAAAAGACAGTGATTCTCAAATTGGGTCAAGTGTCAAATGAGAGATTGGCTGCTTCCTCAACTTCAGATGACTCTTTACTGTGAAATCTGGTCACCACGCCCAACTCACCCCTGTCACTCACTGCTCTTGTCGTGTCATGTAGATAGTCACTAAATCCAGCATACTCTTTTCAGCCCTTGTCTTTCTTAACTTCTTGGAAATATTTGATGCTGTTAGCCACTCCCTTCCTCTCATCACAAGCTTTTTCCTCAGCTTCTATAAGGCTGCACTTTTTCCCCCTGGTTTTCCTCCTATCTTGTTGGCTTTTCCTTCTAAGTGTCTTTTTCCTTTGCCTATCCCTTCAGTGTTGGCGCTGTTCTTCAGGGTCTGCCCTAGGTGCTTTTCTTTCTCTCTCTACATATTCTTACTGTAAGATCTCCACCACTCCCAAACCTTTGATTACAACCCATATGCTGATGGATCCCAAATCTAGAATTCCAGTCCAGATCTCAGAAGTGATCCTGAGCTGCAAGTCTGTATATCCAATTGCATTTTGGCTATTTCCATCTGGGGATTTTTTAGGAGCCTCAAACTCAACATTACCCAACCAAACTCATAATTTTTCTCATCTCTTTCTCCCGATACTCGTAAATGGCACCACCTGGTTGCTAAAGTCAAAAACCTGGGATCCAGCTTTGACTCCCCTCTCTCTTACCACCCCTATCAAATGAATCAGCCTCTCCTAAATATTTTCCAGGTCCATTTGCTTCTTTGAGTCTTCACTGCCAGCACCCTCTTCTGGCTCACCACCCTTTCTTGCCTGGGCTATTGAACAGCTTCCTAAATGGCCTCCCTACCTTGAGTCATGCTACACTTCAATCCAATGTCCATTGTGCTCCAGGGTGCTTCCTCTAGAGCAAAAAAACTGGCCACGGAACACCCATGCTTAACATCCTTCAGTGACAAGGCCCTTGGTTACCTGCCACTGAATTTCTTTCGTCTTGAGTGTGTCCTGCTCTTCTCATATTCAGGCCTTTGCACGTGCTGTTCTTTCTCCCTAAAATATTATTTGCAATTCTTTTCTTAGCTTAGCTCCTCTCATTTGTCAGGTCTCAGATTAAATGTCACTTTCTCAGGAAAATCTAAAGTAGGTTAGGCTTCCCAGCCATGTGCTTCCTTATTACCATACAATTTCTCCACCATTTATCACAAAAGTGTTGAAATTTCTTACTTAATTGCCCTGTTTCCCTGTTGGGCTGCAAGGTCCATGAAGATGGGAACTGTGTCCATCTCTTTCACTACCATGCACCCCAGCATGTGCCCGGTAATAATCATTAGATGCTCAGTAAATAACTATTTATTGAGCAGATATACAAGAATGTGTATATCTTCACATTGCGCAGAATGGCAGAAAAACTTGGAAAACGCCTAATTTTCTGACACAAGAGGGTAAGTTCAATGGAGTATGACCCTTCATATGTTGAATTACCCATGCAGTCCAGTTATTAGGAATATTATGGTAAAAAATATTTAATGACATATGGAAAGATGTTTCTCATATATTATTAGGTGAAAACAACAGTATAATGTGTATAGATGTAGAGTCTGATCATATTCTTGCCCTTGTGTTTATGATTTTTCCCTTAGAATTCTTTATCTCTTGCATCTACCTTTCTATTTATTTTGTTCTTTTTCTTTTCAGCTTGTTTTCATCCTGTGACTATCTGCTCATGTTTTATGAAAGACATCTCTTCTTCCATCTTATTGAGGATGCCAAATAATTTCACAGTATTTTCTTTCTGTGTCCTGTAGCAGTCTGCATTTTCAGGGATTTGTCCCTTCCCCTTGTCCTTTCCCTTATTTAGTAGCATTTTTTCATGGACATCATTTTTCTTCTCCTTTTACTTACTTGGATTGAATGAAACAATGCCATCAGCTTGGCCCAACACTGTCTGCTTGGGAGATAATAGCATCCTTTTCTTAGATCAACAGCTTGAGAGGAGGTTGGTGTGAATGGTTCCCAGTCAAATTCTGAGTTCTAGGGGACTCTAGTATAGCTTTGCTCACTGAAGTGACATCTCCTTCAACACCTACCGCCTGGCTCTTTGATTCTGTGACCCTATATGGTACATAACAACTTCAATTCCTTTTCCACTAAAAGGAACCAGGGCTTCTAGGGGAAATGGCTGATTCTACGTCTGGATGGGAAATATACAAGGTAAACCTGAACATCTTGCCACACCAGATAGTGAGGATTATACATCAAAAGGATTCAGGAACCTATGTGAAGGGGCTTCCATTGGCCAGTGGTGGATAATTTGAGCATCAGTGAGGATAACTGCAGTGGATTGAAACACTCAAATAATTAAATCCATGCATTCACAATACCCTAGTTGGTCTCTGTGGGAGGATGCAAGACACCAACTCATTATTTTTAAAATTGACAAGAAATTAAGCATTATAGTGCCTTTCCATTTTTGGACTGTATCATGGAGAAACCAAATACAGATTGTGGGAAGTTTCTCTTTATAGAAGTATTACAGTTAGTAAATGAAGAAGGGTGGATAGAGTGAGAACCATTTTGCAACCGCCAATGTGATGATGCATCTAGGCTTTGACCATCAACAGCCACCAGCATCACAAAAAAGAGGAGCAACCAGACATTAAGGGACTCCTGGTGGAAGAAAGCAGCAGCACCTATAAGGTAGTCATGCCCCCCAAAAATCTGACAAACCTGATTAAGCCTCCAGATTCAACTCCTTTTTATAGGAAATTCAGAGGATAGAGGAGCATGCTAAGCATTTCCGCACCACCAGCATGAGAATGCAATCATCAAAATCCAGATGGTGGGAAACTCTGCCTGCTCCCTTCCACAAACAATTTGCCAGCTATTAAAAAATCATGATATTTATCAAACAATTGAAAACTTGAGCACTGGTTGGATTTCTTTGTAATAAGAAATTACATTAACTTGCGGGTGATAATGGTATTAATGTGAAAAAAGTATTTTTATAGACGAAATGGTATGATGTTTGGAGTCTGTTTCAAAATGTATGGGGATAGTGAATGGAATAGAAAAGAAACAAGATTGGCCATGAGTTGGTAATTGCTGAACTGGGTGATGGGAACACAGAGGCTATTATATCATTAGACTATTTTCCTAATTTTGCACATCTGCTATTCTCTATAATAAAAAGTTTTTAAAATTGCAATTATCAAAAAAAATTCAGTGAAGTAAACCCTTATACTTGACCCCCAGTAAACACTACCTCTGTCCTTATAGTATGTTAGAATCCTCCCAGTTCACTGGGACCTACAGTAGATCCCATTCCATCGCAGTTACATTCTTGTGTCAGCACCTATGGCTAGAATCAAGCCAAGTCAGAATTACCTTGAAAACCTTTTAAATTTCCCACAAAATAACAAATAAGCTGTTGTCTAGGTGCTTCGTAGAGTGATTCTTATGCACATGGGCATTTGGAAAAAGCTGAGAGAAACTAAAGGAAGATTCAATAACTTGGAATACTTTCTTCATGTGTTTTCCTGGACACCACTTTTTCTTGATTCTCCTCCTACCTGACTAGCCGCTTGCACTTTTCCCGTCATGCCGCTCTCCACGTTAGAGTGTCCCAGGGTTCAATTCTTGGATCTTTCTTTTCTATCTACCCTAACTTCCTAGTGAATTCATCGACTCTTAGGGCTTTAATTAATGTCTATAAACTGATGACTCCAGATTTCCATCTCTAGCCCAGAATCAATCCCTGAACTCCAGACTCATTTATCCAGTTGCCTACTTGATTTGTCCATCTGGGCATCTAATAGACATCTCAACATATTTGAAACAGAATTCTTTTTATTATTTATTTTTATTTTATTATTGTTTTAATTGAGGTATAGTTGATTTACAATATTGGTTTCAGGTGTACAACATAGTGATTCAATATTTTTATAGATTGTACTCCATCTAAAGTTATTATAAAATAATGGCTATATTTCCCTGTGCTGTACAATATATCCTTGTAGCTTATTTATTTTATGCATCATAGTTTGTACCTCTTAATCCTCCAACCTTGTCTCACTGCTCTCCCCTTCCCTTTCCCCACTGGTATCCACTAGTTTTTTTTTTCTTTTTCTGTGAGTCTGTTTTATTATATTCATTTGTTTGTTTTATTTTTTAGAGTTCAAATATAAGTGATAAGTGAGTCTTTTTCTGTCTGATTTAATTTGCTAAGCATAATACCCTCTACATCCATCCATGTTGCTGCAAATGACATTATTTCATTCCTTTTTATGGCTGAGTAGTATTCCATTGTGTGTGTGTGTGTGTGTGTGTGTATATATATATATATATATATATACCACATCTTCTTTATCCATTTGTCTGTTAATGGACACTTAGGTTGCTTCCATGTCTTAGCAATTGTGAATAATGCTGCTATGAACATTGGGGTGCATGCATCTTTTCGAATTAGTGTATTTGTTTTTTTCAGATGTATGCCCAGGAGTGGAATTGCTGGATCATATGGTAGTTCTATTTTTAGTTTTTTGAGGAACCTCGGTACTCTTTTCCATAATGGCTATACCAATTTATGTTCCTACCAACAATGTATAAGTGTTCCCTTTTCTCCATGTCCTCACCAGTGTTAATTATTTGTGGTGTTTTTGATGATACCCATTCTGACTGAAGTGAGGTGATATCTCATTGTGGTTTTGATTTACATTTCTCTGATGATCAGTGATGTTGAGCATCTTTTCATGTACCTGTTGGCCGCCTTTGTCATCTTTGGAAAAATGTCTATTCAGGTCTTCTGCCCATTTTTTTATCGGGTTGTTTGGATTTTTGATATTGAGTTGTATGAGCTGTTTATATATTTTAGATATTAACCCTTTATCAGTCATGTCATTTGCAAGTATTTTCTCCTGTTCAGCAAGTTGTCTTTTCACATTGTCAATGGTTTCCTTTGGTATGCAGAAGCTTTTAAGTTGAATTAGGTCCCATTTGTTTATCTTTGCTTTTGTTTCCTTTGCCTTAGGACACAGATCCAAAAAAAAATATTGCTATAATTTATGTCAAAGAGTGTTCTGCCTATGTTTTCTCCTAGGAATTTAATGGTTTCTGGTCTTTAAAATCCATTTTGACTTTATTTTTGTATATGGTGTGAGAAAATGTTATAATTTGCTTTTTACATGTAGCTGTCCAGTTTTCCCAGCACCACTTATTGAAAAGAGTGTCTTTTCTCCATTGTGTATTCTTGCCTTCTCTGTTGTAGATTAATTGACCAATGGTGTGTGAGTTTGTTTATTTATTTATTGGCCAGGCTGCATGGCTTGCCGGATCTTAGTTCCCTGACCAGGGATTGAACCCGGGCCCTTGGCAGTGAAAGCACAGAGTCCTAACCACTGGACCGCCAGGAAATACCCCCTGGGCTCTTTATTATGTTCCATTGATCTATGTGTCTGTTTTTGTGCCAGTATATACTGGTTTGATTACTGTAGCTTTGTAGTATAATCTGAAGTTAGGGAGCATGATACCTCTAGCTTTGCTCTTTTTTCTGAAGATTGCTTTGGCTGTTCAGGGTCTTTTGTGGGTCTGTATAAATTTTAGGATTCTTTGTTCTGGTCCTGTCAGAATTCTTGATTTCTGAACCTTCCGCATCTTACTCCTCCCACAGTGTTCCTCTTCCCTATCAATGGCACCAGTTGCTCAGGCCGAAAACTTTGAAGTTGTCCTTAATGCCTCTTTTTTTTGCTCACATCCAAAATTCATTCTTTCATTAAATCCTATTTATTCTACCTTTAAAATAGAACCAGAATCCAGTCTCTTTTTACTACTTTTGCCTGGATGATTTCCATAGTTTTGCAACTGGTCTCCCAGCTTCCAACCTTGCCCCACAGACCATTTCTTTTTAAACCTAGCAACCAAGTGGTCTTACATCCAATCATGTTACTCCTCTTGTCCAAATCTGCCCACTGTATCCCACATCAGAGTAAAACCCAAAGTCTTAAAATGACTTACAAAGCCGTTAAAATTATTGTGCAGTGAGCGCCACTACTTTCCATGATTCAACCAGCTCTCTGACCTTCTGTCTTGCTATTCTCTGCCTCCCTGACTTTGCTTCAGTCCCACCGACTTTACTGCTGTTCCTTGAATATGCCAAGCACACTGCCACCCGAAGACTTTTACCTTCTATGAGTTCTCTATCAGTTCTCTGCTCAAATGTCACATTATAACCTCTAATCACACATGCATACACAGTGCTCAGCACTCCCTCTCCCATTTAGCCCACCTTATCTTTTCTATAACACCTGTCTTCTGATATACTGTACATTTCTTATTTATTTATTTGTCTTCTCTACTAGAATGTAAACTCCCTAAGAAATGGAAATGTGTCTTATTCTTATGCTGTATTCCCACTACCTAAAATTGCTCTTGGCACATAGAGAGAGCCCCCAAATATTAGTTGAATGGATGAATCAGTGAAGGAAGGAAGAAGGATGTCTAGATGCAGATGGGTAGGCATGAAATGTTCAAGATACTCCTCAAATCAGCTGTGAGTGGGGAACGGGTGGGGAATTTGGAACATTCCTGCTTGTCTCCGGGTTTACTCCATTCTGTTTTATTATTAAAACTCCTCAGAAGCTGCCAGGTTGTGATAAGCCCTGTGGAGAAGCCCATATCTCAAGGAACCAAGGAATCCTCAGTCCGACCACCAGTGAAGAGCTGAATCCCATCAACAACCATGTGAGTGAGGGAGGAAGTGAGTCTTGTTGAGCCTGAAGAGTGGCCCAGAGCTAGCGACCCAGCTAAGCCATGCTTGGACTCTGACCCACAGGAACTGTGAGAAAATAAAGTTTTAAGCCCCTTAGTTTTGGGGGTAATTTGTAACACAGCAATAGTTAACTAAGACAGAATTTGGTTTAGTGACTAGACCAGAAATTCCTTGAAAGCAGTGACTATTCAGTGCTTGTCAGATGAGTATTTTTTAAATTCCTGGATGACTTAGAGTTTTTAATCTTTTTCTGTGTCTGCATGTATTTTGGGGGTGGGGAGAGTTCCATCAGGCGGCTGCTAACCAGGTGCTACTTTAAATGTAATGTCTGCCTCTCAGTCCTAATCCCTCCATCTCATTTATGTGAACCTCCCAGTGTTTGTGATAATGTGGACAGAGTGAAGTTTCCTAAACAAGTGATCACTTTCCACCCTGTATAAGATGCATTTTTCAAAGAGAGGGATAAGCACAGAGGGGATAATTATTATCAGTAACAATGCCCCCTTGATTAGAAATTGGAACGCTGCTCTTCTTAAAGCATTAAACTGTAGTGATTAATCACAGGTTATTGTTACAGATTGAGCTGCTCGAATATTTCCTTCTTCATTTAAGATGCACATCCTTAGAGGTGTGGTCCATAGGGAACAATCTTCCCAGTCTAAATAATACATCATAGAGTGGACTTTTCTAGAGCCACTGATGATGCTAGCTCCCAGGTCACCAGCATTTAATCTCTCATTTTGAATCTCAGCCAGAGAATGTGATAAATACAAGAGATCCAACACATGAACTATTGAGTGCAAGCACCTGATTTTTCCATGTGTGCGTTTTGATACAGGCAGTGCTTATACTGAGACATAGTGAATTCTTTTCATCAGAAAGCTGACTGAGCCTCAAAGTAAAAATTCCTTATTGTACCAGTCAGAGGCTCAGGGAAAACTGTTAGGCTCTGCCAAGTCACGTGGTCGGTGGCCAGGCTCACAGGGAAACTCAAAAGCAGTGGATGTGAACACTTCCCTTTATGCCCAGGCTGCTTCTGGGGGTGGGAGGATGATGTGAGAGCCCAGGAGAAAGGTGGTTAGGTCAGAATCTCTTCATTCAATCCCACATTCCATATTCCAAGAAATGATTTATACTCTGTGGGGTGTGTTCTAGGGCCCTGGGGATTGGGAGAATGCAGCTGCTTGGCTTTCCTCCCTCAGATTTGCATGCTTCTCCAGCAGATGATTGCTAACACTGGCAGGGCCGGACAAGCCTAGTTCTAATTTCTTGAGGCACACACACAAAAAGAAAAATTGTAAAAGATTTTCTAAGCTGCTTCTGAGGAGGAGGAAAAGGGCTTGGTGATGCATCATCCAGCTGGGCAGGGCAGGGTGTTCTATGATTGGTAAAACTGGAGTTATGCAAGGGTGTGAGGGGTCGGGCTTGAGACCTGGGGCACAAGGAGTGGATTTGAGAGGGGCCCTCCCTGGGGGTGCGGTCAGTCAGTACGGCTAATATCAGGGAATCCCGGAGTTGGGGGAGGCAGCTCTGTGGAGGGGTGCTTCTTGATGCTCAGGCTGAAGGGGGTGGAGGTTGGGGAACTCTTGGCAATGAAAGCGTTTGGGCTGGTCATTTAGAAGTAGATCTAAGGCTTCATATAGGTTGAGCCGTCTTTGTCTGTCCCTCCCTAAGTTAATGTGTAAAGTTGTCCAGAAGGTCTTCCTCTGCTAGTATCTGAGCATTTCTGTGAAGCTCTAGGGAAACCAGAATCTGGAAATAAATATTTTACTCATTTATTTATTTATTTATATAAATTTATTAAAATTTTTTTTTTAATTTTTGGCTTCGTTGGGTCTTCGTTGCTGTACGCGGGCTTTCTCTAGTTGCAGTGAGCTGGGGCTACTCTTCGTTGCGGTGCACGGGCTTCTCACTGCGGTGGCTTCTCTCGCTGTGGAGCATGGGCTCTAGGCGCGCAGGCTTCAGCAGCTGTGGCACGTGGGCTCAGTAGTTGTGGCTCATGGGCTCTAGAGCACAGGCTCAGTAGTTGTGGTGCACGGGCTTAGCTTCTCCGCGGCATATGGGATCTTCCCGGACCAGGGCTCGAACCCGTGTCCCCTGCATTGGCAGGAGGATTCTTAACCAGGGAAGTCCCTTTACTCATTTATTTTTACATAATATTGATAGTCTCTGGCATTCTCTCTGGGCCCTGATTGACATTTGATTCATTATCCATTTATACAACCGTTGAATACATTCCTTGAGTACCCCCTTCATGTCAGATGTTGTTTAGGCTTTGAGGTCACAAGGGTGTAGAAGACCCATGGGATCTGTGCCTTCATAGAGTTTACTTTTGTGCGGGGATGACAGGGATCTAGCAGCATCCAAAGGGATGAGTCTGCTGGCTCATCAACTTCTGTGGGCAGTTTTATTCCAATAGTCAGCACAGATGTGATTTCCCCAGTGGGTAGCTATTCTTGACTATAAACAGCTGTGAATCAGCATGTCAAAAGCCTCCTTAAAGCAATGCTGTCTTGTCTGAGACTGTGGAAGCTTCAGAGAAAGATGTTTTTGTTCAGGCCTGGGGAGGCTGTGTGTTAGCAAGGGGTACCCAAGAGAAACTCTCAAAACACCTGTAGGTGAGTGTAGCTTGAGCACCCTCCCCTGCACCGCCCCAGAATTTTGTCATTAGAAATATAAAAACATCCCTCAACCTCCACTCCACTCTCACTCCACCATCATAGTTGGGTCTAGTGGACCTGAGGCACGAGGTCCTCTGAGAGTCAGGACAACAGATAAAAAGAATTCATCCATTGATTCTGGAATGGTGTTTTGCAATATGATAACACTGTTAAGTTTCTAGAACGTAAGCAAACTGGCTTGCTCTAAAATGATGTCTGAGAGGAACATGGTTTAAAATGGCAGTTCTCAAACCTTCAAGAACAGAACTTCTCACCCCTAGCTGCGCACTAGAATGACCCAAAGAATTTAAAAAAATGACCGCTGCCTGACCCAATCCCAGCCCAGTTGGGAACCACTGCTGTAGTCTGCTCCAGACAGGAGGTGGGCTGACCTACCAGAGGACAAAGGTAAGTTAAACAGGCTGCTGGCAGAGGGACTTCCAAGCTCACCACTAAATTGGTCAATAGGTGTACATTTCAAAAGCCAGTTTCCAAAGTTCAAGTCACCTTTCTTGTGGCTAGAAACCTTTAAAATTGTAAAAGCAAATTTTAATTTCCAAAGCAGCTTTGAAGTTTGAAATTTAAAGCTAGCAAGCTGTGCCGTCCTGTAGAAGGGAATATTTTAAACTCCTGGAGAGCGTGTCAGAATTTCAAAAGCTAACAATAATAGGTGAAAGCTGACTGATGTCTAGTGTCAAACAGGCAGCAAGGTTTAAGAGGATTATAGTAACCAAAAACCTCTGGACCCTCTCTCTGTGTTCTCCATAGACATAGACAACTATGGAGTTGGAAGGCCAGCCCTCACCCAGCACACGAATCTTGTGTGGAACATCTCTGCTGGAAGGAACATGGCTGCTAGAACAATTTAGATAAAGAAACACTGTTTTCTAGAACAGTCTGAACCCCTTTAGTGTAGCTGAGTTAGTGTAAGAAAGGCACATCTTTGGGTTGGGCTGAAAGCAGCAAAGGTATCTCATCAGTCTCTAGGACAGCCATGTCCACTCCCCAAGACCTCTCTTCTGTAGCCCATGTCCTCAGTTTCTCTGACCATTCTGGGTGTAAGATGGCTTTCAGATCCCTCACCACTTGGTTGTTCTCTCAAGTTTGTCAATGTGCTTTTTAAACGATGACACCCAGGACTAAACACAGGGTATGAAATATCAGGTGCATCAAGTGGCAAGATTCAGACACAAGACCACCACAGTCCAGCTTCTCTGTAATTACAAGAGGAGGACGGGCCCAGACCGGGTCAGCATGGGGACTGTCTGGCATAGTCTGAGATAGACCTGGGAGAGGCACAAATCTTGGGTGACTATAACTGCGTGATCAGAGAAGGATGGACAGGATTTAGCACTGATTTGTACCCAAGGATTATACACAAATGCTACTTTGTAATTTTAGTACAATCACTCCTTTAATTTTCTTTAGTAAACATGTTGAAAATGTGTGGTCTGCTCTGTGTGGTGTCTTTGTAGTATGGGAAAAGGGAGGTCACAGATGGAAAAGAAGGAAAAGCAAGGTAGGAGAGTACTCCCTGTGCCCTGGGCAGGAAGAACCCTGTTGGCCGCTCTGGCATGTGGGCTGAGAAGTCAGAGGCTCTGATGTCAAATAAAAGTGATATGGGAGGACTGGTAGTCCCCCAGAGCTAGTGGAGTGATCTGGAAGGCAGGGGTGGATTGAGACCAACAGTGGGTCTTGGTGTTAGTGCCCTGTCCCCTGCCAAGAACAGTGGGAAGCTCAGTTCAAGGAGAGCGTGGAGGAGGCGAGGTGGTGCCTAAATAGATTCACCAAAAGCCACTTTTCCTGGAGAAGGAAGAGGACAGTTATCTCACGTCCCTTGCACCCCTGTTTCCGTCTCGTGCCAGAGAGTCTGGGCTTTAAAGAATGCTTCAAAGAATGTCTTGTCTTGGAGAGAGACAAGTTAAGGGAGATTTCCAAGGGTAGAAAACCAGAGGCAGCTTTGTCCTTCAGAAGGTAAGGGCTGCTTGGGGAGCTGGCAATCTGAAGGTGAGGATAAAAGCTAGCACACTGTTTCCTCACGTTGGAACCAGAAAGAGGAATTGTTATTAGAAGTGAGGGAAATCGTTGTGCTTGCTTATAATTTCTTCAATTGTAGTAGTTGAACTTGGAGATTCTCCCTCTACAGTGAAGGTGTCTGTGACTCACCAACAGAATGGGCTTGTTTCAGAAAAACCTCAGGGCAGGGTCTCAAGTGGTCATGTGGTTGGGACCATCCTACAGCAGGAGGCTTCTGAACCCATGTTGACACCAGCGCAGGCAGCAGCCACTAGCACTTTGTCATTTTTGTTTAGTCCTCAACACATTACCACGTACAATAACTTCATGATGAAAGACTTTCTGATTTTGTGGGGACTTGATGGCTGATACAGCCACTTCTGATCTGATTTTCTCCTGTTAATTTCACCATCTTCCTAGAAGTAATCTCCTGAAATACAAAGTAGAGATGATGAACAATTAGCTGTAAAAACTGAGGGTGAGGGAGAGAGGGGAGGGGCAGTTTCCTCGTCTGAAATATCTGGATTCTTGAGTTCTGACATGGCTGGCCTGACATCTGAAACAATATGACATTATGGCAATTGGAAACAAATACATGCAAAGAACTTCCATGGAAGGATATTTTCCTCTTGGGGAAAAAGCAGCCTATTTTTGGTGCTATTTCTTTAAACTGGAAGGAGTCAACATTTAGCCAGAGTGGATCCTCACGAGCTCCTCTAACAGCGCAAACAAAAACCTGGATAGATATTGCCTAATAATATCCACAACATCTCAGAAATTCCAGGGGACGTATCCTTCTCATGTTTTAGAGAAGAAGGAAGCAGGTTTGGAAATGGAATCTGTTGAAACGAACGTCAGCCTGTAAGGAATTACGCTGCTTGAAGAGGAATTTAAATGTTCTGGCATATGCAACTATTCAGAGTCGTGAAATGCGTTTGTTCATTTGCTTATTCACCCATTCATTTATTCACTGATTTAACAGATATTTATTGGGGGCCATCTCTGTATCCACAGTGTCTATTTGGCTTTCCAGGTGAGAAGGAGCTCTGTGTAGGTTTCTAACTCTGTAGGAGAGCGATAGTGCATAGTTACTAATGTCCCCCTGAGAGACAGGCGACAGGACAGTAGACAAGCACATGAGGCATCACCCTTACGTTTTGTAAGCTCCTGGCAGCCTTCATATTGGGAAACACACAGTTTTTGTTTTTGTTTTTTTTTTGCGGTACGCAGGCCTCTCACTGTTTTGGCCTTTCCCGTTGCGGAGCACAGGCTCCAGACGCGCAGGCTCAGCGGCCATGGCTCATGGACCCAGCCACTCCGCTGCATGTGGGATCTTCCCGGACCGGGGCACGAACCCGCGTCCCCTGCATCGGCAGGCGGACTCTCAACCACTGCAGCACCAGGGAAGCCCTAGATCCCCCACTTGTACAGACCATCTTTCTATTCTGCTACTCCTCAAACTCCATCTCTTTTCTCTATTTCCAGTGACCACTAATCTTCTCACATGGTCCTTCTTCCTCTCTATTCACTGCATCCTCTCCCTGTGAACCCTCTACAGCCCACTAGATGAAACTAACTGCAAAGGTGACCAGTGACCTCTGTGGTAGAGAGTTGTGTCCCAATGTCTGTCATCTTTTTCTTCCTTTAGAAATAGAACCCATCAGTTTTAGCTGAGTACCAAACTTCCCGGCTGAAGACTGCATTTTCCAGGTTCCCCTGCAGCTAGGTGTTGCCAGGTTCATAACTTCTGGACCATCCCCCTGAAAGGAAGGGGTACGTTTTCGATGAAGCTTTTGACCTTTACGCTGCCTGGACTGTGGAGGGATGACAGGAACCGTACTTTTAGACCTGAGATAATGAGAAACCTCATGCACTAAGATACGATGGTGGGCCATATTAGCCTGGAACTGCTTATGCTGGACTGTTACATGAGGGGAAAGTGTGCTTCGCACTGTTATTTTGGCCTTTATTACAGCAGCCAAGTATGTATCCTTCAAGAATAACCCATACCTTCATCAACACAAGCTTCAAAGTATCAATTCCAGTGTCTGTTTCTCAGGCCCCACCCTTGTTGATCTCTCTGCAGCACTGGGCACTGTGGATGACCTATCTTCCTGCAACTTCGTCCTCCTTGCGCTCGCCTAGCTTTTGCACAGTCCTGCTTCCCTTCCCATCTCTCTGATTGTTCCTTCTTTGTCTACCTCTGTGGCTTTCCCTTCTCTATCCCTCCTTTCACCATGGTTTTCTCCACTGACTTTCTCCTCTATATTCAGTGCCCTCCTTTGGAAAGCTGATCCCAACTGCTAATTGCAATCCTTTCCTCAGAATTTACCAGCACTGCCTTGGTCTGCCTTGTGGACAGGTGCAGATACTTACCACACAGTGGTATGGTGTGATGGTTAAGAGCACAGGCTCTGGAGCCAGACTGTTCTGTTTGAGTTCCAGTTCTGCCACTTACTCATTGAGGAATCTTGGGCAAGTTACTTAACCTCTCTCTGCCATCACTTCCTCAAGGATGAAAGGAAGATAATAAGAGTACTTATCTCAAAGGGCTATTGTGATGATTGAATGGGTTAAAAGTTGTGCAGCTCCTAGAGCAGAGCCTGGCACCTGGACAGTGCCATGTAAATGTTAACTCTTGTTGTTGTTGGCATCACACCTGAGGACACAGGTCCCAGGCCACAGGACCAAGCTGTGGTTGGCCCAGACGTTACCTCAGAGTCACAGTCACTCATGGTGCTTTGGTGGCTAGAAACATGATTGGATTTCTTCGCTTGCCTGGATTCCTGATCTCCTCCCTGCCCTGGTCTCTGGAAGTTACAAGATAGTTTTATTTCCCTTTGTGTCAATGACTTTTGACACCAGTCTCCAGTCCTGGCCCTTCACTGGAGCTCCAATGAAGGGGCTTAAATTATCCACGGCTGTGGCACCTGGAGCCCATCCTTCATGTCACTGTCAAAGCTGCCTGCGTGGGTTCTGCTTGGCTGTTGGAATCATAGGCCTTGTACTGTGGGGCTGATTCATTGTGAGAATTCCCATACACTACCGAGCATTTTCACTGGGAAGTTTCTCTTTCCTTCTCTCGGGTAATTATGGTTGTCAGACTCATGTGGATTAGTAGGGAGACCTAATTCTAGAATCACACTGACCCTAATAAAAATCCAAGCTACTCCACTAGCATTGGGGAAATTAACTCTTCAGAATTTCATAACACTCAGCCCACAAGTATGTTAAGTAAAAAAAATGGGATGCATTCAGGTAATGCACATAGGGAACTTGGACATAGGAGGTAGTCAATACATTTTTTCCTCTTATTTTAAGAATAGCATTTATTCCATTTACTTATTTATATTTATATTTATTTATAAATATTTATATTTTCCCGTTAACCTTATACGAGAGGCTAAAGGGTTTGACGTTGCTTGTGCCCTTCTCTGCAGGAGAAGCTCACTCTTAGTGGGTTTGCTAGCAGTGCACTGACTCAAAAAGTTTAACGTTAAACGAATGTATTTATATCAGGCTGATCCCAGAAATGAGTTTAAGTGACCCTTTAATAAGGATTGGCCTGCTTCCTTCCCCAGCCATGCTGTGTTGAACAAGTGGGGTGGTCAGTTTTTCATCTGACTGTACACAGAGCCAGCCCAGAAGGAGCTTTCCTTTTTTTTTAAACAGGAATTGCTACTGAAAGGTACGTCATTGCCATCTGGCTCTGGTCTTTTATGCTTCTGAAGTCCCCTAACTGATGCAGTGGTGGAGAAAATAAGTAGTTGTCTGTATAGCCTGCCTCTTGGAGGGGGAGAAGAACAAGCATAGAGCTAAAAAGAAATCAAGTATGTTCTTGGTTCTCTCCCCAAGTAAGACCTTGACTCCCTTAATAAAAATAAGCTAGTGCCTCCAACATTGGCAGTGGAAGAAGATTCCAAATATTATGTGGGGTATACTTATACTAAAAATTTATGTGTTGTTTATCTGAAATTCAAATTTAACTGGGGATCCTCTATTTTCTCTGGCAACCATAACTAGGAGAACAAGGAAAAGTGGTGATGGTGATGGGTTCCATGTGAGAAGAAGGGAGGGCAGGACAATGTCCACTTGGTGAAACAAACAGAATTCTTGTGGACAGACGATTTTAGTATATGAAGCGGCATGCTGTGGCTGGGTTTGAGACTAAGGCACTGCGCCCTCAAGAGCTGGTGGGGCTTGGTTTTCTTTCCTGCTTTAGAGAGCGTGCCTGAGGGAAGTCTCTATCACCCCACTGTCCTCAGAGAGGGAGACTCTTCAATCCAACCCAGAGCTGTTTGTTCTTTTTTTTTTAACATCTTTATTGGAGTATAATTGCTTTACAGTGGTGTGTTAGTTGAGCTGTTTGTTCTTTTAAGAGCCTTCTGAGAACCAGAACATTGAGGGGAAAAAGAGAGATGCAGTGAAATGCCTAAAGTATAACCTAATCTGGGCCAAATGTAGCCCACAGCATCCTAAAAATGAGACACGTGGGCACCTCCAGCCTCTAATTACGCAGTGAGGATGACGCAGATTGGCTGCAGTTCTGGGTTGCTAGAGTGTACAAAACCAGACGTTTCTTTTCTTATGGGAAATGGGGAAGCAGTCACTTTGGTGATGGTGGGGTGGAGAGAAGGCATGCATTTAATTCTCGTCAGTATAAACATGTTGTTTATTTCTACCCAGCTAATATAGTTTATGTGAGATTTAAAGCATCCAAAATCATCTGTATGTTAAAACATGAAGTCAAAACAAAGGAACTCAACATTGCTAGTTATTAGGGAAAATGCAAATTAAAAACACAATAAGATACCACTACCTACTTTCGAGACTAAAATTAAATTATAAAACAAAACAAAAACTGACAACATCACGTGCTAGCAATGCAGAATGACACAGTCACTTTGGAAAACAGTTTGGCTGCTTCTTACAAAGTTAAACATACACTTACCACAGCACCCAGAAGCCTCACTCCTGGTATTAAACTTGTCAGTTACAAGGGAAATAAAAACGATGTCCATAGAAATACCTGTATGCTAATGTTCACACCAGCTGTGTTCATAATAACCAAAAAATTGGCAACAATAAAAAGTTCATCAATTGGTAAATGGATAAACAAACTGTGACACATCCAAACAATGAAATACTACTCAGCAATATAAAGGACCAAGGCTACTGATGCGTGCAAAAACATAGATAAATTGCAAAATCATTATGTAAGCAAAAGAAACCAGACTCAAAGGCTACATGCTCTACAATTCCATTTATATGATGTTTTAAAAGAGCCAAACCCCCCAATAGGTACAGAAAGTAGACCAGTGTGGTGGGGAATTTGTACAAAGGGCTATGAGGGAATTTGGGGATGATAAAACTGTTCAATATCATGATTGTGTGGTGGTTCCACAATTGTGTACATTTGTCAAAACTCATTGAACTGTATACTAAGTAAAGGATGGTTTTACCCTATGTAAATTAACTCAATAAAACTGACTTTAAAAAAAACCCTCTAAGGTATTATTTTTATTAGGATATCATTATCAACTATGTTTATGTGATCTAATATTAGAATATTTACTATGTGTCAGTCACTATGCCACATATTATATATTAGATGATTTTAGGTATATACATATAAGATGATTATACATACGTATGTATATTAGAGTGATTATTAGCTGAGGAAACTAAGGCTCAGAGAGGTTAAGAAACTTGCACAAGGTCACAGAATGGGGTAAGTGGAAGAGCTCAGATTTGAATCTAGCTGTGTCTAATTCCAGAGCTTTCACACCTTGCTGTTCTAGTTCAAGATGTAAGCATAATCAACTCATATATCTAGCCAGAGTTTCTCAACCTCAGCACAGCTGACATTTGGGGCTGGATAAGTTTTTGTTTTGGGGGATTGTCCTATGCATTGTAGAATGTTTAGCAGTGTCCCTGGCCTCTACCCACTAGATGCCAGTAGTGTCCACTCAGTTGAGACAACCAAAAATATCTCCAGATGTTGCCAATTGTAACCTGGAAGCAACCCCTCCACCCACATTGAAAACACTGAGATTTCAGGGAGACTGTCTCAAAGAAAGACCAATATGGAGTCACTGTGAATACTGAAGATCCAGAGAAGATATTTGGCGTATTTGGGTAGCTGGGGCCCTGACTTAATTGGAACATTTGGGTAGTGGGTGAATACTCAGAAGTTAATTAATTCTACGTAAAGTCAGGCACAAAAATATATATGCACGTGGACATAGAAACACAGGATGAAACCATAAAGTTTCATGATAAATACTTATGTCAAAAATGCATGTTTTTCCTCCTATAGTCACTGTGGGGAGCTTTATGCTTGTGCCAGAGGTGCTTCATTATCCAGGGTGGTGGTGGGGCTGTCCTTTGGAACTGCTTCTGCTTTGAAATCTCTACCCATGGCAAGTCTTCATCTTCTGGAAACAACTAGCAGTTACCAAAAATGGAGAACAAGGTAGACAACCAAATTAGGTGATTATGTGTTTTTCTCGAAAAGCAGATGTGACCACGAAGTAATAAGATTGATCTTTCTCTGCAAAGCTTGTTCAATGATTGTTGTGTGTTTGGTGGTTTTGTTAAACAAATAATACCGTAATAATACTAGCTACCAGTCACTGAGAGTTTACTATGTGCTTCGTAGTATGCAATATTCATTTCATTGAATCATCATAAGAACTCTGTGATCTATCACCATATATAAAAATTAACTCAAAATGGATCAACAACTTAAATGTAAGAGCTAAAACTGGTAGAAAACATAGTTGCCAATCCTTGTGACCTTGGATTAGGCAATGTTTTTAAAAATATGACACCAAAAGCACATGCAATAAAAAAAATAATAAACTGGACTTCATCAAAATTAAAAGCTTTTGTGTTTCAAAGAACACTATCAAGAAAGTGAAAAGACTGTCACAGAATAGGAGAAGATATTTGCAAACCACATATTGGATAAGGGATTAATAGAAAGAACATATAAAGAACTCTTACAAACCAACAATAAAAAGATAAATAAACTGATTTTAAAATGGGCAATGTAAATACACATTTCTCCAAAGAAGATATACAAATGGCCAATAAGCATGTGAAAAGATGCTCAACATCATTAGCCATCAGGGACATGCAAATTAAAACTACAATGAGATACCACTTTACACCCAATGGGATGACTGTGATAAAGAAGACAGACAATACCAAGTGTTGGCAAAGATGTGGAGTAATTGGAACCCTCATACATTGTTGACGGGAATGTAAAATAGTGCAGCTGCTGTAGAAAATTTGGCAGTTCCTCAAAAAGTTAAACATAGAGTTACCATATGACTCAGCAATTCCACTCCTAGATAGGTACCTGAGAGAAATAAAACATATGCTCACAACAAAAACTTGTACAGGAGTGTTTATAGCAACAGTATTCATAATAGCAAAAAAATGGAGACAATCCAAATGTCTGTCAACTGACGAATGGATAACCAAATTGTGATACCCTCATCCAGTGGACTATTTTTCAGCCATAAAAAGGAATAAAGTGGGCTTCCCTGGTGGCGCAGTGGTTGAGAGTCCGCCTGCCGATGCAGGGGACGCGGGTTCTTGCCCCGGTCCGGGAGGATCCCACATGCTGCGGAGCGGCTGGGCCCGTGAGCCATGGCTGCTGAGCCTGTGCGTCCGGAGCCTGTGCTCCGCAACGGGAGAGGCCACAACAGTGAGAGGCCCGCATACCGCAAAAAAAAAAAAAAAAAAAAGGAATAAAGTATAGTTATTAATACATGGTGTAACATGGATGAACCTTGAAAATATTGTATGATTCCATTTATAAGAAATGTCCAGAATAACCGAATACATAGAGGCAGAAAGTAGATCAGTGGTTACCAAAGAATGGGAGGAAGAGGGAGTGGGGAGTGACTGCTTATGGTTATGGGGCTTCATTATGGGATGATGCAATGTTCTGGATTAGATAGTGGTGATGGCTGCACAACCTTGTGAACATACTAAAAATCACTGAACTGTACAAAAGGGTGAATTTTGTGGTGAGTGAACTGTATCTCAACTTGTTAAAAAGGACTCTGTGAAGTGATTACTATTATTACCTCTTTTTTACATAACAGAAAACTCATGTTCAGAGACAACAAGTTATTCTAGGTGGCTGAATAAAATGTGAAAATCCGGGCTTCCCTGGTGGTGCAGTGGTTGAGAGTCCGCCTGCCGATGCAGGGCACGCAGGTTCGTGCCCCGGTCCGGGAAGATCCCACATGCCGCGGAGCGGCTGGGCCCGTGAGCCATGGCCGCTGAGCCTGCTCGTCCGGAGCCTGTGCTCCGCAACGGGAGAGACCACAACAGTGAGAGGCCCGCATACCGCAAAAAAAAAAAAAAAATGTGAAAATCCCCCTTTGTACCTCCAAACACTTAGCAGTTTGGTATATTTACTTTTAGTCCTTTTTCATGCAGTCACGTGTGTGTGTGTGTGTGTGTGTGTGTGTGTGTGTGTGAGATATAAATCTAAATCATGTTATACCTATTGTCCTACACTTTGCTGGCTGTTTTATTCTGTTTTACTTTAGAGATCAGTCCATGCATATTCATGTAGAGAGAGACAGAGACAAACACAGAATGAGAGAAAGGAGTTCCTTAGTATTTCATAGAATGAATGCATCGTAATTTATTTAATCATTTCTCCTACTGATGGATACTTCAGTCCATCCATTCTGTAAGCAATGTGTTTATTCCCCAGAGTTCTATCCTTTCTGGTCTCTCCATTCTCCCTGGATTCTCTCTCCTCTTCTGTCATGTTACCTGCTATCCAGTGGTACCTACTCAGTACTTTCATTAGACAAGAGGGTCCTGCCCTGGACTGTGTACTTTGGAGATCCTTACATATGCAAATACATACAATGTAAGTTAATTGAGGACTACCTGAGCACCTTTGTCATCCAGAATCCAGCAGTCAGCACAGGTACAGTGTGACCCATATCTTTAAACATCTACTCTACTAATACTGTCCAGGTCTCAAGGAAATACTTCTCCACATCTCTTGCCCTATGTTCCTAAAACAAAAGGCAGCTACCTCTAAATAAGTGCTGCTGACATAGAGATGGGTGCTGCTTCTGAGTTTGAAGAGGATTTGAGCAGGGTAAGTATTTAGACAACTAACTGGTCAAATCCTTCCTCTCAGACTGCGTGAAGTATAAAAGATTATTGCATGACAAAGTGTCTCCCAGTAGGAGTAGAAAATGGATGCTGAGCCTCCATTTTCTTGCTTCTCTTCATGTTCTAAATCCTGATTCTCCTATTACTCACACTTGTTGCACAGAATGGCAGAGCAGCATTTTATAATATTAAACAATAATATTGTTTAAAATTATATATCCTATTATTTAATATAGCCTATTATTTTAAATTTGTATGTATGTAGGTCTAGGCATAACATCTGTGAAGCTATGAAGATAAGCAATTCTTTTTTTTCTTTTTTTTTTTTTTGTGGTACGCGGGCCTCTCACTGCTGTGGCCTCCCCCGTTGTGGAGCACAGGGTCCGGACGCGCAGGCTCAGTGGCCGTGGCTCACGGGCCCAGCTGCTCCGCGGCATGTGGGATCTTCCCGGACCGGAGCACGAACCCGTGTCCCCTGCATCGGCAAGCGGACTCTCAACCACTGCGCCACCAGGGAAGCCCAATAACCAACTCTTTACATTGGCAACCAGATGGACTGTGGTAAATTGTTTGCAAAGATAGCTGCCAGTAATGCTTCCCATTCCTGTCCACTCATGGCATTTCTCCCATCAAGAAGTGGAGTCCATTTCTCTCCACTTGAATCTGGAATGACCTTATGGCTTGCTTTGACCAATAGAAAGTGGCAGAAGTGACTATGTCCGTTCAGGGCTTAGGCCTTAGGCCCAGCAGGTTCTGCTTTCCAATTGGGATCCAGCCACCATGTAAGGAAGCCACCTTCCTTCAGACCACTGAATGATGAGAAACCATGTGGAGAGAGAAGTCCCAGTCTCCAAGCCACCCCCTCACAGCCCCAGGCATGTGCATGAGGTCCCCCTCCAGTTCCAGCTGAACCTCCACATGACTGCAGTCCCATGAAGAGCTCAGGAGAGACTAGGAGAAGAACCAGCCAGCCAGTCCACAGAATGGTGAGAGATAAGAGCTCGTTACTTTAAGCTGCTAAGTTTTGAGATGATTGGTTATGTAGCAAGAGATAATGAAAACATGAATATTGCTAGAGTTGCTAATAGTTTCATCCTTATAAAAATATTTAATAAGATTTAAATTGTCAAAAAATTAAAACTTTCAACTTTAAGTAGTTTTGATTTAAATTGTTGATATTCCTTCATAGTAATTTGTATTTTGCTTTTCAATTTTAATAGTTTTGAATAGAAGAAAAAGAATTTTTAGAAATGTACATGAAAAGCAATTAAAAATTTTTTACATTTGATTTACATTTTAATGAAAATTTATTAAAAATTTTGGGTACTTTGAATACAATTACATTTACTGTTTAACCCTTTGAATCACTACTGTCAATTGCATACAAGTTATGTGAAAATCTTCATTATAACATTATTGAAAATTTTGCTAAAATGAAGGCATGAAAAATAAATTTCATAAAGGAAAGGAACAATAATTTATGAATTACATATATATTTTATGACTCATCCCAACTGCTGACCCATCAACAGATCTCCCAAATCATCAGCCATTTTGCCAACCTGCAGGCATATAAAAACCATCTCTTTATAAACATTTTTAAAAATTTTGTCATTATAAAGATATATTTGTCATGGTAAAGGGAGACGGTGTATTTTATTTAAAAATAAGTCAGTTTGATTTATAACTTTTAAATATTTAGGTCCAGGTATGTGCACTCTTGCCCCAGGCCCTGCAAATGTTAGGGGCAGGCTTCTCTGCCATGACCTTCCCTTCCACCATCTGAGGTATATGTTCATTTGCCTACGAGATAGCTCCACCTGTTTGCCTACTAGAACTTCAGAATCAGCTTGTCCAAAACTGTCACCTTTCTCTACAAAACTTCCTCCCTCTTTTGGTGATTTCTCTGTCACTCAAGCTAGAAAGTCATCCTGGATTTCTTCACCCAGTTACTCTCCCTTAACTTTCTAAATAATTCTCTAATCTGTCCTCTTCTCTCATCTTTATCACACCTACCCCAGTTTGGGCCCTGAGGGGTGGTATCATCTGGAGCAGTGCTTCTCAAACTTCAGAGTTATCTGGAGGGCGTGGCATGTTAAAACACAGATCACTGGACCCCACCCCCAGAATTTCTGATTCACTTGGTCTGGGGTGGGACATGATAATTTGCGTTTCTAACGAGTTCCTCAGTGACGCTGATGCTGCTGGGCTACACTTTGAGACCCACGGGCCTAGGGGTTGATTTTAAATTTTGCTCCTCTTATTTACTATGTGAACTTGGGCAAGTTACTTAGTTTTTCTAGGCCTGTTTCCTGTTGTATAGCATGGTATAAAAGTCTTACAGTAATAATAAACACTTACAATAATCCTGGACAAGTAAGACCTTATGAATGATAGTTACTGTTGAGGCCCTCATCATCTTTCTCCTGGAATCACTGCCGGTCTTCTCCATCCCTTATAAAACCATCTGAGTGATTCGTCTCTCTCTCTCTCGGCCCACAGTCTCTTCCTTTCTATCGATGCCTACCCAATAACATTTCAACACATTCAAATCTCTTCCAATTTTTAAAAAACCCACAATCTGGCTTTGACGCCATTCTTTCCTCCTGCCATCCTATCTCTATCCTTTCCTTCATATCTAAGCATTTGAAAGAATTGTCTAGGATAGCTGTCTCAACTTCTTCCAGTCCATCAGAGTCCACAGACTCCTAAGCCAGCTCTCTCTAAAATAACAAATGGCTTCCCAGGAGATTGCCAACTCTCCTGGACCCTTGATCACGCTACAACATTTAGTACTGCTGACACATCTTCTGTAGGAGGCAGTTTCGAAAATGGATCCCAGGGATCTCCACCTCCTGGTTTCACTCCCTTTTGCGATCCTCTCCCCTTGTGTGTGGGCTGAGCCTAGTACCTTTCTTCTAAAGAACAGAATAAGACACAAGTGAGATGGGATGACATGGCACTTCTGAGATTAAGTTATAAGAGACTTGCTTGCACTTTTCCTCGGAGCCTTCTTGCATGTTTGTTCTGTTGACGCAAGCTCCCAAGTTGCGAGGTGCCCTAGGGAGAGACCCCCATGAGAAGGATCCAAGGCCCTCATCCTAACAGCTCTTGGAAAACTGAATCCTGCTAACAACTGGACAGTTTTCTAACAGTTTGGAAGAGGATTTCTTCCCAGTCAACCCTACAGATGAGACCACAGCCTTGGCTAACAGCTTGATTACAGCCTTGTAAGATACCCTGAAACAGAGGCCCTAGCTAAGCAGCGTACAGCTGACCCCCAGGAAGAGTGAGATAATAAATGTGCTTTGTTTTAAGCCACTATGTTTTGGGGTAAGTGTTACACAGCAATAGATAACTAGTATATCTTCCTTCTTAAAACCAGTTTCCTGGGTTGGGACTTCCCTGGTGGTGCAGTGGTTAGGACTCTGCGCTCCCCGTGCAGGGGGCCTGGATTTGATCCCTGGTCAGGGAGCTAGATCTCACATGCATGCCAC
This sequence comes from Neophocaena asiaeorientalis asiaeorientalis, assembly GCF_003031525.2. Classification (NCBI taxonomy): domain Eukaryota; kingdom Metazoa; phylum Chordata; class Mammalia; order Artiodactyla; family Phocoenidae; genus Neophocaena; species Neophocaena asiaeorientalis. The sequence goes on along the minus strand of NW_020174133.1, from coordinate 409,315 downwards.
AACTAAGAGCCTGTATGCCACAACTAAGACCCAGTGCAACCAACCAAACAAATAAATAAATAAATATTAAAAAAAAATTTTTTTTTTCCATGGACTTCCACAACCCCCAGTTTTCCTCCTAACTCCCTATCTCCTCATCCTCTCTCTCGTTCATTGGCTCTTCTGACTTTTCAGCTCTTACCTCCTTCTGTTTCTCAAGGTTCTTCCTTCTCTACATTTTTCTCTCCAGTGTCACCCATTCAAATGCTGTCTATAATCCAGGGACTCTCAAATTTATACCTCTGGCTCTCTTGAGTGCCAGGCCCATGTGTGCAACTGCTTAAAGGTCATTCGCACCTGGATGTTGGTCTCACAGACTTAGTATGTCTGAAACGGAACTTGTTATTTCTCACCAAATCTCTCATCCTCCTAAGATTTAAGCCTCAGTGAGCATCCACCCAGTTGCTCAAACCAGAAACCTGAGAGTCATCTTTCATTTTCTTTAGTCAGATATTTTTTGGAGCCCCTACAATGTGCTAAGCAGCGCTCTAGGCTCAAGGAGAGTTTACAATCTTGTGAGGAGAGGGACAATGAAAACAATAAGTTTTATGTATGTTATATATTTTTTTATATATTATATACACAACAATAAATGCTATCAAGGAAAAACTGAACAGGCAGGGCACTGGATGTCATGGAGAGTGAATTGTAGTATCAGATGGGATGGTCAGAATAGACCTCATGAAGGAAGCGAGGACTGTGCTATATGAATAAATATTTGGGGGAAGAACATTTCAGGAAGAGGGACAGCTAGTTCAAAGGCCTTGCTTGACCAGGAACTTAATTGGACGGTTTGAGGAACAGCAAGGTGGCCAGTGTGGCTTGAACAGAGAGAACCAGGGGAAGATTATTAGATACGAGGTCAGAGAGGTACCCAGGCCTAGATCATGTGCATCCTTACCGGCCATTGTAAGGATTTTGAGTTTTACTCTGAGTATAACAGGGAACAACGGGAGGGTTTGGAGTGGAGAAATCATACAATCACTCTGATTAGTATATTTAGAATAGGCTGTAGGGAAATCATTCTTCTTCTTTTTATCTCTTGGCCCCCAAATCTTTTTATTTTTCTCACTAAGCCCCTTTTATTTTATCTCTTAAATATATCTTGAATCCATCCAACCTCTCTTAATTTCTGTTGTCACTACCTGAGTCAAACCAACAACTTCCCTTATTCACTCAATCAACTAATACTTGTTGAGAAGCTACTATGTTCCAGGCACCATTCCTATTCTCGGTGCTCGGGACAGAGCAGTGAAAAAACAGCCTGTGTGGAGCTTACATTTCTCCCTTGGATTTATAGCTTTTAAAAACTAGCCATCCCTCAAATTGTCTTATGTATATATTTGGTTACGTGTTCATTGTATCCTCTCCTCACCAATGTGTAAATCTTGTGAGATCAGGGACATTTTCTGTTTTGTTCACCAACTATATTTTCAGTGCCTAGAACAGCACTTTTCAAATAAGATGTGCTCAATAAATACCAGTTGAACGAATGAACAAACTACTGCAACAGCCTCTTAACTGGTCTATTTCCAGTGGCTTTTAAACTTCCTTTGAACTCGACTCACAGGAAGAAAACCATTTTACACTGTAATTCAGTGAAGACACACACATGTATACATGAGCATAATATATTTAAAAGTATTGATAGTGTGAAGCTGTCTGATATTATTCATTCTATCCTATTACGTTTCATTAAAAAAACCCTGCCAGTTACAACTTTAAATTTGATTTCATAATCCTCTAATGGAATTTAATCAGAAGTTTGACAAACACTGCCCTGATGCATTCTCCACAACCAGAGTGTTGTGTCTAACTCAGAAGTCATGTCCTGTTACTTCCCTGCATAAAATCATTCAAAGGCAATCTGTCGGTCTCAGGCATTTCTCCCAAACGTCAGTCTTTTATGGTTGTTCATGTACCAGTGATAATATGACATATATAAAAATTTGTGTGAATTGAATCACTTTTGTCCCTCAGCCTTACCTTGAGCAATAATGTAATAGAATATGTTGGATACATGCATTATATATTTTCTAATGCATATAAAATTCATTAGCTACCAAAAGAAGAAACACTGGATAGCACACCATCTAAAATCTTCTTGCTCACCACCCAGCCACACTGGGGAATCCTGCTCTCGGGATAAAGGTCAGATGCCTCAGCTTAGCCCACGAGGCACTCTGGAGCTGGCTGGTGCTTTCTGCTGCAGTCTCGTTTTGTTGTTTTTTTTTTAACCACTTCCTGCGCTCATTCATTCTGAATGACTGGCTGGTCCCCAGAACGCACCAAGCTCTCTCTGGCTCTAGGACTCTTTACCCGCCATCTCCTTCCTCTGCCCAGGACTCCACCAGAACCCCAGCCTACCTCCTTTCAGGTCTTGGCTTCAGTCTCATGTTGGGAAGAGAAAGCTTCCCTGGCGGTGGGGCTGAGCTATGTCCTCCCAGGAGGCTGTGCTTATCCTGTCTAGACGGTATCATTCTCAAGTGAAGCGGCTTCTTCATGTGTTTTACTCCAACTGAAGGCGGTGAGCTCCTTTTCGAGGGCTGGGGGAAGAGTATTTTATTTACCATAGTATTTTTAGTGTTTACTATAATACCAAATATTCAAGAGTGATTTGGTCGATGAATAGAAAAACAAATATATGGATTTCTCAAGGAAATGAATATCACTAACACTCAGCACATTGCCCGATACATGCTAGGCATTCAAAAAATGTTGTTGGGCTTCCCTGGTGGCGCAGTGGTTGAGAGTCTGCCTGCCGATGCAGGGGATACGGGTTCGTGCCCCGGTCCGGGAAGATCCCACATGCCGTGGAGCGGCTGGGCCCGTGAGCCGTGGCCGCTGAGCCTGCGCGTCCGGAGCCTGTGCTCCGCAACGGGAGAGGCCACAGCAGTGAGAGGCCCGCGTACCGCAAAAAAAAAAAAAAAAAAAAAAAAAAAATGCCCCCGATGTTAATGGTTCTGTGTTGACTTGAGGCTCTTCCCATGGACACCAGTTATTTGAATGTCATATCAGTCTGTGCTAGAGGTCAGGGGAGCACACATGCAGACTCAGATGATATGGGCCTTGAGGCTAATTGGGCTATCACTTTAATGGTGACCTTGAAACTTCTTTTCTTACAAACAAAACTATACCCCAAGTCAGCTGATTTCTGAGCTGTCCCCTTCCCCCTTTTTTCATAAGGGAAGAAGATAGCTTATGTAGCTATATAATCTTCTTTGGGAAAGCGTAAAATGGTTGTCTTTATGAAATATCAATTAGCAAATGAAAAGGTAAAACAGCCTGTTCCCACAAGAAAATTATCCACTTTATCACTGATGCTATCATTTCTGTCTGCTACCCCCGCCATAGATCACTTTCACCTAATTTTCAACTTGTATTTTTCTGTGCAGGCTTACTTGTTCACACTTTGTTCATGGAGTACGGAGGATTATTCTGCCATCATTTCAAGATGTGTGTGTGTGTGTGTGTGTGTGTGTGTTGGAAAGAATTTGCTTCAAAGCTTACACATTTCTTAATTACCAGGAGATAAATGCCTCTCTAAATGTGAAAGACCTGCATCGTGTTTGACATTTGTATAGAATTTCCCATGTAAGTTTTTAGATGTACGAACAAGGTGGAAAGTATGGTTTCAGTATCGGAATGATATGTGTGTTCCATCAGTGAGGGAACCCAAAGCACTTTCTGGCTACCTCTATGTTATCACAGCATATTATGCTGAAATTATCTCACTTTTTATCGCTCTCCTCTATTAGTCTAAGAGCTTCACGTGAGCTTAGACCACATCCTAGCCTTCTTTGAATACCAGCAGTTGTGTTCTTATGTAGCTGCATAATCTTCAGGAAAATGTAAAATTGCCTTTATGAAAAATCACTTTGAGAATGAAAAGGGAACACAGCCTCAACCCCAGCGCTCCGTTCTCGTGCATCTTGACCTTTCACCTGTGTCTTCCCCTGAATCCCTCCAAACCATAGTTATCTCACAGCTGATGAACTTTAGTGCAACCCAGGATCTCTTTTATCTCTTTTGCTGAGCCTTGCAAGTGGGCTTTTAATAAATGTTTACCCTGCACATTGACATGTAGGAAGACGGTCATTTTGGGGGAAAATCCTTCATTGTGTTGATCTCCACAACTGTTTAGCATCAGGGTAGTTTTAAGATTCTCCGGTAAAGCTGGAATTCTGACATGCTTTTAAAATTTAAATTATAAAAAATAGTAAAAACGAGAAAAAAAAATCATCTCCACATTATATCGCACTATCTGGCAATAAGCTAATGTATGAAATCTTTGAAAGGTGGAGAATGATAAAAGTTTCCATTTGCCATTCTTTCTATTTTAAGGAAACTCACAGTTTTAATACATATAACAGTAGTTAACTTGTCTTCATTCTGCTTAAACTTTGGGAAAGAAGAGGTAGAAACTTGATTTGCTGGTATTTGCTGAGTAGAAAATAGCAAGCATCTTTACAATAGATCAATTTTATCAGCCTTATAAATAAAATTATTCAGGTAAAGATTATTCTTAGAAATAAATTCTCTGAATAATGTTACATATCTTTTTCTGCAGCTTAGTTGCTTTTTTTTCTTTTTCTGGCTCTATCATATACCCTCTTTGTTCCCCACGCTAAACATTCTCCAAGATATTTTTCCACTTAAATCATTTTTCTGTCCTTGAATAATTTCTCTCTTGTCCCTTCCCTCAATCTACTTGTAGGAACTGATTTTTTGCCCCTATTGAATTTTATTTTTAGGAAATTTGGTTCAGCACCATCTTTAAATGCTTTTTAATAGTAATAATAACAACAACAATAGTATCTATAACACATAGAACATTTAACTATGTGCCAGATATTATTCTAAATAATTTACATGTATTAACATTTAATATTCTTAACAACTCTAAGAGGAAGTTACTATTATTAGTTTCATTTCCTAGATGGGGTACTTGACAGCACAGAGAAGTTAAGTAACTAAGGTTGCAAAGCTAGTAAGTGGTAGAGATAGGATTCAAACCCAGGAGGACTTAGTTTAACCACAAGGCTAACCTTTAGGTCCTGATAAGTTTTTATCCTCATAATGTTGCTTCATTTTATTTTTTCCTTTCCCACTGATATCATTCTGGCCCAAGACGTTATTTTCATCCATCACCATGTTCTTGCACCTCTTGACTTTCACTCATGATTTCCCTGGGATCCCTCCAAACAATAGTTATCTCACAGCTAATGAACTTTAGTGCAACCCAGTACCTTCCTCAGGCTCCTGAGAGGTGGAGGGCTGCTTGTCTCCCTAAACTCAAGAATTTTTGTGTAAACTTAATATCCAAAGTGGGAGTGAATAGGTCATTCATTAGCTTTAGCTTTATTACATAGCTTAATTTAAGTATAATTAATACCAAGAACTGCACATATTATGTGTACAATTTGATGAGTTTGGACATATGCAAACCCCAGTGATACTGTCACCACTGTTAAGGCAAGAGACATCCAGACTTTCCTTTTGTGTACGTTTCTCTCTCTCTCTCTCTCTCTCTCTCTCTCTCTCTCTCGTAAGAACATTTAACATGAGATTTGTCAGGAAAACAAATTTTGAAGTGCATAATACCGTATTGTCAACTACAGGCACTGTGTTGTACAGCAGATATCTAGAACTTATCTATCTTGCATAACTGAAACCTTATACCCATTAAATAGCAATACCCCATTTCCCCTGCCCCCCACCCCTCTAGCCTCTAGTAACCACTATTGTATTCTCTGCTTCTATGGGTTTGACTATATTGGATACCTCATACAAGTAGAATCATGCAGTGTTTGTCTTTCTCTCTTGGGCTTACTTCACTTAGCACGATGTCCTCCAGGTTCATCCATGTTGTTACAAATGGCAAGATTTCCTTCCTTTTAAAGGCTGAATAAGGACTTCTCTGGTGGCACAGTGGTTAAGAATCTGCCTGCCAATGCAGGGGACACGGGTCGAGCCCTGGGAAGATCCCACATGCCGTGGAGCAACGAAGCCCGTGCACCACAACTACTGAGCCTGCGCTCTAGAGCCTGCGAGCCACAACTACTGAGCCCATGTGTCACAACTACTGAAGCCCATGTGCCTAGAGCCTGTGTTCCACAACAAGAGAGGTCACTGCAACGAGAAGCCTGCGCACCGCAACAAATAGTAGCCCTGCTCTCTGCAACTAGAGAAAAGACCACGTGCAGCAACGAAGACCCAATGCAGCCAAAAATAATAGTAATAATAATAAAATAAATTTATAAAAAAAAAATAAAGGCTCAATAAGATTCCATTGTATGGTAAAGAAGATGTGGCACATATATGCAATGGAATATTACTCAGCCATAAAAAGGAACAAAATTGAGTTATTCGTAATGAGGTGAATGGACCTAGAGTCTGTCACACAGAGTGAAGTAAGTCAAAAGAGAAAAGCAAATACCATATGCTAGTGCACATATATGGAAACTAAAAAAATGGTACTGGTGAACCTAGTGGCAGGGCAGGAATAAAGATGTAGATGTAGAGAATGGACTTGAGGACACGGGGGTGGGGGGGAAGGGGAAGCTGGGATGAAGTGAGAGAATAGCATGGACATATATACACTATCAAATGTAAAATGGATGGGTAGTGGGAAGCTGCTGCATAGCACGGGGAGATCAGCTCGGTGCTTTGAGACGACCTAGAGGGGTGGGATAGGGAGGTTGGGAGGGAGGCTCCAGAGGGAGGAGATATGGGGATATATGTATACATATAGCTGATTCACTTTGTTGTACAGCAGAAACTAACACAACATTGTAAAGCAATTATAATCCAATAAAGATTGAAAAAAAAGAAAGATTCCATTGTATGTATATACCACATATTCTTTATCTGTTCATCTGTTGATGGATGCTTGAGTTGTGTCCACATTTTGGTCATTAGTTTTAGAATATATCAGTGATCTGGAAGTGCCCTTCAGATCTGAAGCAGAAACTGAGGGAGAGGTATCCTACGAAAAGATGGCCCACAGGAACAGGAAAAGCCATGTTTCTCTGGGTGGAGTGGGAATGACAAGATAAAGTGGATCAGGCTCCTGTGGACCTATCTCTGACAAGTCTATGAATTTAGAGCTTTGCAAAAAAGCCAAGTTTCTCCTTAAGGTAGAGGCAGCCTTGACAAATGGCTCATGCTGCAGGCAACCACATGGGAAGAGAATATAGTACTTCCCCATCCTCCTGAGCCTGAAAAGTCCAGGAAGCTTGGAAGACGGTTAATACAGGAGGTTCTGAAGACCTGGTGAAGTCTTTGGGGAAGAGAGATGGAAGTACATTCCTCTCCTAAAGAAGCCAGAGGGCCAAGACTGAAGAGAACTCATTCCAGAGCCAGAGGAGAGGAAAGAAGCCCTGGAAATCCCACCAGTTGGAGCAGTGGTGCCAGCCTTCCACAGGTTAGGCCTAATCAGATAAGATAGACTGGTGGCTGTAGGCTGAATCTGACCCACAGACATGTTTTGTCTAACATGCTTTCCTGTTTTACAGAAATTTAAGTGTTACTTGTCAACATTAATATTAGGGAGAGCTCACCCCAAAGTTCAGATTCCTGATTTCTCTTGATTTCCTGTTCTTCACATTCTCACTGGGAAATGAGTAATGTCTACGCCCTTTAGACTGGCTTGAGCCGCCTGGCTCTTTTGCTTGGCTTGTTAGGCATTTAAGTTTGCCACCTGTGCACTGCATCCTGAGCAGCTTATGTGTACCACTTCCCAAAAGAAATTTCTACACCTGCTTAATAGATGTTTCCTGGAGCCATCTCAAAAAGGGTGTCAAAAAAAGACATAAGCTATATGTACTTAATATTTCAAGAAACTTTATAACTTGAGTTGTAAAGTTATAGCTTGTAAAGCAAGAGTTGTGTTTCTCTGCAGTGATATGTAATGAAATCCTTCAACAAAAGGGGCCTGTGAGCTTGTTTAAAAACACACATGGAAAGTAGGAGTTAGAGAGATAGCATGCATCCTATGCAGGAACCAGCTATGGGGAGAGAGAACCTCTTTTTAAAAGGGAGAGAACCACAATGAGATACCACTACATTATTAAAATAGCTAACATAAAAAAGAGTGATAATACCAAGTGCTGGTGAGGATGGGGAGAAACTGGACCTCTCATACATTGTTGGTGGGAATGTAAAGTGATATAGCCACTCTGGAAAAGTTTGGCAGTTTCTTCAGAAATTAAATATGCACTTACTATATGACCTGTCAATCATAATCTTAGGTATCTATTCCAGAGAAATGAAAATTTAAGTTCACACAAAAACCTGTACACAAATTTTCATAGCAGTTTTATTTGTAATAGTAAAAAGATTGGAAACAACCCATATGTACCTCACCTGGGGAATGGATGAACAAATCTTGGTACAGCCATACAATGGAATACTGCTCAGCAATCAAAAGGAATGAATGTTTGATACCTGTCACAACAGGGATGGGACTCAAGGGCATTATGTTTAGGTAAAAACATCGTAAGTTTACATGCTCTATGATTCCATTTATATAACATTCTTGAAATGACGTAACTACAGAAATGAAAAACAGATTAGTGCTTACTATGGGGCAAGGATAGAGTAGGGGGGTTAGAAGCGGAGGTAGATTTGTGAATACAAAAAGGTAGGTGGCATGAGGGAGTTTTTTTGTGATGATGGAACAGTTTCATATCCTGGTTGTAGTGGTTACACAAATGATACCTGGAATAAAATTTCACGTGCACACACACACAAGTGTTTTTTAAAAAATGGTAAAAACTAAGTTCTGTAGTCTAGTTAACGATAATGTATCATTGTCAATTTCCTGGTTTTGATATCTTATTAAAACTTTATAAGATATTACCATGGGGGGAAACTGGATGAAGGGTAAATGGGATTCTGTACTATTTTTGCAATTTCTTGTGAATCTTTATTTCAAAATAAAAATTTTAAAAAATAAAGGAAAGGAAAGTAGGCTGAATGCCTAGGACTGGTGTTGGGGAGGTGAGCAAGAGGAGCATGAAGGAGGCAAACTGGGCCTGAGAAATAGTTCCAGAAGTTTAACCTACCAAAGGCTTAAACTTGCTCCCAGTCATCACTTCTGCTGTCACTATCTCTTTAGTGCTCTTTATTCTGACCATGTTAAGACAGTTGTTCCTCTGTTGTTTCTTAGTTATGGTGCTGAGCAGAGAACTAGATCTATTCCTGATGATAAACCAATCAACCTCAGCCCACTGGGTGTAATCTCCAGGACTTCAACCCTTTTCAGTTATTAGTTTTCCTATTACCTAATATTCAGAGTCTGCCTCTTTGCTGTCAGAGGTGTTTGTTTTTTTTTTTTTAACATCTGAATTTGATGCCATTGCAGATGCTAGAAGTTGCCAGAAGGCTGTCCTCCAGATAACTGTCCCTTGCTCTAGCTTGTATCAATGTTTTTTTGCAATTAGCATTCAGAATATGCACTGTCATTTTTTTTTTTTTTTTGCGGTACACGGGCCTCTCACTTGTTGTGGCCTCTCCCGTTGCGGAGCACAGGCTCCGGACGCGCAGGCTCAGCGGCCATGGCTCACGGGCCCAGCCGCTCCGCGGCATGTGGGATCTTCCTGGACCAGGGCACAAACCCGTGTCCTCTGCATCGGCAGGCGGACTCTCAACCACTGCGCCACCAGGGAAGCCCCTGCACTGTCATCTTATTAAAATTTATATGTTTTAATGGAGAGGTGATTGTGGAGCTGTAGTTTACCCTTGCTCTTCTTGGTTACCCGTGGCTAAATTAAGCTGAACCTCTGGGCTTCTTCTATTTCTAAACAGGCATCACAATTTACTAAGGTTAATGCCTGGGGGAACATTAACCTTGCAGACACTAACCTAATTCAGTGCCATCACAAGTGCATAATGCAGGAATTTGGAATTTTGCCAAAAAGCACAATTCAAATGAAGATTCAGTTGGCAAGGGGTGGAAAGGTGGGTGTGGATAAGGGAAGAAGAACTCCAGAAATGGTTATATAGATATTTTAATGCCTTTCCTTTCCCTCGCCTCTCAGAGGTTATGTTTAAGTATTGCAGAGAGATGCTAAATAAATCTTCAGACTATTATGAAGAAATCTTAATGAAGGTGTTCATCCCATGGTACGTTTCTGATGCTCATAATCACTCAACATTCACTGAGCATCTATGTTACATGGCTGACCTTGTGCTAGGGTGCGGACACAAAGATGAGAAATTGTAAGCCATCGCAGTATGCATAAGCACCTCAGGGCGCCCAATAAATGTTAGTTGAATGAAGGCACCATTAAGGAGGTCACGGTTTGGCTAAGGTCACTTAAAGGGCCTCCAAGTGTTGAGACATTAATTGTTCAATTCCAGTTCCACATAGACCATAACCATGTCTTTTGCCATACAGACTGAGAAGGTTTGGGCCCCTGGTGAAGTGAGGGGGAAATACCATGCAAGATCTTGCGCAACAGGGTCCAGGGCCGGATTTCTTGATCTTTCTCTATGCTCACACCCTGCATATGGTTGCAGACACTTAACCGGGTTTGCTAGTTTCAAGAGCGCTGTGTTGCCGCTTCCGGAAAAGGTAGCATTTGGGAGGGTGGTGGTCAACGACTGGAGGTCGCAGGGGAGAGGACTGGGGAAGAGAGGAGAAACGAAAAAGCCAAAAGATTCTGAAAGATAACCTTTCACTTAGGTTCCCGCCCCTTCCTTTGCCCCGAGCCTGAAATGCACCCGGCCACCGAGTCCTCCACTTCTCAGAGCGATAAGCACTGATTAAAGCTGAAGGCGGACCCCCGTCTCATAGACATTTCCTCAGTTCTGGTCTTTTTCAAATTGCCTTCCTCCCAGGCCCAGCCCGAAGGGACCCCGCGGCTCAGGGCCAGCTTCCCCGGCCACACTGGGCTGTTGACACGCAGGCGCCGGAATCGAAGCCACGCTGGGTCTTCCCAGCCTGGTCGCCGGCCCATGGAGAGCCGGAGCCGCCGAGCGCTTCCCCTTGTGCGGGGCTTCCCACAATGCACCGCGCCGGCAGTGGCGGCGACCGCGGCGGCGCTCTAGCCGCGGCATGTCTGCGTCTCTACTGCTCTGGGAGGAGGAAGAGAAGGAGGAAGAGGAGGAGGAGGAGGGGGAGGAAGAGGAGAAAGGCGCAGGGGTGGGAGCTGCTGCCTTGGGTTGGGGGGTTGAGAAAGGATAATGACGGGGGTGGCTGAAGCGAGAAGGCGGCTTCCGAGGCCTGAGGCGGGTGTCAGAGGTAGGGAAGGAGGTGGGATGGTTGCACAGGGTGGCCAGAGGGTGCTGGGTGTGGGTGTGAAAAGCTTAGGAAGACACCAGGTCTCTGATCACCATGCCTGGTGCAGTGCTTTATGCACCGCAGGCCTCAGTCACTGTTGCTGCCTGAATGTGTTCTTTGGGAGAAGGGAAGGGCAGGGGTTGGAGAAAAGAGAATCCTTGCAGGAAACGTAGTGGGAGCGTGCACTAGGAGAGAGCCCGGAGGGAAAGATGCCGGGTAGGTGGAGGAATGCAGGGGGTGGCTGTGGAGGAGTCTTGAGGATTCTGGGGGGGTGTTCATTGTGCAGATACATTAGGTATTTCGTTGTGGAAAGAACTGAAGCGTTTCTAAGGAAAGAAAAGAAGGGATATAAGGAGTTTCCCTGAATAGAAAGGGTAGGTTTGAAGCAAGAGGGAGTGCTAAATACTGGAGAATATGAAGAGAATGCATGATAGAATAGACAGATGTAGCAGAATTAATAAGTGTTGGCCCAAGGACTAAAGAGTTATTCCAGATGGGCCAGGATGGCCTAGTTCCGAACCTGTTTGGGCTCTTCTGTAGATGACATTCGGTAAGTGCGGGTACCGGCAGTGGTTGGGGTCACTGATAATTAGACCTTAGGCTGTCGTTTGGTCTGAGACATTTTAGACCTGCACGAGTGAATATGAGAATCTCTAAAGCAGACCTTAAGAAAATGCCTGGCCTACAGGGATTCTCTAGGCCATGGAGTTTAGATTTTAGCAATTTTGAAATATTATCACTTACCAGAGGCTGGGTGAACTCTATGCTGGCAGATGCTGGAATGGAAATTACTTGACTTGGCGGTTTTCTTCACTGCCCAGCTTATCTGGTCCAAGAGAACTGTTGCCATATTATGCAGCTTGGGTTGCAGTACACAGGGTTATAATTAATGGTGGGGAGAATCCATGCTTGGTGGCCCTTCTTTGGAGACTCGATTTGTAGCTCAGATTAGTCTAACTGACTGGATTAGTTCCATAACCCTGGGGCTGGTGGGAGATCTTTTGCCATTCGCTGTCCCTGAATGGATACTCTCACTGAGGCATGGTGGTATTGAAGAAAATACATCAGCCTACAAAGTGTGGGCCTGCAGAATGGAGGATTAGGATATCTGTTTTGGTCTTAAGTTGCAAGGAGGTCAGGACTGGTTGTTTTGAGGTCTAGGAGAACCTGAAGAGACTGGATGATTCTAGAGCCAGGTTGGAGGGAGTACTAGCATTTCCCTATCAGGAAATGTACCCAGGCTTTTGGGTTTGCTGAGCTCACACCAGACTGGATTTTGAAGAGGGAACTCTGGGCTAGAACCATACCCTTAAAATGTATCTGAAAATTAGGCACCTTTTATATTATTAAGAAAGACTATATACACATCACATTGTTATGTTAATTAATTAAACTGAAGAGAGGGTAGTATGAAAAACCCTTTTATGGATATAGAGGGTGGAGGGATTAAAGGCGAAGACAGAAATTTGGGGGAGGGATGGGAAAATTCAGTCATTCATTCTTTCAGCAAATAACTCTAAAGGAGAATAATTTAGCATTTGAGTACATAGGGGCTTTTATTAAAATTTTTCTTATAGAAATAATCCAGGATTATTTTTAAAAGGTTTGGAAAACTTTCCATGTCAGTACATTTGGAGTTATTCGTTCTTTTTAAGGGCTTCAATATATTACATAGTAGCATGTACCCATTTTTATTGTCATCATAGTATGAAGAGGTCTGTTTTCCTCCCCCTCTTTGGCACTGTATATTATCAGTTCTTTTAATTTTTGTAAGTTTAATGGATTTAAATAAAATATATCATTATTTTTCTCTCCTTTAAATTATATGAAATGATACATGTACGTAATTTAAAAAATTGTCCTGAGGGAGCTTATAATGAAAAGCAATAACCCCTGTCTCACCTGTCCATTGCAGTCCCACTTTCCAGAGACTACTTTTAATCATTAATTTTTATAATCCTTATCATGCTTTTCTCTAGGTCTCCAAGTAATATGCATGTACTCTTATTTCTTGATTGATCAAAATGATGTTAAAAAAGGAGTCAAGAGACTTCTTACTATGAGTGGAAAGGATTTGTGTCACTGTCATTATACCTTTTCTCCTTTTCAAACTTTGATAGTTACTATTTTAGCTTTTTAATTTGATGTCTTTATATCTTAAATATTCTTAAAGAAAAATATTTAAAATTAGACTGGAAAAACTGGGTGATATGATTAAGGGAAGTTTGATGGATGGACCTTTAGGAAAGACTAGGTTGTAGGAAATAGCATCTTTGCAGCGTTAAGTGTCGCTGGTTAGAGGTGAGGAGAAGTTGCTTGGCAGTGATAGTTGTTCATCTTGGAAGTAGTTACCAGGTCAACTGTGCAGAATTCTTTGACAGTCTTCAGGAGAGTTTTAGTGTGGGGAATCTGGGAATGGATTAAAATGATCCTTGATTGTTCTTTCCAGGCTTCTGTGACAATTCTTATGTTAAGGAAGGAATGGATTGGTATGAATATGTGTTTCTTCTTTGTGGAGGAGAGAGGGAGGGATGGGGAAATTTGATAAGACGGAGAGAAGGATGAGGGACAGGGTATGATGGAGATGGTGATAATTTTGTGGGAGGCTGAAGAAAAGGTAAAGAATTCTGAGGACATTTTGATATGGTTGACTGTGAAGGAGATTTTTACAGTGGTGAGACAGATTTGTGGCAGTCTTTAAGGAAATTAGCATATTTAAGTCACTAATAAGTTGGGAATATGGTGGAAAAGAGCATGCTGCTCATGTATTATGATAGATTCATAAAATATTGGTTTTTGAAATTTGGTATGAGGTGCAACGTCCCTGAGTCAGGGTGACAGATATTGGGAGTATAGAAAGATGTTGCTCCTCTTTTCAAGAGTCTTGTTTAAGTAACCCCACCTCTTGAGAATCTTCCTTACTTTGAATAAGAGCAGCATTCGCATGTTGATTATATAGTGCTAAATCTTGTATTAGTTTATGAGAATTATTTCTCTTTGTTTTACAAATGGTAGCTAGATTGTAACCTGCTCTAAAGCGGAGACTTTCCTTAATCTCTGGGAAAACTCACAACAGCTTTTTTTTTTTCAATCAATTAATTAATTTTTGGCTGTGTTGGGTCTTTGTTGCTGTGTGTGGGCTTTCTGTAGTTGTGGCGAGCGGGGGCTACTCTTCCTTGTGGTGCTCAGCCTCTCTCATTGTGATGGCTCCTCTTGTTGCGGAGCGTGGGCTCTAGGCTCATGGGCTTCAGTAGTTGTGGTACATGGGCTCAGTAGTTGTGGCGCACGGGCTTAGTTGCTCCGTGGCATGTGGGATCTTCCTGGACCAGAGATCAAACCCGTGTCCCCTGCATTGGCAGGCGGATTCTTAACCACTGTGCCACCGGGGAAGTCCCAGCTTGATTCTTAAGTGCTTAGTAAGTACTTGTTGAATGCTTGATAGAAAGTAGTGTTCACCATTACTGATGGTGGTGGGACTGTGTGAAATTGCTGAGCACTATGGAGGTATTGCAGACAAAATTGTGTGTGTGTGTGTGTGTGTGTGTATGTATGTATTTGAGATAGTGAAGGACAAAGGGATATCTGACTGGGGAAGGCCTTTAGATATAAGGGAAGGCAGAATGGATTAGAATGGAACTGGAACTATCCTGCAGAAACACCTAATGGGTGGGACCAAAGGTTCTCTTCTAATCTGAGGCTAGTTTAATCTGAGTAAATCTGGTCTGGAGCTGGGGGCTGGTTTAATTTGGATTTTCTTACCTTAGGCCTAAATGACTGTTTAGAGATCTTTAGCTGTTTTAAGAATCTGTCTGATTTAATTTGTTTTTAGAATAATAAAAAAGTGTTAGATGAAGTTTCTTCCCTCAAGGAACTTATGGTATTTTTATTCTTTTAGGGAGAGAAAGACATTTGTGAAGTAATTCTATAACAGTGTAAGATTTCAGAAAATTGATTTTTTTCTTTTTTCCCCACAGTTCCCTGGCTCTCCCACAGTCTGCGTTTTCCCCACAATTCTCCATTCTTTCCTAAAATTCCCTGTCCCTTCCACTATTCTTTTTCCTCCCAGAATCTGCATCTCTTACAACTCCGCATGTATCCCAAAATTACCTTTCTTGCCACTCTATCACAATTACCCCTTCTTTCACAAAATTACCCCTTCTTTTACAAAATTACCCATTCTTTCTCCAAATTCCCTATTATATTCCACAGTTCTTTCCCTCCCACAATTGTTTCTCTCCCACATTCCTCCCATCTCTCCCACAATCCTCCATTCTCTCCCACAATCCTCAGTTCTTTCAGAAAATTGATTTTTTAAAACAAGTATCAAAAGTGTACAGTACCTCCAAATGAGAATTTTTGTATTTTGGTAGTCACTTTCAGTACTAGTGTTCAAAACATTTTTCGAACACCTTTTCTGATTTATCGTCTAGCACATTATATACAGTTTACTTATATATTGAGTACCTATTGTGTGCTCTTGAGGGGAGGGAGTCTATAAAGGTGAGTAAAACATGGTCCCTATTCTCTAGGAGTTCATAATCCCTCTAGGATGGCACAGTTACAAGTAATGCAAGGCATAATGTTATTCTGAATGGTCTCATTGGTGACAAATCTTTTTAGTTTGAAAGATGTGATTTTTAGAAATGTTGAAGATCTGTCAGTATCAAGTAACGTGAATAAAGAATAGTTTTGGTTTAAATTTAGTTAGTCACAGAAATGGGGATGATTTTTTTTTTTTAATTAATTAATTATTTATTTTTGGCTGCATTGCGTCTTCGTTGCTGCGTGCAGGCTTTCTCTAGTTGTGGCGAGCAGGGGCTACTCTTCGTCGCGGTGCACAGGCTTCTCACTGCAGTGGCTTCTCTTATTGCAGAGTACGGGCTCTAGGTGCGCGGGCTTCAGTAGTTGCGGCTCATGGGCTCTAGAGTGCAGGCTCAGTAGTTGTGGCACACGGGCTCTAGAGCACAGGCTCAGTAGTTGTGGCACACGGGCTCTAGAGCGCAGGCTCAGTAGTTGTGGCGCGTGGGCTTAGTTGCCCCGCGGCATGTGGGATCTTCCCAGACCAGGGCTTGAACCCATGTCCTCTGCATTGGCAGGCGGATTCTCAACCACTGTGCCACCAGGGAAGCCCGGGATTATTTTCTTGATTGACTTATTAACTAACTTTGGAAAGTACTCCCAAAGAGGAATTTGGAAATATTTTGAACAGTGGCAATAGCTTCACATGTAGTTAGTTAGGTACTAGATGAATTTTGGTTAAATGCATCAGATGGTTGGGTAGATGGAGTGAATAAATAAGTGGTAGCCTCTCAAGGTAACTATTTTAAAGAGGACCACACTGATTTTAATATGTAAATAAATTCTGGCTCTGTTAACAGTTCATTACGGTGAACAAGGTAGTTTATGATTAAGTTCCCACATGAGTTTTACAGACAGTAAGTGCTATAGGAGTTCAGAGAATGGAGAAATGAGTATTGGCTAAGGTTTGGGGAAAGGATTTAAGTGTACCGTACTTTAGCTGGATATTTGAAAGGATTTCTTAGGGATCTCAGGAGAGGAACTAAATTGCTCCAAATTTCTCTTGCAGCCCTAGAATGAACCTAGAGTCTGGATCTATTTTTGTCTGAAGGCTTTCTGCCTATTTCATTTTAGCTACTCCTACTGGTTGGTTCCTTTTCAAATTCACCTTTGCTGGGTAGATTTTGAGCCCCCTGAAACAACTGGTGGCGGGGGGCAGCTCTATTTCCGTCTATGTCTAGTATAACTTGTAGTTTTTCCTTTTTTGACCCTGTACCCCACAAATGACTTGGTCTCTGTGAGTGAAGAGTATGAGTCAACTCGGCTCTGTTTCCTGCATGCTTTTCTCAAAGTTGCTTTCTGAATTACAGGATGGAATAGACAAGAGAATTGAGGACATGTGTCCAGTAGACACATGCTTGTTGAATAAATAAATGAATGAATGAGAAAGTATCTGAGGTAATTTATCTAAATTATCTATATGTTTTGTTTGTTTCAGTTTGTTTATTCATAACCTACCTTTTTCTACAAAGGGTTTAATGGGGCTGACAAAAATATGTATACCATAAATGAATTGAAATAACTGAAGTCTAGTTGAAGAGAAAATGAAAGAAATATCTGTTTAAAGAGTATAAAACCTATCATTATGGATGTTAGAGAACTAAGAATAAAGTGCAAGATAAGCATTGGAGAAGGAAAGGTGTTATTTGGTGGGAAGTATGATTCTGAAAGAAGAAAAAGGTTATTGATATATGACAGGTTATGATTAGAGGAAAGCAAGGGAAGATTGAAGGTAGAGGATTGGAAATGGCTAATTTGGGGAGGAAGATGGTAAGACTGTTTGAAGGATGAGAGTTTCAGAAGTTTGGAATGTAGTGGAAATTATTTATGATGTTAATTTATAACTGAGGTTTCAGAAAATAATAGGATGAGTTTTTTTAGTCAACAGGTAATGCACATTTGTTCTATGCACAAGCACTGTTAGATGCAGTCAGAGATACATCCTTTGGGATTTATATTCTAATAGAGGGGCTGGACTTGAGCACAAATAACTACACTATGATCACAAATGTATTATGAGAAAAATAATGTTACTTAAGTTAAAAGGTGGGAAAAAACATTTGATTAGGGGAAAACCTGGGACTGCATTTAGTAGCATGGAAGTGGCATTTTAGCTAGTCTTTGAAGGGATGGACAGGATTCTGACTGGCAGAAATTATTAGAAAGCATTCCAACCCAAGGGATTAGCAAAAGCAAAAGCATGGAGGCGAGAAGCCAAGGAGATGTGAGGAATAGTGAGTTGGTTTTAATTTTTTTTTTTTTTGGTTTTAATTTTTTTTACTATGATCCACAGTAAGGAAAACATGTCATACCTTGACCAAACGTAGGCATGTATGAATGTTTGTGTATATGTATAAAACAAAAGGTTTCAATAACAATAACTGTCCTTACCATGTTGGATGCACTCTATGTTTTCTATTATTCTGTTTGGCTAAAAAGAAAAAAAGAAAAGATGGCTGTCACTCATTAAACTGATTTCACGATGAACTAAATAATTGATCATAACCTGTAGTTTGGAACACAGAGTTCATGAATAGGGCATACTTTGATAAAAGATAGGAAGGCTCAGTTGGGGTTGGGTTGAAAATGGATGGCCTTGAAAGCTAAGCTGAGTAGTTTGTATTTGATGTGACATAGTGTTGTGCTTGGTAAGCAAACAAGCTGGGTTTTAGTTTTGTCCCTTCTATTTACCTCCACTATGATTATGGAGAGAATTACTTCCTTCCTGAGCCTCAGTTTTCTCATCAGGAAATTGATAATCATTATACCTTCTGGCAAGGGTTGCTGTGAGGATTAAAATATGTTAGTCTAGGATTTAAAGCACGCGTAGAGCTACTGAACTCTTTTGAGTAGAGAATTGAGTCAAGGACTGTATATTAGATACCTTAATCTGACAATAGCTATACCATACAGGATAGATTGCGGGCAGTGTGGTGGTAGAGTATTTGCAGGTGAGAAGCCCAGTTAGGAGGCTACAGGAGAAACTAAGAAGGGCTTGAATTAGTTTGATAGCAGGAGGATTAGAAATGAGGGGGTGGGATGTGACTGGATGGAGAGAGGAGGGGAAGATGACTAGAAAATTAGAGTTGGGGAAAGAGTCAAAAGGCAGCAACTGAAATTGGGTTACATCTTTGGGTAGTTTGGTAGGGTAGATTAGAATAGATAGTTATAGTTTCTTGCATGTAGTAGGTCCGCAGTTGTTTGCTGAATGATTAAATATGTAAGGTGAGGAATGCATTGTGAGTGAAGACAGCAATAGATAGGTTTGAGAAGGAGGGTTTAGATTGGAGGGTGCTTTTGATGGTCTGCCAGGATTTATTAATTCAGGAAATATTTTTGTATACTTACTGTGTGCGAGGTTCTGTGGTAGGCAGTGTGAAGGATACACATGTATATATGACATAAACATGTTCATATTCTTCAGGAGCTTATCCAGGGACAAAAATGTGTACACATATGTCTATGACAGAAGTACTATGGCAGGTTCAACTTTGTGGATGAATTGGTACGTAGCTTAGAGCTTAAAGGATAAATAGGATTATAGTAGGCATGATGAGGGTTGGCATTCCAAGAAGAAGGAGTGATATGAGTGACAATGAGAAAAATTCTGGATATGCTGAGGGATTGGTGGTCTACATTAGCTGTAATTTAGGGTTCATGTTGAATGAATGGAGGAGAAAATAAAGCTGTAAAGTAGACATCTAAAAATCCAGACCAAACTGGTTTTTAAAAATTTGTTGAGAAATAACTTATATAGAATGCTCTCCAAGGGGGGAAAGTGGAGGGGGTGGGGTGGTGGTGGTGGTGGTATGAATTGGGAGATTGGGATCGACATATATACACTTAATATGTATAAAATAGATAACTAATAAGAACCTGCTGTATAAAAAAAATAATAAAAATTCAAAAAAAAAAGAATGCTCAAATCTTAAGAGTACAGGTTAATTTTTTCTTTTAGCTTTACATTGATGTAATCACCACCCAGTTCAATACAAAGAACATTCCCAACATCCCAGAAGGTTTCCTCATGTGTCCCCTCCAAGGTGATCTCTCCTTCAAACAAAAGTAACTACTATTCTGACCTCTATCACACAGAGTAGTTTTGTCCGTTTTTGAATTTCATATTAGTGGAATCATACTTCTGTGTCTGGTTTCCTGTGCTCACCATATGTCTGTGAAATTCATCCATGATATGTGCAGCAGTAGTTCATTCTTTTTCATTGCTCTGTGGGGTTCGTTATGTGAATATACCACAATGTATTTATCCATTCCATGATTGTTGGAAAATTGAGTAGTTTCTACTTTTTGGAAATATAAAGAGTTTTAACTTGACTCAGTATGTAGTGGAGAGCCACTGATGATTTCTGAGTGCATTTAAGAATACTAATCTGGTGACCTGTTTTGTTTTTTTCTCTGTTTTTTGCAATGAGGAGAACCTAGTAACCAGAAGACTATGACAGAAGTGTGAAGTGTTGAGAATCTAAGTTGGGATAGTGGTAGTGGGAATAAAAGGAAAGGGATTGATGTAAGAAATAGTTCAAAGAAAGAATTGAAGGATTTGATGGCAAATGGGCTTTTGGGAAACAGTGAAGAAAAAGAGAAAAAGAAAAGTTAAGGGAAACTCCAGGACATTTAGTTTGGATGACTGTGAGAATGGTGGTGCCGTTAAAAGAAATTATTGGATCCATTAGCAGAACCATTTTGGTGGGGAAGAATGGCTACTTTGGTTTTAAGACACATTGACCAGTATGTGAGGCACCAGTGGAAGTATCTAAGGAGAGTTATCTAGCTAGGGTTAAAAATATTGGCTTCGGCTGGGGAAGGAGTTCCAGTGGAGATTTGGGAATGTGTACATAGAGTCGGTAATTGAAGCTACTAATTCTGGGTTTGGTAGGGCGCTGATGGCTGTAAAATTATCTGGATTAATGATTGAGGTGTTAATTGAAGCAATAATTGAAGAATTTAGTGTAAAAGCAATAATTATATATTCTAATTTCTCAGGAATAAATTAGATTGTAGCAGAAGGCGATGGTTTAAAAATTATTTTGGGGAGCTGGGGGGGAAGATATCCATATGAGGATAGAAAATGTAGAAACAGGGTAAGGGATGAAACCCTGAGGGGGAGAGAATTGGAGATAGCTCCAGGACAGAACTTGGGAAAAATACCCACTCTTTGCGCTAAGAAGAGGACTAGAAATCACTGGAGAGAGAAGCAGCAACTACAGAGACCAGAGTAGAATCATGTGTTACAGTGATGTAAATCAAAGGAGGTAGTTCAAGTGTCATTGCCAAAGAGAGGATAAGAACTTGGGTGTTGGGGTCATAGGATTTGGTCATGGAATTGTTTTTTGGTCTTCAAGAGAGCAATTTGGAGACCAGAGTGCATAGGGTTAAAGGGCTAAGTGGGTTGGGAGAATATGGAAGCATCGGCTATAGGAACTGTATTAAATTTATTTTAGGAAGGAGGAACAACTCTTTTTCCGAAACTGAAGGCAAGAAGTAACATGAAAAGATACAGCATGTTAGAAGCTATAAAGAAGATTTGATTACAGGTGGAGAAGTTGTGATCTGAGGGAATTTTATGGAAGAGATCGAGTGTTTGATGAGATTAAGAACTTAAATATGAAACTGATTTGGATTAGTCAATGAGATGGAGAGTTGTATTTAGAATAAGTCAGTTGTAGAAGATTTCATAGGTTTCTGGTGGCGCTTAACACCTAGTGTGTGGGTGGGGAAGAAACAGGTGGTGAAGGTTGTCTCTCTTTGGGGAGATGCACGGTGAATGTAAATGGAACGTCATGATATTCTGGAGAGGGCAGTATTAAAATGGCTGATGGACAGGTTTAAACTGTGTAGGGAGATAAGTGAAGCCAGAAGGAGGTGAAGAGCAGGTGTAGACCTAGAAAATAAAGTAGTTGTGGTTAAAAAAAAAAAAGATCTCTGAAGTTACAATCCTAGTGGTACAGCACTTCCAATTGATGATCTGTTTTCAGTATATATGTGTGGGTGGCTGAAGTGCAGATGAAGGTTTTCGGAGTTTAGGAAGGTCAGCGTGCAGTTCTTCAGCACCTCAGTCACTGAGGATAATGGCTGAATATGGGACAAAGTAGAATTGAAGTCTTTGGGGAAAGAAGGTGGGAAGGATTCTGGAACCTGGTAGGTGTTGCAGATGGAATGGTTTGAGTAATGTGAACTGCAAAGAGATTTTTTAGTGATAGAAGAGCAGCGGGAGTGGCCTTGTGGAACAAGAAGAAGCAGTTAGTGCTTTTATCAAGCTGAAGGAGTAGGAGAATGGATAGCTAAGTCCTGAGAAGCAGATTGTTCAGGAAAAGCCAAGCTTGAGATAAAATGAGGAGGTATCCAGACAAGAGATGATAGTGATCTGTTGTGGCATGGTGATGGAGATAAAAAGATGGATTTGTTACATTCACCAGTTCTTTAAATTTTTTATAAATAAATTATACTTGCAAAATCATTTCCATTCATGTGTAGTATACCGAGATAAATTCAACTGAGAGATATTCGTGGATTAGAAATGAGACAATGAAAGAAAAAAAATGGTGAGGTGGAGGTGTACTAATATGAAAGGCAAAAGACAGGGGGTAGTTTGTTGACATAGAACATGGATAAGCTGATAGGAGCTAGTAAATGGATAGAAATGAATGAGGAGGTTGGAGTTGCCCTGAATAGGAATAAGAGTAAGCTGAAGAGGACAGTGAGTAGCTTGTAACAGAGAAAATATGGAGAAAACATAATGCTACCTAGGAAACAATGCCAGGACCCTATTCCATCTCTGTGCATGTAAGGACAATCCTTGCTATCCTTGATGTTATTATAAAGGTGATAGTATGTCATGCATAACTTTTTAAAAAAATAACATGAATGATAGAAACATTGAGATCTTTGATCTCTACTTCAGTGCCTCAAAACCACATCAAACTTTGTTTGCAAAAATTGTGTGGTGATAATTTGTATATGTAAAGAGGTTCAGGTAAAAAGTGGAAAGAATGGGGTGGATGGTAAAAGGAGGTGTCCTAAGGGATCTAAAATGGCTTCTATAGTTGTTTTTCTTTTTTTTTTTTTTGGCTATGACTTTTATCTCATACATTTCTTAGTGTTCTTAGGAGGGTGTCCTGCTCTGTTTTTTCATTTCATTTATTATCTGTATAGCTATACGGTTCTAAATATTCTTTCTTATTTCTAGTTATTTATCATTTATTGAACATTTCTAAAGGAGCTGTCATGCCAATTCCAAAACCAAAATATGGCTAAAACTTAAACATTGCTTCTTTTTTTGTTTTGTTTTATTCTTTTTAATTAATTTATTTATTTTTGGCTGTGTTGGGTCTTTGTCGCTGCGTGCGGACTTTCTCTAGTTGCAGCGAGCAGGGGCTACTCTTCGTTGTGGTACGCAGGCTTCTCACTGCAGTGGCTTCTCTTGTTGCAGAGCACAGGCTCTAGAGTGCAGGCTCAGTAGTTGTGGCGCACAGGCTTAGTTGCTCCATGGCATGTGGGATCTTACCAGACCAGGGCTCGAACCTGTGTCCCCTGCGTTGGCAGGCGGATTCTTAACCACTGTGTCACCAGGAAAGTCCCTGTTTTGTTTTAAATCTTCAGCATTATCACCTCAGGGCTTGAAACCTTCATCATCTTCCATTGATGGTGTTTAAGACCTAAACCAGGCCTCTTATCCATTGGCTTGTGTCTCTGCTATCAAACTTTAGCTTGTCCAGTTACATAGTAGCATTGATTTTTGTCAGACTTTGACTTCTGGCGACCTTTCCCTTGTACTATCAAAGACTTGACTCTCAAGTACTTACCTAACTGCTTTTAGAGATTCTCTATTAGTGCCTCGCTGTGGTCCCAGCAACTGGCATTTTAAACCATTAAGGGAAAAATACTGTATGCTTCAAATCCTTAGTATTTGCATTATATTCTTCACATGATAAATGAACTCTTTCGACCTCTGAGCAAATAATACTTTATGACCCTCCCTGTTCAGATCAGGGTTTTTGATGTTCTTTCACGTTTCTGAGAGAGAGCTTATTTAGTGGCAGTGAGAAAAATACGACAAAGCACAAAATATATAGTATTGGTTTTCCATCCTATTGCAGCTTTGCTTCAGAATTAGTTCCAAAATCTAGCCCTGGGTCATTCATCTTTTTTTTTTTTCTTCCTCTTCCTTTATTTCTACATTTAGTCAATCACCAAATTTAATAATGAAGGACCTATGGAGACCAACCAGAGCTTTGAAGGCCTGAGACAGCCCAGGGATGTCGCTTTATTCAGTTCACAACTTTGCTGTAATCTGCCAATAGTCTAGAATTGTTTCTGGGCCCTGCCTTAGACATAGCTAGGCCTTGGTGAGTGGGAGATATTCTGAATATTTGAGTGGATTGTGTGGGTTAGACTAATGATGGATATCTTAAGGAAGGTGTGAGGAATGATTATTGTAGAAGTGGAGACATTATGTTTTAAAATGGTACATTAATTTAACATAGATAAATGACTTAACGAGACGGGGGATGGATGCCTGAAAATCTTGGTTGGTGTGAAGGAGTTTACCTTGTAAATTTGAGAGGAGCCAATATATAAGGGATTAGAATGAAATACACACTTGATGTTTTGCAGGGTCCCCTATATACTTGTCAACACATACATATACACCTGCATGTGTAGATACATATAATGGTAGAGATAATGTGTTAATCTGATTAGGTTCTGTAATTAGAGTCTTTGGGGAAATGTGTGGTAGTCTTGTTACGAGTGATTCAAATGAATTGGTAGAGAATATTTGGAAAGATCATTAAGTTATTGGGGTATGTTTAGGAAATAGATTTTTCAGTGACTTTGGTGGCCTCTGGAATAGGTTCACAAAATTTGAGGGCAATTTGGAGCAAATTTGTGTGTTAAGTTGGAGAGTGTTAGCTTTGAGGGAATGTAGGAACAAACAAAAAATGCAGTATTTGAGAAAGTTATTTATGAATTGATTTGGTAGATGCTGATAAAATGATAGAAGTTACTTGTGGAGAGGTTTTGTATAAAGTGGGAGGTGTAATGGAAGGGATTTACGAGAAAGCTTGTTACTATTAGAAAAGTAAATTTCAAAGGGGTAAAATTGGAAAGACGGTTTAGGGAAGATTATTCTTTTGGGAAAATGTGGCTCATAGGTTGAAAACAGGAAGGCAAGAGAAAACTAAAATGAGTAAACTAAGGTGTAGAAAAGTAAGAGGAAGAGGAAGGATTAAAGAAGAGGTTACTGAAAGAGATTTCTTATTGTAAGGAGTGTTCTGTTGGATACTACTTTTGATAGTGGTTCGGTAAGGAAAGGGCCTTACATGTCCCACGGTACGTAGGGAGGAATTTTACCAAGGATAATTAAGTATAATAGTTTTATTTCCTGAGAAACCCGGCAAGTAGGGAGCCCTCCGGTTGGGAGACCAGGCCCTCCCGGGCGGGATTTTGCCGGCGCTCGGCTCGGCGGCGGGCGGAGCTGAGCGGGTGGTGGGCCCAGAGCAGCCGCAGCTGCCTGCGAGCGCGGCCGAGCAGAGCCGAGCCGGGCGGGGTCGGTCCAGTGGGCCGCGGGCCTCGGGAATCCGTGCACCCACGGGCCCTCGGGGGGCGCTCCAGCAAGTGAGCAGGCCCCGCGCGGCGCGATGGGGGCCGGGAGGAGGGGCTTCCATGAGCGCCCGAGCAAACCTCCGCACGCGGCTCGCACGGCTTCCTTTTGTTGTGTGTACGTGTGTGTGTGCGCGCGCGTGCGTGCGTGAGTGCGCCTGTGTGCAGGGAGGCGGCGGAGCAGCGCCGAGAAGCTGGGGTTTTTCCTGCCGGGGTGGCTGGCGCGCCTGGGCCACGGCGGGCGGTGGGGCCTTCCAGACACCCGTCTTCCGGGTCGGGGCCCGCGGCGCGGTCGGGGCCGCTTCCCCCAGCGAGATGGCAAACTTTGTGAGTGGCTTCTCGGCGGCTAACAAGTGTCTGCCTGACAGCAGGAGCCGACGGACGTTAATTGACACCCTCCTTTCCGTCCTAACCCTGTTTTTTTCAAATCTTATATTGGACTGTATTGTGTTTACAGTTTTATGGTGTGCGAAAAGGTCAGACGGGTAACTTGGGTCTACTAGACAGTTTTTTTTACTTGGTATCAAGAGCAGAAAATGTACGCTTGTATCCGTATATTGACGCTACTAAAACCTGCATGTTTAGTGGTAAGAACAGTCCTAAGGCCTTTCCAGAATTAGTCTGTAAGGGCAAACTTTGGCTCTCCAGACTTTGTGAAGCACTTATTAGAGTGCCAGGAAAGAGCTACTTGTGTAGTAGACTAAAAACTAGATAGTTAGGAAATGCAAAAGTTAAAGCCCTTCCCAAGAGCTTGAATTAAAAACAGCTTTTTTTGTTATACGTAATTATGATTTGTGTAGTTTGCATATAGAGTTTTACACAATTGGGCATGGCGTGATTAAAAACAGCGTTTCTTATTAATTTTATGAAGGGCAGTTGGTAAAGGCACCACACAGTTTTGAAATTTCAAGTATGTTAAATGTTGCTATAAATAAAATCCTATTCAGATTTTTAGATTTAAGAAATCTAAAAATACGTTTGCAGTTGTCCTTTGGGTGCAGAAGGAAGTCCTGGGTTTCTCGGTGCTTGTTTCTGGGCAGATTTTCAGTATTGTCAGCGTGAAATGGGTGTAGAACCTTAACCTGAGTGAATAATTTGCTTGAGATTACCAGTCTGTTTGCAGCTGGGAATAGACTCTGGGTCTCTTATTCCCAGTCTGGTGACCTATCCAAGAATAGACTAAGGAAACTGGGTATTTGTCTGTTTGGTGGAAAATATGGCTGAGTTGATTTTATAGTGAGTATTAGAAGAGTCAGAAAGTGAATGTGTGAACGTTTAATCTCTGTTGTAGCATTTAGATGTATGTAGTTTCTCCACACTGAATGTCTTTGGCCTTTATTTAAATACATAAAGGACTTGAGGATATTCCTCAGTGTTACTTTTCATGGCATTTTGTAGCACATTTACATTTGATTAAAACAGATAGATGCTTATTGTATTTAACTGTGGGGAGATGTGTTTTTCGTGTGGGTATTTTCAGTGTTTGAAGAATACACTGAAATACAAGTTAGTTGGTAACTTGAGAATGTTTAGCCTCCTCACAAAAGCTAGGGAGAGGAGGAATTATGTTAATTTCATTAATTTCTGATTAAAAAACCTTCCTTTGGCCCTCTTTATTGAAGATGTTTACAAAGGTACAGATGGAATACCTGTGAATTTTCTCCTCTGCTTTATATACTGCTATTTTCATTATTATCACGACATTAGCTACAATTTGTTCATTCCTAGCCTTTCTTATGCCTTTCCTCCTATGTCACAAAAACATTTTCTCTTCTTCCTCCTTCCCATCTCCAAAGAACTCTGGAAAATTTTAATCTAATACAGTGATTCTCCAGGAGAGGTGGTTTTGGCAACGTCTGGAGACGTATTTGGTTGTCACGCTGGGGGGATTCTATTGGTATCTAGTGTGTAGATGCTAAACATCCTCCAGTGCGCATGGTAACCCCCACAACAAAGAATCATCCAGTGCAAAGAGTTAGTAGTGTTGATGTTGAGAAGCCCCGATTTAATTGTTGAGAATAATATTCTGCCTATGAAAATGATTTGTAATGTAATTGGCATCTGTATATCACATCGGTTATAAATCTTTTCTCAGAGTTGTCATTAGAATGATCATGGGTAAAAGGTTAGAAAGTATATTTTAAAGCATCAGTACATAGGATTTTGGAGCTGGAAGATTAACAAGTATAACTCTTTCCTGGCGGTCCAGTGGTTAGGACTCCGTGCTTTCACTGCCGGGGGAGCGGGTTCGATCCCTGGTTGGGGAACTAGTATCCCGCAAGCGGTGTGGCGAGGCCAAAACCAAAAACAACAACAACAACAAAACACAAGTATAACTCTTTCAGTATGTAGATAAGGAAACCAGAGTTTTAGAGAGATTGTGACTTACCCCGAGGTCCTACAGATAACGTGGAGTTTAGGTTTCGTTATTTCTATTATAATTTAATTGTAATTTACTTATTTAATTAAAACTAATTTTAATTATTACTGAGGGAAATGGTATTTTATCATTTTTGCTTGATAAATTTAAATAAGCTAAAATTTAAAAAATTGCATCATGGGAATCTCAGTATCCACTAAATTATTGTTACTTTTTTCAGATTCGCACATTGTTGAATTCTTTAGCATGGTTTTGTAACCATTATAACCTTTTCAGCATCTGCTTTTATAAAAAAAAGTTTGAAAAATTAAAAAAGACCACATACAATTTAAAAACAAAACAATTGGAAGTTGATTATGATACTGTAGGCAACATGCAAATGCAAACCCAACTGGAATTGTTAAAATGTCTTAGGGTGTCTTGAACTTAAGACATCTGTTCTGTTTTGTGAGGATCACTGTAATGGTCCGTTACTGTGCTGATTGTAAATCTATTCCATCAGGATCCTTTTGGTTAATTTTAGAAAAAGATATTGGAACTTTCAGGTGACATGTAATTGGGTGAAATATAAATTGGGTATTTAGATTTAAATTGGGTATTTCAAATTACGTGCTTATTGTCAGAAAGAACTATCAGTGGAGTTCTTTTTAAGTTTAAAAAATTTTTTCTGTGGTGCTACTTTTTAAAAATGAGAAAAACAAGTAGGACAAAAGACTATATGAGCAAAGATTTCTTCAAAAATTGTTTTATATAAGAAATTTATTTTATAGAAAAAATTTTAAATGCATATTAGCAAAAAGAGTAAAATCACTAACTGGAAGAAGCTGCTGTTAATATTTTGATATGCAGCATGTTATATTTCTGTTAACCTTTTAATATGAAAAATTTAAAAAGGTGAAAAATACAATAGTATTATGAACCTCTGTATACCAGTGACCTAGCCTCAACAGTTAGCAGTTAACGGGCCGTCTTGTTTCATCTGTATCTCTGCCCTCTATTTCCCATCTCACATAATTAAAAAAACAGCAACAACTTTATTTTGAAATAATTATAGACTCAAAGGAAGTTGCAAAAATAGTAGAGTCCTGTGTATACTTTACCCAGCTTCCCCCCAACAGTGACATTTTCTAAAGCTCTAATAAGACATCAAAATTAGGAAATTGACATTAGTACACTACTGTTATCTGAATTGCCAAACTTAATCAGTTCTCACCATTTTTAATCCTAATTCATTTGTGTGTTTATAGTTCTGTGTGATTTTCTCCTATGTATAAATTCATGTAACTACCACAACAGCGAAGATACAGAACTATTCCATCACCACAAAGAAATTGCTACCCTTTATATTTGCACCCTACCCCAAAATCCCTCCCTGTCCCCTGGTGACATATTTTCCATTTCAAGAATGGTTTATAATGGTATATTAATACATACTTTGTTTAACCATTCAGCTGTTGAAGGACTTTTGGTATATTCAGTATTTTGCTATTAATAATAAAGTGGTTATGAACATTCATGTACAGGATTTTATGTATAAGTTCTGTGAGATAAATGCCCAAGAGTGAGCTTCCTGGGTTGAATGGGAGGCCATGTTTTTTTTTTTTAATTTTATTTATTTATTTTTGGCTGCGTTGGGTTCTTGTTGCTGCGTGCAGGCTTTCTCTAGTTGCGGCGAGTGGGGGCTGCTCTTCGTTGTGGTGTGTGGGCCTTTCATTGTGGTGGCTTCTCTTGTTGCGGAGCACGGGCTTCAGGTGCGTGGGCTTCAGGAGTTGTGGCTCATGGGCTCTGGAGCGCAGGCTCAGTAGTTGTGGCTCACGGGCTTAGTTGCTCTGCAACATGTGGGATCTTCCCAGACCAGGGCTTGAACCCGTGTCCCCTGCATTGGCAGGTGGACGCCCAACCACTGCGTCACCAGGGAAGCCCCCATGTTTAGTTTTATAAGAAATTTCTAAACTGTTTTTCAGTGTGGTGTATCATATTACATTCCCATCAGCAATGTAAGAGATTTTCTGCATCCTTGCCAGCATTTGTTATTATTGCTATTTATTTTAGCCATTTTGATAGGTGTATAGTGATATCTTACTGTAGTTTTAATTTGCATTCTCTAATGATGTTAAACGTCTTTGTGTGTACTTATTTGTTGTCTGTACGTGTCTTTTGCTCATTTTTTAATCAGAATTTTTTTTTTAACTTTTGAGATTTGAGAGTTCTTCATATATTTTAAATACAAGACCTTTGTCAGATATATGGTTTGCAGACATTTTCTCTCAGCCTATAGCTATGATAAGCTACATCTTCTTAAAAAGGTCTTTCACAGGGCACATTTTAAAAAAATATTTTATTGAAGTATAGTTGATTTAAGTGTTGTGTTAATTTCTGCTGTATAGCAGAGTGACCCAATTATACACACACACACATATATATATACTTTTTCATATTCTTTTCCATTATGGTTTATCACAGGTTATTGAATATAGTTCCCTGTGCTAGACAGTAGGACCTTGTTGTTTATCCATCCTATATATACTAGTTTGCATCTGCTAATCCCAAGCTCCCAGTCCATCCCTTCCCCACTTTCACTCCCCCTTGGCAACCACAAGTCTGTTTTTTATGTCTGTGGGGCTGTTTCTGTTTAGTAGATATGTTCATTTGTGTTGTATTCAATATTTTAGATTCCACATATAAGTGATATCATATGATATTTGTCTTTCTCTTTTTGACTTACTTCACTTAGTATGATAATCTCTGGGTCCATCCATGTTGCTGTAAATGGCATTATTTCATTCTTTTTATGGCTGAGTAGTATTCCATTGTGTATGTATATCACATCTTCTTTATCCATTCATCTATCGATGGACATTTAGGTTGCTTCCATGTCTTGGCTCTTGTAAATAGTGCTGCTATGAACATGGGGTGCATGTAATCTTTTCACATTATAGTTTTTAAATTTATTTATTTTAATTATTTATTTTTGACTGCATTGGGTCTTTGTTGCTGTGTGTGGGCTTTCTCTAGTTGCAGTGAGCAGGGGCTACTCTTCGTAGTGGTGTGCGGGCTTCTCATTGCAGTGGCTTCTTTTGTTGCAGAGCATGGGCTCTAGGCGTCCAGGCTTCAGGAGTTGTGGCTCGTGGGCTCTGGAGCACAGGCTCAGTAGTTGTGGCACACAGGCTTAGTTGCTCTGCAGCATGTGGGATCTTCCTGGACCAGGGCTCGAACCCATGTCCCCTGCATTGGCAGGTGGATTCTTAACCACTGCACCACCAGGGAAGCCCCAAATTATAGTTCTGTCTGGTTATATGCCCTGGGGTGGGATTGCTGGATCATATGGCAACTATTTTTAATTTTTTGAGCAAACTTCATACTGTTTTCTATAATGGCTGCACCAATTTACATTCCCACTAACAGTGTAAGAGGGTTCACATTTCTCCCCACCCTCTCCAGCATTTATTATTTCTAGAGTTTTAAATGATGGCCATTCTGACTAGCGTGAGGTGGTACCTCATTGTAGTTTTGATTTGCTTTTCTCTAATCATTAGTGATAATGAGCATCTTTTCATAGGGCACATGTTTTTTATTTTGATAAAGTTTGGTTTATTTTCTTTTATGGAACATGTGTTTGGTGCCAAGCCCAAGAACCCTTTTCTTTAGGTTTGAAGGATCTCTTCTTTTTTATTCTAAAAACTCTATAGTTATATGTTTACATTCATCATCCATTTTGAGATAATTTTGTATGTGGTTGTGAGGTTTAGGTCTAGACTCTTTTTTTGGCATATGGATGTCCAGTTGTTCCAGCACTGTTTGTTGAACAGGCTATCTTTCCTCCATTGAATTATTTTTGCCCCTTTGTCAACTAAGAATTCATTTCATAGACCAGTTCATTTATTCTATAACCAGTTCATGGTTATAGAACTATTCAGATTATTGGTTTCATTTTGGTTTAGTTTTAGTAATGTGATTTTGATAAATTGGTCCATTTCTTCTAAATGTCCAATTTAAAAGTATAAATTTTTTTGTAGTATTCCCTTATTATCTTTTTAAGTGCTGTGCAATCTTAGTGATATCCCTATTAAAATCTTGATATTGGTGATTTGTGTCTTCTCTCTTTTTATTTTTATTTGTCATGTTAGAGGCTTTTAAAATTTTTGCTTCATTGATTTTCTCTGTTTTCCTATTTTTAATTTCATTGATTTCTGCTCTTCATTGTTTCTGTTTTACTGCTTGCTTTGGGTTTATAGTTTGCTTTTTTTTTTAAAGTTTCTTGTGGTAAGTAATTAGGTTATTGATTTGAGATCTTTCCTCTTTTCTTTTTTTTAAGATTTTTGTTTATTTTCTTTTTTTGTTTTTTGGCTGCATCGGGTTTTAGTTGTGGCAAACGAGGTCTTTGTTGAGGTGCGTGGGATCTTTCGTTGCGGCGCAGGTTCTCTCAAGTTGTGGCGTGTGGGTTTTCTCTCTCTAGTTGTGGTGTGTGGACTCCAGGGCACGTGGACCCTGTAGTTGTGGCGTGCGGGCTCCAGGGCGCGTGGCCTCTGTAGTTTGGCTCAGTAGTTGTGGTGAGCAGGTTTTAGTTGCCCTGTGGTATGGGATCTTTAGTTCCCCAACCAGTGATCGAACCCACGTCCCCTGCACTGGAAGGCAGATTCTTTACCACTCGACCACCAGGGAAGCCCCTCCTCTTTTCTAATGTAAGCATTTAGTGCTATGAATTTCCTTCTAACTACTGGTTTAGCTGCATCCCACATATTTTGACATGCTGTGTTTTTATTTTCATTCATTTTTATGTATATATTTAAATTTTTTCTTTGAGATTTCCTCTTTGACCCATGGACTTTTAAAAAGTGTTCTTTACTGTTTTGTGTTCACAAATTTTCCTGTTGTCTTTGTTACTGATTTCTAGTTTCAGTCCATTATTGTCAGATAATGTATCTCTTGTATTATTTCAGTTGTTTTAGATTTGTTGAGGCTTGTTTTATGGCCCAGGATATAATCTGTCTTCATGAATATTCCATGGGTGCTTGAAAAGAAATATGTATTCTGCTTTCGTTGGGTGGTGTATTCTATATATATCAAGCTGACCTTGTTGGTTGGTTGTGTTAATACAGTTTCTCTGCTGAAAAAAAAAAGAGTTGTCATAGCTTTTCCATTCTTTTACTTTTGATGTACGTTACTGAATTTCTTGTTAGCAGCATATAGTGGGGCATTTCAAAAATCTACTCTGCCAGTCTTTCTTGATTCGTCTGTTTAGACCATCTGCATTTAAGGTAATTATCGATAAATATTAGCACTTAAATTGCCATTTTATTATTTGTTTTTTGTTTTATTTTCTCTGGTTTTCATTTTTTTGTTTCTCTTTTCTTGCCTTCCTGCAGATTACTAGAACATATTTTAGGATTCTATCTTTCATAATTTGTAAAAGATTTATTTATAATGTTTTTGAGTCTGTCTTGGTATAGTTTTCGTAGTGGTTGTTGTAGTTATTACCTAATGTATATATGACTTATAACAGTCTCCTGGTATCAATATTTTACTATTCAACTGAAGTGTGGAAACTTTACTTCTCTTTTACCTTTTTACCTTCTTGACTTTTAAATATAATTGTTTTAAGTATCAGTAGTAGTATAATTTTTGTTTCTGTCAGTGAGTATGATCTAGAAAACTAATGATGGAAAAGGTATCTTGTTGTGTATACTTGTATTTCTATTCTTTTTCTTTTTTTACACATTTGTTTATGTTTAAAATTACTTATTTATTTTTGGCTGTGTTGAGCTTCATTGCTGCGCGCGGGCTTTCCCTAGTTGCGGCGAGCAGGGCTACTCTTTTTTGCAGTGTGTGGGCTTCTCATTGTGGCAGCTCCTCTTGCTGTGGAGTATGGGCTCTAGGCGCATGGGCTCAGTAGTTGCAGTGCACGGGCTTAGTTGCTCCATGGCATGTGGGATTTTCCCGGATCAGGGCTTGAACCTGTGTCCCCTGTATTGGCATGCAGACTCTCAACCACTGCACCACTAGGGAAGCCCCTCTATTCTTTTTCTTGTTTGGAAAATTTTCTTCAGCCAGTCTTTATGGGTAGGGTTGCTAGTGACATAGTCTTTTAGTTTTTCTTCTTTTGAGAACGCTTTAAAAAATTTCTCCTTTGTTCCTTGCTGTGGTCTGAATGAATTCTCCTAAAATGTAAATGTTGAAATCCTAATGCCCAATATGGCGGTATTGGGAGTTGCGTCCTTTAGGAGGTTGTTAGGTCATGGGGGAGAGCCCTCATGAATGGGATTAGTGTTGTTACAAAAGAGGGAGCTCTTTTGCCCCTTTTCTGCCATGTAAGAATACAGACAAAAGTCTGCAGTCTGGAAGAGGGCCTTCGCCTGACCATGTTGGCACCCTAATCTTGGACTTCCAGCCCCCAGAACTGTGAGAAGTAAATTTCTATTGTTTGTAAGCCATCCATTTTGTGGTGTTTTGTTATGGCAGCCTGAATAGACCAAGACATTCCTGAAGAATAGTTTCACTGGGTATAGAATTCTTGGTTGGCAGTTCTTTTTTTTTTTTTTTCTAGCATTCAGAAAATATTCTGCCACTTTTTTTGGCCTCTTTGGTTGAGATGAGAAATCTGGTGTCATTTCAGTTGTTGTTCCATTATAGGTAATTTTTGTCTGGCTGCCTTCAAAGTTTTTTCTTTGTTTTTAATTTTTGAACATTTAATTATGATGTGTCCTGGTGTAAATTTCTTTGGGTTTATCCTGTTTTGGGTTTGTTTAGTTTTTTGGATCTGTAAGTTTGTATTTGTCACATATGAGAAGGTTTTTGCCATCTTTTCTTCAAATACTGTTTCAGCCCCTCTTTATTTCTCCTCTGTTTCTGGGACTCCAGTGATAAGAATGTTGGATCTTCTGTTATTGGCCCACAGGTTCCTAAGACTCTGTTAGATTTTTTTTCAGTCTTTTTTCTCTCTGTTTTTCACATTAGATTAATTCTATTTTTCTGTCTCAAATTCAGTGATTCTCTTCCCTGTTATCTCCATGGTTGTATTGAGCCTATCCAGCAAGTTTTAAAGTTTCATGTTATAGTATTTTTTAGTTCTGTAATTTTCTTTTGCTTCTTTTTTATAACTTCTGTTTCTTTGCTGAGATTTTCCATTTTTTTCACGTGTTTCAGGAGAACTTATAATTACTTGTTGAGACATTTTATTATGGTGCTTTAAAATCCTTTTCAGGGCTTCCCTCGTGGCGCAGTGGTTGAGAATCCGCCTGCCAATAAAGGGGACACGGGTTTGTGCCCCGGTCTGGGAAGATCGCACATGCCGCGGAGCAGCTGGGCCCGTGAGCCGTGGCCGCTGAGCTTATGCATCCGGAGCCTGTGCTCCACAGCGGGAGAGGCCACAACAGTGAGAGGCCTGCATGCCGCAAAAAAAAAAAATCCTTTTCAAATAATTCCAACATCTGACTCATCTCTGTATTGGCCTTGGTTGATTATCACTCAATGTTAGGATTTTCTTGTGTCATTTTCTGTGTTATATATTACGTTAGGAGGCTCTGGTCCCTATTTACATTTTTTATTTTAGCATGCGGTCACCCTGTTTAGGTTTAGTGTATAGGTCTTGGCCCACTTTTATGACTTTGGTTCTAATGGCAGTTTAATTTTCAGAGCCTTTGTGGTTGGCTTGGTTTATCTGATCCTGCTGGGGCTCCCACTGGTCCTTACTGATGCTGCCTGAGAGAATAGAAGACATGGCCTCCTATCAGGCTTTTGGGTGTCTCTAAATGGGAGAGGATTGTGGTAGGATCCTCCTCCTGGTACCCACCTCAAACCCCCAATTCTTCCCTGTCCCCATGTCTCTGGGTGAGAGGGAGAGTCTTGGCACAAACTGAGATGCTTGCACTGGCTGGGTCCCTGAGTTCTGCCCACTTGCCTCAGTATTTCTAGGTGGGAAACAGGAGTTTCAGGTCATGTGGCGATGGAAGAGTTGCTTCCCCTTTCTGGTCTTTGTTGTTGACTGGGCTTCCAGTTGATCTCCCTTGCTTGATATTGTAGAGGGACGCCTGTTTAGTTTGGGGGAGGAGTGTGACTGTCTGGCCTACCTTAGGAAATGCCAGTCTGGGTTGCCTTCTTCTGTTGGGTCTGGGGACATAAAACACTCTGCTGCTTTTCTGTTTCTAGTCTTGGAGTCCCAAACTGGTTAGCTGCCTGCTTATCAGTTTTCATAGTTTTCATTCAATTGTCTCTGGTGTTATTCCCCTAGTTTAACATGGTGTTTAGTGAAGAGGGGCAGGGAAAAAGAGAGCTATGCCATCTCACCTAGGCTGGAAGTTCAGATTCCTTACTTTTTGTGAACCTGCGTCATCTCTACCCAGCGGGTTGTTTCAGCTTTGAAAATAATGGTTTATGGCCATGTGCTTTGTGAACTTTT
Source organism: Neophocaena asiaeorientalis asiaeorientalis (assembly GCF_003031525.2). Lineage (NCBI taxonomy): Eukaryota > Metazoa > Chordata > Mammalia > Artiodactyla > Phocoenidae > Neophocaena > Neophocaena asiaeorientalis. The sequence goes on along the minus strand of NW_020174133.1, from coordinate 373,018 downwards.
AAGCACAATGTTTGCTTCAATTATAACCCACAGTATTGGACCCCTAGGAAGGTTTTGGAAAGTCAGTCATAACCAGTTCAAGAGGGTGCCAGGGAATAGATGCATGCAATTTACTAGGCATCTGTCACGTAAACAGAATTTTGTAGTATAGTTAATTAAAATGAAATTGTGAATTCTGGTATTTTCTTCAAAGATGTGTTTATTTTATGGATAATTTGTATTTAAGGTATTTAATAATTCTAGTAATATGTAATAGTATTTTAATATTAGTAAATATTTTTCAAAACAAATATGGAAAATCTTGTATTATGCAGCCAGTTTAATATGTTTCTAATTCATAGGTTGAAAAGGAAAGATAAAATGTCCTGCTTTTTACATTCCCTAGTTTTCTAATTGAGAGTAAATTGGGCCCAAATAAGAAAATGTCTATTCTACATTAGTAGAAGCTAGTGCTTCTAAATGATGAGTTAACTTGTTAAATCAACTACTACTGTTTATTTGGCTGCCCCGTGCAGCATGCAGGATCTTAGTTCCCTGACCAGGGATTGAACTGTGCCCCCCTGCAGTGGAAGCACAGAGTCTTAACCACTGGACTGCCAGGGAAGTCCCATCTACTACTATTTTTAAAAAATCTCACATATTACATGAATTGTTCAAACTAATATAGTTACTGCAGTTACAGAGAAATCACTGGGCTTCTTTGCAGCCACTTCTTGAGGTACTCTCAGATTGACTCTGATGGCAAATCTTAGATTTCTAATCAGATTAAAAATCATTTCTTTTATGTGTGGACACACCTCTACATTGTGTCTAGTGCCTTATGTGATTCTGGGCATGTGTTTTAGAGGAGATAAGAATGACTGATTCTAGTATTGAATAAGATAAAATTGTCAGAAAATGAGCTTTTTAATGGACCATTTACATGTTTTTAAATGAGAGTAATTATATTTCATATTAGAAGTAATAATTCCAGTTCCCTCTTATTGTTTTTGGTTTTTAATAATATATTAACATGTTTTTATTCATGAAGAATTGACACTTAAAAATAAAATTTAAATAGTTAAACTTTAATTTTCAAATGGGTATTCCTATAATCTTTTCTAGGGTTTCCTTATTATTACAGTAGGATAATTTTTGTGTTATGAAAATCAGATGAATTTAATTTTTTGTTTATTTACATGGTAACTTACTGTAGATAGCATTTTAATTTCAAAGTTTATGTTCATTGATCTTATCCTTACTTCAAAGATGTGTATTTATTTATTTTTGATTCTTAGAATATTGTTAAGAGTAACATTAAATGTATCAATATTTTAACTTGGGAATGACCTTTCCGGTTGTGCTATGTTAAAGTAGACATTTATTTGGAGGCAGAGGATCTGGTTGAAGTCTTTGCCATGACAGGTGTTGTGTAACCATGGGTACTTAACCTCTGGAACCTCAGTTTCATCATCTATAGAATGGAGGCAAACACTAATACCTGCCTAGGTAATTGTGTGTGTAGGGCGTGTCCCGTGAAATGTGACACTTGAAAGCACTTTGTAAACTGTGAAGTACTTTTATCAGAGCATGCTTGTAATGTTTTTGAGGAGATCATTTGAAAATTGACCTGAGTGATCTTGATCATCATAGTGCAAAATATTTTATGATTATTTACAAAATTGGTATGTATTCAAGTAAAAATTCATGTAAAAATAAAGCAGCTTTTCCTTGAGTTTAGTGATTTACTATTCTTAAAAACTAATTTCTATTGGTGAATTTGGGGAAGGATTACATAGTTGCTTGATAGTTTATCATCCCCTCTGTGATAAGTTTAGCTTTTGGAAGGTGTCTTTCCTCAACAGGTGGCTTGGATTTAAAGGTTAGGTTTGTCTCTTTAGTGGTTTATAGTCTAAGGATTTTCTAAAAATGCTTATACTGTTGTGTTTTCTAACGTGGGTGGGGAGTTGGTTTCTTATTTGACACATGTTTACTGGTTAGGTGATTTGAAAAGGCCAAGGGCAGGTGAACATTTTCAGTTGGTGCCTTTATTTTACTCACTTTGGCCAATTTTTTTTTTTTTTAATGGTGAAGGGTTTTTAAAAAACTTTTAAAATTTATTTTATCTGTTTATCTTTGGCTGCGTTGGGTCTTTGCTGCTGCACGTGGGCTTTCTCTAGTTACGGCGAGCGGGGGCCACTCTTTGCTGCGGCCCACAGGCCCCCGATCGCGATGTCCTCCCTTGCCACAGAGCACGGGCTGTAGGTGTGCGGGCTTCATTAGTTGTGGCATGTGGGCCTAGCAGCCGCGGCTTGCGGCTCCAGAGCGCAGGCTCAGCAGCTGTGGTGCACGGGCTCAGTCGATCAGCGGCATGTGGGATACCCCCGGACCAGGGATCGAACCCACGTCCCCCGCACCAGCAGGCAGACTCCCAACCACTGTGCCACCAGGGAAGCCCACGGCCAGCATTTTAAAGAATTTATTTGATTACCCCTTTGTAGGATTTTCTTTCTTAACCGAGTGGGTTAACTACATTGGTTGTGAAATTTTTTAAGATTTTGGCTTAATTTTTGGTGAAGGTAGAAATGGAAAATTGTTCTAGAAAGACCTGGTTAGGGGAGTTTCTGGGGTGGGTGGTTTGAATTTTTGGAGCTTTCATTCCTCCTTAGGATAGATCTGGTCATGAAAAGTACACTGTGAGTTCTAACAACTTTAATTGTCACAGCAGGTAGTGTAAATTAAAAGAACACATATGTCTACTTTGTTACTGTGTAGAGATTCTAAACATATTCATAGAAATCTCTTGCCTGGAACAAACTTTTTTCCTTTACCTTTGTCTTTTTTTAAAAAAAAAAAAACATTGTTCAGAAAGCATTATTAAATCACAAAAGTAAAACTAATGTAAAAGTAGAACTTATGTAATTACTTTCAAATATGATCTAGTTAAAAGACGCTAAAGGACTTGAAGCATTTTTCCTCTCAGATTCTTAAAGCCATGGTAGTGATGAGGAGGAGGAGGTGATAGCACAGTAGATTGTGGAGAGCCTGCTAAACCATTATAAAGACTTTGGTTCTGCCACTTACTAATTTTATAACCTTTGGTGAGTTACTTAACCCTTCAGTTTTTTCTTCTGTGAAATGTGAATAATATTAGCACCAACCTCATAAGTTTGTTTTTTGTATTAAGTTAGTTAATATCTATAAAGACCTAGGAACACTACTGAGCAAAGTCCAAAGCATGTGGTATTCATTTTATTCTTAAATGTGGAGCCAACATAAAGGTCACTTCTTCCTTTTCTTTTGGAAAGGTAACAGAGGGAGAATTAATTGATCCCTGCCTTGATTTTCCTATGATAAATTGCTTAAACTTCAGTTATAGCGCTTAACACATTATATTATCAAAACTAACATTATTTCTTGTGTTTTCCATTCTTGCTAGATTATGAACTCCTTTGGGCAGAGACCATGATATTTTATGCATGTCTTAGGAATCTTAGGTAGTGTTGCATATACATATCAGTTGATCAAAAATGTTGATTCAGTTAATGACAAAAATGTTGGCCTGAATAATTGATCAGACCACCTGCTGGTAAATACATTGAAATCCTGCCAGTCTATCAGAACTAAATAATGGACAGGTAGTAGCTAACGGTCCCTGAAAAATATTTCATTTATTTTTTTCCTTAATATGTATTTTGTCTTAATTTGATTATTATACCTGCACAAGTGGTTATTATTATTATTTTTAAATAAATTTATTTTATTTACTTATTTTTGGCTGCGTTGGGTCTTCGTTGTTGTGCGTGGGCTTTCTCTAGTTGCGGTGAGCAGGGGCTACTCTTTGTTGCGGTGTGTGGGCTTCTCATTGTGGTTGCTTGTCTTGTTGCAGAGCACGGGCTCTAGGTGCATGGGCTTCAGTAGTTGTGGCTTGCAGGCTCTAGAGCGCAGGCTCAGTGGTTGTGGCACACGAGCTTAGTTTCATCACGGCATGTGGGATCTTCCCGGACCAGGGCTCGAACCTGTGTCCCCTGCATTGGCAGGCGGATTCTTAACCACTGTGCCACCAGGGAAGCCCCTGCACAAGTGATTATAATCAGGGAATAATTAGCCAGCAAAATCTTAAATTAGAGGAATTGCTAAGCAGGAATATTCAGTTACTCCTAAAGTAGGGGAAGTGGGGCAGGGAAAGAGGAAGATCTTAGCTGATCATTGGGTGGTTGCCCAAGTAACTTTATACCTTTCTTTTTGTACTTACAGGGTCTTAGTTTCCAGCCTGGTAGATTCTTTTCTTTTCCCCATTTTTGGTGGAGAGGGGTGGTAGAGGAGAAGGAGGGACAGAGACTTGGAAGGATAAGTGAAATTGGTAGATGATGCTAAATGAATTAGGTTTCCAGAGACAGAGACTATGTGGCAGGTGAGTTAGGGGGAATTGTGGGTTTCCATGGTAGAGGAAAGGTTGTGATGGGAAAGACATTCCAAAATTTCTGTTTATAGATTTGGACTTTCAGGTTATATTATTTTGCACATTTGGGGGATGTGTATATGTGGGAGTGAGGCATGCTGCTTTTTCCTTCTTCACTATTTTTGTTTCCTTCTCTTTTAACATACCTAGTTATAGTCTTTGATGTGTGACAGCCTTAATTTAGAGCTTTCAATAAAAAGTGATGCAAGGTGAGTAGGCTTTTTGTGAAAATGTTTTCAGCAGAATATTAACGTTTCAAAAACGTTTGTCCAGCTGTATATGTTACCATTATTATGTGATGACGTAAGTAATAATGTTTTGATTGTGGACTAGATAAATCCAGTCAACTTTAAAAGACTCATAATGTAATACCAAAGTTGCTAAGTCTAAAGACATTTTTATTTCCCATATATAGACTTTACCATTTCTGTTCAACTTTACTCTATTCCTGTGAACTGTGTTAGAAATTCTGAAAGTTGAATACAGTAAATAATATAGAATGGTGATAGCAGTGTAGTGCAGATACAGTTTTATTTTACTTCAACTGTTTTTGTGTCTACCACAATAATATAGTTTTATGGCTTTTATTATCTTTTTGGTACTAACACTGTAGAAAAAATATATTTAAAAGTAGTTTTAAGTAATTGAGAGGAATGGCATATATGCTCTTTTGAATGCTTGGAAACAAAACTTTGAGGCAGGCAATTAAGAGCTTAGTAGAAATAAATTATTTTAAATAGATTTTTTGTTCATAACTAGTTTAGCAACAAAGCTACTGACTGGCTAAGGACTAGAAAATGCTGAATTATCAGAAATGCTGTAATGTTTGTAATCCCTTGATAAAATTGTGTAAACACAGGTTAGAATTAATATACTTGGTTATTTTCTGAAGATTTAGAGTCTCTTTAATTTTCCTGCTGTTATATTTATACCTTATTTATTTGCAGGGTATTTATTGAGCCCTAAAAATGTGTTTAGGCTATTATATAAAATGCTTTTTTATTTCTGAATAAAAGTTATATTTGGCCTATTCTTTGTTTCTAATAAAATTTTAGCTTTCAGTCCTCATTACCTCCATTTCATATACCAGGAAAACATATCCCAGTTGCAGGAAGAAAATTATATATGTCTGATATCAATGCAATACCAACATGGAGTGTTAATTTTCTGTATTAGTCTCTGTTAAAAGATTGATTATAGACATTAAAAAAATATTTATGGACCATTTTAATATTATTAAATATCTTTGCCTTGAAAATTTTAAACATTTTTGTATTTTCAAAAGCTATATTCTTAATATAATTAGACTTTGAGCTCAGGGAAATGTTACTTTGGGATTTTAACAGGAACTAGTACTATTTGAGTAATTGAGGACATCAACATATGATTTTAGTGAAATACATTTTGTGCCTTCCTTCCTGTTTTAAGTTGTTTATGATAATTCTAGTTTATTACCCTGATTTTAAAGAAATCCTAATCCTCAGCTAGAAGTTAAATTTGAAAAGTCCAGTTAGTGTCTGGGTCATTTCTTTTCTTCATGATATCATTCAGCACTGATGGGTCATTACAGTTGAACTAAGTGTTCTAAGTGAAGTAATTTTATTTAATCCAATAGTATCTACCATGGAAAGAATTTTGTCCGATTTAGCACATTTTGATATACCTATTTTACCTGACTTTAAGAATATGTCTAATCCTGATTTTTGGGGGGATATAACCTATATTTTTTTACTTTTATAGGATAGAGGGAGGAATCAACAGCTTGGAAATTCGGCCAAGTGATCTGGCGGGATGGGCATTTGCCTGACCTATTTTGTAGAGGTAATCCAACCCTGTTTTACTCAACCTCTAATTTTTTCCTGTGATATATGCCCATATACTTGAACATGAACACACATATCATAGCTGTTGGGTAGTACTCTGCATTTACTGGACATTCCCTTTTTCTTTTATACTTGCGTATATATAGCGTGAATATTACATATACATAGCATGATATCACTATATACAGATATGAACATTTATACATTGGAAAGAATTAATGTTATTAGTTCTGTATGAAGGCCATTATCTTTTCTCACTTAACAAGATTACTTGCATTTCTCTTTTTTTTGGCTCAGGTTCCCTTATTTTAGGAAGAACCATGATCCTCTCCTGTCTTGTTGGGCTATGTTGGTACATATATTAGACCTTGCTTTTATCTTTCAAACAAAGTGAAAAAAATTAAGTATTTCACAGTTTTCAGGGTATTTACATGTTTGTCAATGGCACATAGTCTCATGTCATTATTAATGATCATAAAAATTCAAAGATTCTCATAAATTTTGTTTTGAGAATTCTTTTAAAGCGAAGGTGTGAAAATATTAGCAGTTTTAGTGGCCATATTTTAAGATTTCGTTTAACACTTCTCACTTCTTACCCAGGTTTATTATAAGAGGAATATACACTTATGCAGTAGAGAATGTTATAATGTAAAAAAATTTTTTAAGTCTTTTCTTATTCCCATTTACTGATAACATTTGTGTGTGTGTGTGTGTGTGTGTGTGTTATCATTATAGACATTTTCCATATATATGCAGAAATTTATATGTATACCTATATTTACATAACTTTTATAAAAATGAGATCACACCATACATGTTGTTTATTATCAGCATGTCTTTTTTGTTGTTAGCTTCTGTATCTTTGCATATCATTCCTCTTATTTCATTCTGTGTAGTATTCCTATATTTGGATGTACCATAATTATTTTAACTAGCCTCCTATTTATGGATATTTAGGTTGTTTTTTTGCAGTAATAAATGGGAATATAGTGAATATTCTTGGATACATCTTTGCACATATTTAAAAATACATTTGTAGTATAAATTCCTAAAGGAAAAATTGTTGGGTCAAAAAGTGTGTACATTTAGTAATTTGGTGGTTGAATTGCCCAACTAAAAAGATTGCCCCAACATCAGTAGTCTGGGAAAATGGGAATCTCTTTATCTCTTTGATAATATTAGCTACTGTCAGCTTGTAGTATTTGTCAGTTTTTTGTTGTTTAGTATTGCTTTTCAAAATTTCATTGTGAGTTTGAGCATTTTTTTCCCCATTATTATTGGCCATATATATATTTTCAGTGATCTGTTTGGTCATGCGTTAGGCAGATGGTTTTTACTCAGTTTTTGTTTATCTTTTGATTTTATTTTTGCCTTGTTGACGTTTTAATTTTGTATGATTGAATTTAGAGATCTTTTTCTTCAGGGCTGGGGTGGGGGTGGGGTTTCCTGTGTAAGGTTTAAAATAAAAGGTCTCCCCCACTGATTGTAGGACTCGTTTTCCCCTCCACATTATAACATCTCTGAATGACATGAATTGTTGGCTTGTCATGGTTTGGCATTGTTTTTTTCTAAGTGACAGAATTAGTTGTGTTTCTTATGATTGGTAGTTTTAGCTTGGTAGTTTTATATTCAGTGAACTTGAAAAGTTATATGGGTTTTCTATTACTTTTTATGGTTTAAATTGTTTAAAATCTTGATTTATATTGAATATATTCGGTATAAGCAATAAATGTAGAGGTCAGCTTTACTTTTTTCCAGATGGCTTACCCTTTGTCCTCATTCCCGTTATTGAATGATGCATTTCTTTTCTACATATTTGAAACGCCACATTTATCGTATACTGAATTTCCATGGTTTTTTTTTTTTTGCATGGGGGGGATCTGTTCCTGAAATCAGTTCAGTTCATCTGCCTGCTTGTTTTTTGTACTGAGAATTCAGTAAAGGAACTGCTTATAAAATCAGTTATACATAGATTTTTTAAATACAAATAGTAGAATTAGGGCTAATAAAGGAAGAAGATGTATACATTCACAGTAACAACTAAAAAGATAAAATACCTGGGAGAAATCTACTTGAAAAAAACTTTAAAACTCTACTGAGGGATAGGACAGAAAATTTGAATCAATTCAGATTTTTTTTAAACATTTAAAATTTATTTAATGATGTATCTATTTTATTTATTTATTTTTGGCCACATTGGGTCTTTGTTGCTGCACACGGGCATTCTCTAGTTGCGGTGAGTGGGGGCTACTCTTCTTTGTGGTGCGTGGGCTTCTCATTGCGGTGGCTTCTCTTGTTGTGGAGCATGGACTCTAGGTGCACGGGCTTCAGTAATTGTGGCTCGCGGGCTCTAGAGCGCAAGCTCAATAGTTGTGTCACACAGGCTTAGTTGCTCTATGGCACGTGGGATCTTCCGGACCAGGGCTCGAACCCGTGTCGCCTGTATTTGCAGGTGGATTCTTAACCACTGTGCCACTAGGGAAGCCCTCAGCTCAAATTTGTAACACGGAAGATGTGATATAAAGCTGTCATTTCACTATAGAAATATAATTGATTTTTCTTTATTGATCTAATATCTTGTGCCTTTGCTGAACTTGTTTATCAGTTCTCAGTGGCGGTGGCCTTGCTGAACTTGTTTATTTGTTCTCGTAGCTTTTTTGTGGATTCGTTGGGAAATTTCTACATACAAGATCACATTGCTAGGGAGTGAAGACAGTTTTATTTCGTCTTTTCTAATCTGGATGCCATTACTTGATCGATTGATTTCTTGGTTGGTTGGTTGATTGATTGATTTTGCCTGCTCTATTTTACTAGCTAGAATCTTTAGTACAATCTTGAATAGAAGTGGTGAAAATGGACATCCTGATTTTTAGGAGGAAAGCATTCAGTGTTTAACCAGTAAGCATGATGTTAGTTTTTAGTTTGTTTTTTTTTTTGTAGATACCTTTTATCAGTTTGAGGAAGTTCTCTTCTAGTCTTAGTTTGTTGAGATTTTTTTATCATGAGTAAGTGTTGAATTTTTTCAAATTCTTCTTTGTTTATTGAGATAACCATGTGGTTTGTGTCCTTTAGTGTTTATTGAGATAACCATGTTTATTGAGATAACCATGTGGTTTGTGTCCTTTAGTCTCTTAATATGGTGTATTACATTAATTGATTTTCAGTTGTTAAACCACCATTGCCTTCATGGGGTAAATATTACTTGGTCTTGGTGTATATATATGCCTTTTTTTAATCTGTTGCTAGATTCAGTTTACTAATATTTTGTAAGGATATTGTATCTATGTTTATGAGAGACATTGGAGTATAGTTTTCATGTCATGTCTTTATATCAAAGAAACTCTAGCTTTATAGATTGAGTTGCAAAATGTACCCTCTTCCTCTGTTTTGTGAAGGAGTTTGTGAAGGATTGGTATTGCCCCCTTAAATATTTGATGGAATTCATCAGTGAGGCCATTTCTTTGTGGGAAGATTTTAAATACTAACTCAGTTTGTTATGTTCAGATTTTTCTGTTTCCTCTTTAATTAGTTTATGTGTCAGTAATATATGTCTTTTTAGGAATTTCATAAAAGTTGTTTAATTTATTGGCATATATCTGTTTATAATATTCCTTCCCGTATAATTCTTTTAATTTTTGTGAGGTCAGTGGTAATATGCCTTCTTTCATTCCTAATTTTGGTAATTTGTGTTTTTTCTCTTTGTTGTTGGTTAGTCTTCCTAAAAGTTTGTAAATTTTTTGGATCTTTTTTAAAAAAACAAGTTATTCTCTATCTTCCTGTTTTGTATTTTATTTATTTTTGCTCTAAATTTTCAATATATTTTTCAGCTTGCTTTAGGGTTTAGTTTGCTCTTTTCCTTTTTAAAAATATTTTAATTAATTAATTGATTATTTATGGCTGTGTTGAGTCTTAGTTGCAGCATGTGGGATCTTCGTTGAGGCGTGCGGGATCTTTCCTTGTGGTGCGCGGGCTTCTCTCTAGTTGTGGTGTGCAGGTTTTTTCTCTTCTCTAGTTGTGGCACGCAGTCTCCAGGACATGTGAGCTCTGTAGTTGTGGCGTGTGGGCTCCAGAGTGTGTGGGCTTTGTAGTTTGCTGCATGCGGGCTTTCCAGTTGAGGTGTGCGAGCTCAGTAGTTGTTGCACACGGGCTTAGCTGCCCTGCAGCATGTGGGAACCTAGTTCCCCTGACCAGGGATTGAACCCACGTCCCCTGTATTGGAAGGTGGATTCTTTACCACTGGACCACCAGGGAAGTCCCCTAGTTTACTCCTTTTCTGATTTATTAAAGTGGAGGCTCATGTCATTTATTTGAGACTCCTCTTTCTTAAGTACTGCTCGAGCTACATCCCATTGATTTTGATGTGTTTGTTTTTGTTTTCATTCAGTTAAAAATATTCTCTAACATCTCCTTTCTTTTAATTTCTTTTTTGACCCATATGTTATTCAAAATTGTGAAGTTTAATTTCCAAACACTTGAGAATTTTCGTTTCTAACTTAGTTGATATCTACTTTAATTGTGTTATGGTTGGAGAACATACTTTGTATGACTTCAGTCCTTTTACATTTATGAGACTTATTTAATGGCCTAGCATTTGGTCTGTGCTGGAGAGTGTGTACCTGACAACAATATGTATTCTGTTGTTTGCTGGAGTTTTCTATATGCCAACTAGGTATAGTTGGTTGAGAGTGTGGTTCAGATTTTCTATATGTTTCTTAATTTGCTGTATAGTTATTCTGTCAATTATTTAGAGTGGGGTATTGAAATCTCCAATGCTAATTGTTGAATTTTCTATTTTTCTTTTTAATAATGTTAGTTATTGTTTTATTTTTTTAGGGCTCTTCATTATTTTAGGATTTATAATTATTATAATATTTTCCTAATTTATTGACTGTCATTTTGAAATATCTTTCTTCATCTCCAGTAATATTTGTCTTAAAGTCTGTTTTGTCTAATACTAATATAACCGTGCCATCTGTTTTATGGTTACTCTTTCCATAGTATATATATCCTTGTTCTGCATCTTTTTACTTTGTCTTGAATTTAAAATGTGTCCCCTTTTTGTTTTTGTTTTTTTTGCGGTACGCGGGCCTCTCACTGTTGTGGCCTCTCCCGTTGTGGAGCACAGGCTCTGGATACACAGGCTTAGCGGCCATGGCTCATGGGCCCAGCCGCTCCGCGGCATGTGGGGTCTTCCCAGACCGGGGCACGAACCCATGTTCCCTGCATTGGCAGGCGGACTCTCAACCACTGCGCCACCAGGGAAGCCGTAAAGTGTGTATCTTGTTGACAGCACATAGTTGAATCTTGTTTTTGTCCAATCTGGCAGTCTCTGCCTTTCCATTGGGCTGTTTAGACATTCATATTTAATTATGGACATGGTTGGATTTACATTTGCCATTTTGCCATTTGTTTTATATATGTCTCTTATGGTTTTTGTTTCTCTGTGCTTCCTTTGCTGCCTTCTTTTGTGTTAAATGTTTTTTAGTGTGCCATATTAATTACTCTATTGATGTCTTTTCTAAATATAATTTAAGATATTTTCTTTGTGATTGCTATGGTGTTTACATTATACATTTTAACAGTTTGCTTAATATTAACACTAAGTCAGTATCAGGAACTTTGCTCCAGTATAGCTCCATTTTCTCCTTCCTCTATTGTGCCACAACTTATATATAAATAAATAAATAAATAAATAAATAAATAAATAACATTCATATATGCTACAAACCCAGCAATACAGTGTTATAACCATTGCTTTATAGATTCTTATATTTTTTAAAGATGTTAAGAGAAGAAATGAAAAAAATGTATTTTATAGAGTTTTTTAGTTTAACCCACATATTTACCATTTCTGGTGTTCTTTTCTTCCTGTGTATTTAAGTCTGGTGTCATTTCCTTTCAACTTGATGGACTTCCCTTAGTATTTCTTGTATGACAGGTCTGCAAAAAATTCTCTCAGTCTTTGTTCATCTGAGACTATGTTTATTATGCCTTCATTTTTGAAGGGTAGTTTTGTTGCCTTCTTGATTGACAGGTTTTTTCTTTCAGCACTTTGAGAATGTGATCCCACTGTCTTCTGGCCTCTGTTGTTTCTGATTGAAAGTCAGCTGTTAATCGTATTGTGGTTCCCTGCACATGCTGAGTAATTTTTCTCTTTATGCTTGCATGATTTTCTCCTTGTGTTTAACAGTTTGGCTATGATGTGTCTAGGTGTGTCTCTTTGTAATTATTCTCCATGAGATTCATTGAACTTCTAAGACTCATAGATTTGATTTCTTCTAAAAAATCAAATTTGGAAAATTTTCTGGTGGTGTTTTATTAAAAAAAATTATTTTCCCTGCCCTTTCTCTCCTCTGGAACTCCAGAAATGTTGATAAGTTGTTCTCTGAGGCTCTGTTCAGTTTTCTTCAATTTTTTTTCCTCACTGTTCTTCAGATTGGATAGTTTCTACTGATATATCTTCAAGGTCATGTATTTTCTTCTGCCATCTTGAATCCTGTAGTAGATTTTTTGTTTTAGTTATTATACTTTTCAACTTCAGAATTTCCATGTGGTTCTTTTACATAAATTCTGTACCCTTATTGAGAATTTCTTATCTGTTGATTGTTTTCATAATTAAAAAAAGTTAAAGATGGGTTCTTTTTTAACATGTCTATAATAGATGTTTTGAAACCTTTGCTTAAACCAACATCTGGGGATGCTCAGAAACTGTTTGTTGTGATTGCTATTTTTCATTAATGTGGGTCACATTTTTCTTTTCTTTCTTTCTTTCTTTTTTTTGGTACACCTTATAATTTGTTGTTGAAAACTGGGCATTTTAGATAACATATTGGAGTAATTTCAGATTGTGACTCCCTCCCTGCCTGCCCGGGTTATTGTTACTGTTGTCATTTTGCTATTTATTTATATATGATACAATCCTAGTGAAAAAAAATTCTTTTTTGAGCAAGAGTTCATCTGCAAAAGTAGACATGTGTGAATATGCAGGAAAATTCTGAAATGAAAGGATACTGAGGGGTAAATAGCTCCATCAGAATTTAAAGTTTAAAAAAATATGGATACAGTGTTGAAATGTTTTAAAAAGTGAATGTATTATACTTTCTGAAGTACAAAGATGGACTTATTACTGGTATGTTTTAGGTGAGAAAGACTATTCTTATTGCCTTTGCACCACTGTAAAAACTGATACAAAATCGTAAGGTGTGTCATATCATCTGGTCTCCAAGCTTTCTGTGGAGGAGTAAATACAAATTATTCTTAATAGGTAGGAATGTAGTATTTTTAAAAACCTCTATGGTAGGAAACTCCATAAACTCTTTAGTCTGTTACTGGGTTCAGAAATACTCACTGACAGGAAATTTTCTTCTTGTGTATAGCTTATGTTTTTCATTTTAATTTTTTGGGGTATGGAACATAGTCTCCCTATGATTATTCCCATTTTTGTCAGCTTTTCTAGTCAAAGATGACCTTGGTGATCATATTTCTGTAGGTATTTAGTATGATTTTACAACTGTAGTCCTTTCTACTGTGAATACATGTACATTCTGTACAGGACTAGTTCTGTTTGTTATTTTTAAGGCCTAGAATTGTGTTTGCTTCTCTCTTCACTTCATAGCCTTTACAAAGCAGATAAAAATAGTGTTATTAAGTGAGTTTTTAATCACTGATTTCTCTTTTGTAAACGTGTAGGTCTATAACCTTCTGAATCTCCTTCAATATCCCATGTCTCTGAAGTTGTACACTCCAGATCTAGGCAAATTATTCTTTACAAGGCCAGGGTTATTTCACAGTTACTACTTATCACTATCGTATTTTCCCAGTTTCAGATTTAAAAAGAAGTCATTGCACTGGTTATTCAGGCATAGCTCACTATTTACAAAGAGTGCTCACTTCATTATGCATACCAGTTTGTCCATGTTATATTTGTACAGTATTTTTGTCTCAGTAAGTAATGTGTTTTGTTTGTTGTGTTTTATTTTTATTTTTTTTGTAGGAATTGGATGGCATAAATGATTGAAGTGGTATTGAGGGTCTCTGAAGCCTATGAAAGGTAGAAACTCAACCATGATTTCTTTTTCAACTCTACAGCATTCCCTTCCTTGAAGTCTTCATTTTTACGTTAGTCTCAGGTAACTTCAATACTTATTTTTCATAATCATGAATAAGTAAAATTTTCAAATATGAAACCTTTTTTTTGGCTGCTAGAATTTCATGTTAAGTTTGTATAATAGTTTCTTTATGTTGTAGTATTTATATCTGGAAGAAACTTGGGATTTAATATTTTTTCTTGAGAAAACAGTGTTAAGAGAAAATTGATGAGTAATGATACAGCTTTGGGTTTTAAGTTTAGCCCAAGAAAATATGTGTAGCTTATTATGTAATCTTAGGTGAAATTTAAGTGGGAAGGTTTTTCCTTCTTTAACCTTTTTCTTCAGCAGGGTTTATTGCATTTTTCACTCACCTGTCATAAACGCATACATACCCACATTAAATTTTCCAGGATTTCCAGGGAAACTATTTTCATATGTGGGAAAATTAGACCTATTAATCAAATTTAATGGTGTTTGGCATATAATTTTTTAAATGTGAAAAAGCATATGTTACTGTACCTTTGTACATATTGTATGTTTTCCTATGCTAATATAAGGAAGCAGTCATGTAGATAATTTTAATAATCATTTATATTAAGTATTAGTTATTCTATCTTGTGGTCCAAGAGGGTTACCATCATGTCTGCCAACAGAAAGAGGGAAAAGGAAGAACATTTCTTTTCCTTTTAGGAGAGTTGTGTATATCATTTCTACTTATGTCCCATTGGCTTTAACTGTTACATGACCACAGCCAACTGCATGGGAGGCTGGAAAATGAGTCTTACCTAGGTCATTGTGTGTCTTACTTAATATTTTATTATTGGGCAAGAAGGAGAGAACAGAATCTGGGGGGATAGCTAGTTGTCTGTCACATTAGGGTTTGTCAGATTTACTTTCCATTTATCTAGTTGGACTAACATTAAAATATAAGTTTTAAATATTAAGACATATTAACTCTTGGCCTGTGACAGTGCTTTGGAAATTGTTTTGAGTTCTGAGACAATTTTAGTTTTGTGAATAGTCATCATGGTTCTTTGATTAAATACTGCTGTCTTGATGTCATAAGGTGGAATAAGGTCTTAAAAGTTAAAAGTGACTTTTGAGATAATTCCTCATTTTGTTTCACTGCCATTAGGTTGAAATGGTTTGTTTAACATTTTAGAGTCTTAAGGCAAGGATGAGGGGCTTGGGTGAGAGGATCTTTTTAGCTACACATAAAGCTAAATGATGTGTAACTGGTTCCTTCTAACTCTAAAAAAATCTATTATTCTAAATGTTTAGATCTCATCAGAACAACTTATTCCCAAAGACATTATATACTTTATATTTTTGTAGATGAAAAATATTTCATTGTAATTACATTATATGGTTCTTGGTCTGTTGTAAATACTGTATTTTGAAACAAGTATCAAATATTGTATGTTTCGATTAGAGAATTTATTAAAGGGTTGGAAATTAGTTGTCAGTTTTCCATCATATTTTATGTCAATATCAACATATATTAACCTAGGTACCTTTTTTTTTGAGACTTGAGATAACAGTTAGTTTTGGTAAATTTTGTATACTTGTATCGAGTATTTATATTAGGCCTATTGATTTAACTTTATTAGAAAATGGTTAGAAGACATTTTCGGTGTTTTTGGCGTTGAAGGCGATGAACGCATTTTTAGTTTTATTTTACTTCACAAATAGGGTTTGTATTGTGAAGTGAGAGCATTTATCCAGTGTTTAAAAATTAAAATTTTGATTTAAATAGTTAACACTTTTCTGTTTTGAAATGAGTCTTGGTTATTACATAGTACATATTAAAAATAGCTTAGTGTGTAGGGAAGTTTAAGAAGTATTTTTAATGTTTCTTTTAATTTACAAAACTGTAGAAAATTTATAGTTTCCTAATAGAGTAAGTATTTTTAATACGAATGTTTGAATTGTTGGTATTGGCATAAAATGAGATGGATGAAACATCTAGATCTAGCAGAATGTAGGGTTCTGTTTTGCTTGGATCTTTTTTACCTTTTCCCTTTCCCTCTCCTTTTAAAGATAAAATATAGCTGTTTCTCAACAAACAGTTGCCATAAATTTGATGTCTTACCATTTCTAAATACCACTAATTTCTTGTTGTTGCATTGTTTTAGGAGACTGGTGATGAGTATTTGGAATGGACAATATGCTTAGATTCTGCTTTATTTGAGCGGGGCATTGGGCATATAGAGATGCCTGTTAACTTTGGCTTAAATATTTATAAATTATTTTTCTGTGGTTAAAAAACGATCACAGGTTTTTATTTAGTTGTCATATTGTGTAAAGTGATTTATCTTAGTCTGTAAATTCTCTTATTAAACATCTTTTATTGTTGCTAGCACTAATAAAAAAGGCCTTTTTGTCTAGTTGCCATTATTGTAAATGATGCTCCTATTAGGATGTTTTGAATAGTAACAATTAAAAATCAAAGGGCATAGTTTACAAAATATGCTTTATAGATGCAAAATGGTAGTTATACAAAGGTGTATCTGAAGGGGTTTCTGAGTGTAGAGTATCCCTAGATAAGAGCTAGATTTTGTTTCTAAATTAGAGATGAAGCAGTTTTTGCTTAGATCAAAACTATACTTTTGAAGGATGAGAGGGAATAGAAAACTTCTGAGGAACGACAAATGGCAGATTGTTAAATCCATTTTGATCATGGGTTTCTTTGTAATACCAATTTGACCTTGAGACTGATTGATACTTGTATTTCTAATGCTGATATTTGTAAGGTGTAATTTCTCACTGACTACATAGGTTAGAAATATTAATATCCAAATTAATGTAACTGGCATCCTCCAGACAGCAAGGAGTTTGTTGAAAATACTTTGAATCAGAAGTAATTTGTGAAATCTAGCTTTTTTTTTTTTTTTAAATCTGTTTCAGGTTCCTTTGAGTACTTCTCCTTAGCCTGTGAGTGAAGTTTCTTTATAGATTGAATGGGTTCTGATACAAGGCAGGGTATTGATTTGGGAGAAGACTTTGAGTTGGAAATTACTCTTTTTATAGAAAAGAATGATGTTTAGGTTCCTAAGCTTGCCAACTATAATCTGTTTTGACTCATTTAGTTGAAGTTTTACATTATTCAGTAAATGTTGATGGAAAATAATATTACAGCCAAACTCAGTAAATAAAACAAAAAAGCAGTATCTTTAAGTGAGATATATTTTTTTCACACTTGAATGCAGATTCATTTAAAGGTGATAAAGTGGCAGATCAATATTCATGTACATTCTGAAGGGGAAAGTAGGTGCTTTCAAGAATATTAGAGGATTATGGCACAAGCCTTCAAATCTGTTTTCACTTTAAAACTTACAGCCCTCTTTTCTTTGATACAGGTATATCTTTAGCATAGCTCCTACATTTATCAGCCATATTTAGGATTATTTTTTTGATTTCCAAGTGAAAATGGGAAAGTAAAGGAAAAAGAAAAAGAGATTTTCCTAAAGTAACTTGGTAAAGGTTTGAAGAAAGAATGGAAGGATTAAGGGGGTATATGTGAACCCATGAAAAAAGAACGAGGAGAAACTTACTGAGCTGTGAATAATAGGTAGAAGTGGAATTTAGGAATTGTGGAAGGTGTCTATGCATGCTGAAGAAGAAAAGGGATTCTGTGTCACACAGAATTCTCCCATGGTAGCCATGCAATGGTAGCCAACTAAGGATTGCTTTACCAAGCCAAGCAGTGGTGACAGGGTGGCTTCAGAGTGGGTGGGTGAGAAGAGAATGAGTTCAACGAGTTCTTAGTGTCCAGGGCCTTTTCAAGACGGCTAGTACGGTATGGTAAAAAGTGCATTAAACGAGGTAAGTCTGTTTTCAAATCCCAGTTTACATGCTAGCTTTGTGACTTTGGGTAAATTCCAGTTTCTTCGTCTGTTAAATGGGGATATACTATTACTGTCTTGAGTGTCACTGTAAATATTAAGTGAAGTAACATATCAGTGTGCCCAGCGTAGTGTCTTACATCTGGTAGATCCTCAACACATGTTAGCTGTCTTTCTTCTCCAGGTTATGATAATCTCTGAATTTTATAATATAGACTCAAACCTATTAATAAATTTGGAAAGAAATTTTCCTTATTAATTGCATAGAATTCCCATAAAAAACTCAGTAAGCATTTTTAAGTTGAATTTCCATAATTTATAGAATTCCCATAAAAAAAACACAGTAAGCATTGTATAGTTGATTAAAAATGAGTAGTAGGGCTTCCATGGTGGCGCAGTGGTTGAGAGTCCGCCTGCCGACGCAGGGGACACGGGTTCGTGCCCCAGTCCGGGAGGATCCCACCTGCCGCAGAGTGGCTGGACCCGCTGAGCCATGGCCGCTGAGCCTGCGCATCCGGAGCCTGTGCTCCGCAACGGGAGAGGCCACAGCAGTGAGAGGCCCGCGTACCGCAAAAAAATAAAAAAATTTTAAAAATGAGTACTAATGCCCAACTTGTTCATATATTATGCTTCTGTTAACTTTGTCCTCTGAAAATATGAAAAAGCCCTGACTCAAAGCTTATTTACTCTATTTCAACTTATACAGATCTATAAAGCATAGTTTCTAATTGCTTGCACACAGTTGATTAGAAGCATTAAATTAGAAGGTCCAACAAGAAGAGTCAACTGTCTTTTCTGGAAGGCAGGAGAAAGTGATGGCTGATAATTTATATTCTCTTTAAGTACCGCATTGCCATTAGGCTTAAATGACTAGGGATTTCTTAATCGGCTGCAATTTGGATTACTTTCACACAGCTGAACCAAACATTTTTCAGTACGAAAGGATGGTGGGGGTGTGTGTGGGAGAGGGAGAATTGAATGGAGCAGAAAGCTGAATGTGGTCCCCTCAATATTCCTTTTACTATACCTTCTAGCTTCTCTGGCAGAGGGATGGAGATGAGGGAAGAACAAAACTTGAAAGGGGGAAAAGAATGCAGCATTTGAAGTAATCTGCTAAAGGGGGCTTTCAGAGAAATTGGCCTGAAGTGGGCCCCTCCCTTCCTTCCCTCTCTTACTAAGTTCTAGTTTTTAGCAATCTCTGTTCTGGGTAACTCCAGAAGGAGTGCCGTCTTACCTTTAGCTGAATTAGTTCTAGAACATCATTGTCCACCCTGTCTTGGATCATAACAGCTCTGCGGTTTTATATTCTTTGTCAGCTGCCCAAGGTTCCTTCAATTGCAGAATAATGGGTCATTTACAAGGAGCTCAGGGCGGCTTATTGCTTATTACTCCACCTAGTCCTTCTTTTTCCCCATTTGACAGAGGCTCCTGGGAATGCAGATTAGTTGTTTATTTTGTTTTTTCTTCCAGAGCAGCCTTTCATGTAAGTGACATGACTTAAGCATTCTTTCTTTGTTTCTCTCTCCTGTGTAGTATTCCTGACACCTGAATTTCCATTAATTGTATAGACATTTGGGTCAAAAAACAGTTGGCTTTTTGAAGTTTTAGCAGGAAGAGACATTTAAATATTCACATGTTAGTGCAGATTGATAACATCAGTTTCCTTTCTTTATACTCAGCTGATCCTTCCTGAAAATATTGAAATTAGAGAAGGAAAGTAGCCTGTGTTAACTTTTGAGCATGGGACCTTTTGCTGTATTTGGGTTTTTGAATGTGCAGAGAAGCACATAAGAGCTTTGACATAGATCATGTAGGATTTACAAGGGGGAAAGTTAAAGATAGTAAGTGCATATAAGAGAGCTTCAAGGACAACAAAAACCATACTTTTCTTTATCATTTTTCTTAGGGTAGCTTTGTCCTTTTCCCATTTACCATGGGCTTAGTGAAATTAACTTTTTTTGTTTGAGAGCCTTGTTTATTTCCTGTCCGGCTTACTCTGCCCAGACTCTGGTTGAGGTGTGTGATACAAGTGGGGCTCACTTATTTGTCTATGTATCTTCTTCTTGATTTTTTTTTTCCCACTTAATATATCTTGGAAAACTTTTTACCCAGCACATATAACTACCTCATTCACTTTAATGGCTGTGTGTATTCCAGTGTATGGTTGAATCATAATTAATTTAACAAGTCTTCTATTATTGGATGCTTAGGTTGTTTCCAGTCTTTTTCCATTAAAAGGTCACACCAGACATCCTTGTACATACATCTTTGGTTAATTTTTATGACTAAGCACATACATAGGATTGTATATACTCCTGGCAGTGAGGTTGCTGGCTCAGTGGTACATACAGTTTTCATTCTGGCAGATTTTCCAAAACTAACTTTAAAACCTTGTCAAAGCAGAGTTCATTGATACTGAAATCTGTGTTGAAATCTTTGTATTTTCTGGTATTTAAGGGAAATTGTCTCAAGAACAGTTTTTAGGCTAGCCAGTAATTTGAAATATATGGCTTAATTTGGGGTCATAGGAATAAGAAACCATATGTAACAAAGAGCGATTCCTTTTTCTGTATATATGGCCTGTTTTCGAGAAAATTTTTGAGGAGGTCAAGTTTGCCTTCATTAACAGTATTTCCACTTCCTGTTTTATTTACTACCTGTATATTGAGGTGTGGTATCTTCCTGTTCCAAATCCCTCATTCTGGCACTTTTTTGCAAACTTGCCTTTTTCCCCCCAGATATTCTCTCTCTCCAAAGTACTTTGACTTCCTCAGTACTTACTGTTTCAGCCTGATGTTAGGGATAAGGTTAGTTTAAAAAAATTATGTTTTTATGTTTATTTTAATAGGCATATTACATATTAACACAGTATTATAGGTATAGTTTTAAATAGTATACATGTATTAGGATATGATAAATTTTAAAAAATTGATGAGGTGCATGGCAAAAAACATTGGAGATGAGGACCTCTACTTAACGGAACTATAGACCTTGCATTGGGTTAGTAAGCCAGTTTCAACTTCAGCTAATTTTTTAAAAAAAGTTCTGTCCTAGGTCAGTTTGTCTAATGTCTTTTATTAATGTCTTCTTTTAATAACTACTTCTTTTACTTCTCCCGTATTCTTTAAAAGCTTCCAAGGGTGTGGGTTTTTTTTTTTTAATAATGATGTATGTGGCAATAGCAGATTTCACAGCAATAAGGAGTGGCTTTGTGTATATATACGTCCCTTTTAAGTTGGGGGCTTTCCAAATCCTTTAGGAAAACAATAAACAGAAGAATATAATTGATTTGGTAAGGATTTCCAAAGAAATAAGCAAATTTTAACCCTAAGAGACTTAAATTTCACTTAGTTGTGGGATAGTTTATTCTCTAGAAATGTGATAAATAGAATATTTGAAGAGGACAGTTATTTGGTGATATGTTTTAAATGTTTGTCCTTTAGACTACTTAAAGATTTTGGAAAGAGAAATTAGATTCTTGTTCCTTTGTCCCATATGTATTCTGGACTTAACCATATTACCTGGTACCAGGGAAGACAAAGTTAGCAAGTATGAATGATATTTTTATTTACTTTGCTGTTTATATGAGCTGTTTTTTGAGCTGTACATTTAAGTAAAGTTTTCTCCCTAGATGATAACCTTAGTAAATGAAAGAGTATTTAAATTTCAGTAGTGTATTTGAATTTAACTGATCATTTATCTTACCTCTGAAAGCTATGATCAAAGTAGTAACCATTACTACCTGATTGATTTGGGAAAGAGGTGACTAAACTGAAACATAGTTAATGCATTTACTAATTGTGGGCCCGTCGTGTTGGGGGAGTGTGTGTGTTTATTTTGCACAATCTGATAAAAAGCAAACAGTACCAGTGTTCTGACATTCTTTGAGATGAAGTTTCTTTGGATTTCATGATTATTGTTATGCTAGTTCCTCAAGTAACACAATGGAGTGCGAATTTTACAGCAGTGAAAGTTAGAGGATTTAATATTGCCTGTTTTTTCTATAATAATGGAAAAAATAAGATAATGTAATTATTTAATAGTGTCTAGTTCTTATCGTGACCTCTTAAATTTATTTAATCATGTGCAACTGTTTAAGAATATATTAGTAATGAAAATACTACTTTTTCCATTTTAACAAATTTAAAAGCATTTGAAAGAATAAAATTTTATTATAGAAAGTTTTCAAATTAGAGATAAATGTAAATATGAAAAAAGCCTGGTAATTTCACCACCCAGTGGTAATATTAATATTGTTAGCATTTTCAATAAATCTGTGTACAAACACATATTTATACACACATTTCCCTTAATATCAGGCTTTTTCCCCAAATTTTCAAATATTTTTCAAGAATATTTTTTGACTGTATGGATATTTTTTGAATTCCAACAGACTTTAACTTTTTACTGAAGCATAAATTCAGTAAATTTGAATTTATTTATTCTGGCAGAAATGTATGCATATCACAGAGATATACATCTTAAAATTTTACAAAGTGAGCACACCTGTGCAATCAGCATTCAACTCAGGAAAAACATTGTCAGTTTCCAGACCAGGTGCCTTTTCCTACCTCCTATCAACAGCCTCTTCACCCAAGGATAGCCATTTTTCTGATTCTGTTTTTAAGAAAAACATTGAGGTATAATTTATATACAATAAAATTCACGCATCCTAAGTGTACGATTCAATGATTTTTAGTAAATTTACTGCAGTCTAGTTTTAAAACATATGTATGAATATAATTTAACCAGTTTCATTTTGTTGAATATGCAGTGTAATTCCAGTTTTTCACTATTGAAGTACTGCTATAGTGATTTTCCATGCATATCTTTATATGTACTTCTGATTTCATCAGGATAGGTTCCTAAAAGTAAAGTCACCAGTTCAAAGAATATGTGCATTTTTATGGCTTTTGATACATGGTACCAAATAACCTTTGAAAACAGTTGAACTAATACACTCCCACTGTCAGTAGATGAGTGTCTTTTTTTTTTCCCCCTGCCACCTCAACGTCAGGTGTATTTTTTTGTGTGTGTGTGGTACGCGGGCCTCTCACTGCTGTGGCCTCGCCTGCTGCGGAGCACAGGCTCAGGACGCGCAGGCTCAGCGGCCATGGCTGATGGGCCCAGCCGCTCCGCGGCATGTGGGATCCTCCCAGTCCGGGGCATGAACCCGTGTACCCTGCATCGGCAGGTGGACTCTCAACCAGTGTGCCACCAGGGAAGCCCAAGGTGTATTTTTTAAGAATTATTATCAGTTTGGTGGATAAAATATGGTTTTAATGTTCATTTCTTTAATTACTACTGTAAGTGAATATTATTTTATATATTTAGTGACTATTTCTAATTTTTCTTTATGATTTGCCTGATACTGTTCTCTCAGTTTATTTCTTAATGTTATTTCTATTTTTAAGATATTTTAGTATATTAAAGGATGTGGATCTTTCTGGTGTTACAAATACTTTCCCCCAATTTGCTTTATGTCATGCTCATTTTTCATAATGAAATAGATTA
Organism: Neophocaena asiaeorientalis asiaeorientalis; assembly: GCF_003031525.2. Lineage (NCBI taxonomy): Eukaryota > Metazoa > Chordata > Mammalia > Artiodactyla > Phocoenidae > Neophocaena > Neophocaena asiaeorientalis. The sequence continues at coordinate 349,305 of NW_020174133.1, read as the reverse complement.
GGATTTTGTGTCGTAATGTCAAAAACAAAAATTTGTGTTTTACTCTACCAGCCTTTGGAAATTTATCGTGGTAATTTTTAAATTGGAGGCAATATTGAATTATATGAATAAAACTTTTATTAAAGTGTGTACCTTTCATAATTTGAAATTTTAAAAATTCAGGTAGACATATAAAACTAATTTATTATGCTTTGTTGCCAAACTTGGTCTTTCTAGGCATTTATACTTAAGCATGAACATTGACGACAAACTGGAAGGATTATTTCTTAAATGTGGCGGCATAGACGAAATGCAGTCTTCCAGGGCAATGGTTGTAATGGGTGGAGTGTCTGGCCAGTCTACTGTGTCTGGAGAGCTGCAGGAGTCAGTTCTTCAAGATCGGAGTATGCCTCACCAGGAGATCCTTGCTGCAGATGAAGTGTTACAAGAAAGTGAAATGAGACAACAGGATATGATATCACATGATGAGCTCATGGTCCATGAGGAGACAGTGAAAAATGATGAAGAGCAGATGGAGACACATGAAAGACTTCCTCAAGGACTACAGTATGCACTTAATGTCCCTGTAAGTAATTCCTTTATAAGATACTAAACTTACAGTTAGAAACATAATTAATTTTGTATTAAGTGATACAAATCATTGAAGAAATTTCAGAAAGTGTTTAAAGGCTGAATATAAATAGTTCAAATGGCCATTATTAAATAGATATACTAAATATTGGTAAAAATCATAGTTGAAAAGGCAAAATTAAGTTTTGATATTACATACATTTCAGAAACTTATCTTTTCTGGATAACATTTATTTATCTATTTATCAGGGTTACCGTGTATTGAATTTTTGTGTGTGTGTATTAAATTTTAAGTGCTTAATTTTAAAAGATAACTTTGTTTCAACTTCTGGATTTCTCCTTAAAGAGTAGAAGGATTGAATCTGGAGCACAGCTAGAAAAAGATTGTACACTTGAGAGTTTTTCCTTCAAATTCTGTAACTCTTGGCAGTTCCTGCCATCTTTATTTTTTTTATTATCTGTAAAAAGGATATCAGCTCTTCAGTCTGTTTACCCTGGATGTCATAGGTCATCACCTAAGGTACTCCCTTGTAGGCACCCATAACTTTTTTTTTTTCAATTCAAACGAACATTTATTGGGCCCACATTAAACGGGACATGATGAAGAGATTACGAGATGTCTCTTTTCTGTCTGTGTACAATTTCTGCCACTCTTTCCTCAAGTGGGTACATCCTATGTCTCAGTCTTTGCAATTATTCAAGCACCTATAATGGAATGGTAGGCTTGTTCAGAGGCTCAGAATCCTTTTAGGAAGTTGTAGTTAGCAGAGCGATGGTCACAGCTAATGAGAACTGCTTCATTTTCTAACAAAAAAACAAAAACAGTGAGCTGGACTCGTTGCTTCCCATTGAAGATGCTGGGCTCATCTGGTGCTTCAGTCACGGGCTCTTTGGAATAACCAGCAGTGACATCTTCATAATCTTTACTCCATAAGTTTTCTGTGTGAAGTGACTCGTTATCAACTCTGGCCTTAGTGACTTCTTCCTCAGAGCTGAAGGTGTTTAATTCTACATTAGTAGGTAATGCGAAAGTCTGTGTGTTCTCCAAATACAAGTCAATGGTTGTTTCTGTATCTTGGTCACTGGTCAAGTGTAGTAGGACAGTGGTTGACTGACTGTAGGTCAGTGATGAATTCTGGGAGTAGTGTGGGGTAAGTCACAGCCAGGGCAAACCAGGCAGAGAGGAGCAGGACCTTCCTGAGCATGGTGCTGATGCTGGCGGGGAGTGTGGGAGGCTTACGAAGGTAAGGAGGCTGAGTGTTTTTCTTTGCCTTCTTGTATCTTTATTTTTACCTGATGACCAGCAAAGCTACAACTGTAATGTAATCCTCTTCTATTGTTTATGTGATATTAAACCTGGATCCTTTCAGTACTTCTGATATACTGTGCTTTTTCTTTTGCTTTAGGACCTTTGTATATCCTACTTGTAATATTCCCCTCAGTCATAGCCCCTCCCTGTTTTTTAACCTAGTTAAAACTTCATCATCAGACTTCCCTGGTGGCGCAGTGGTTGAGAGTCCGCCTGCCGATGCAGGGGACATGGGATCGTGCCCTGGTCTGGGAAGATCCCACATGCCGCAGAGCGGCTGGGCCCATGAGCCGTGGCTGCTGAGCCTGCGAGTCCAAAGCCTGTGCTCCGCGATGGGAGAGGCCACAACAGTGAGAGGTCCGTGTATGGAAAAAAAAAGAACAAAAAAGCTTCATCATCATCAGCTTGTCACTTCTCTCTGGTCTAGGTGTAGTTGCTGCAATAGGGACTTGTTCACTGTCTGTGTCTGTGATAGATTGTAGGCTCTATCTATGTATGACAGCATGAGTTTTGTCTTATTTTCTATTATGTCCCAGGTGTTGGCACATGGTGTGAATGAATGGATAACTACTTACAGTTGTGTTCTAATACATGTGCTCACGAACTTTTACCTAGTCCATTGCGATAGCCTTTTCCTTTTTCAGCCTGTTGATGGTGATGGATTACATTAATTAATTTTTAAATGTTGAATCAGCCTTGCATACCTGGAAGAAATTCCACTTTGTTGTGGCTTATAATTCTTTTTACACATTGTTTGATTCAGATTACTAATAGCTGTTGAGGATTTTTGCATCTGTGTTCATGAGAGATTGGTCTGATTTTTCTTTTTGCACAATATCTTTGTCTGGTTTGGATATTAGAGTAATCCTGGCCTCATAGAATGAGTTAGGAGTATTCCCTCTGCTTTGGTCTTCTGGGAGAGTGTAGAGAATTGGTATAATTTCTTCCTTGAATGTTTGGTGGAATTCACCAGTGAATCCATAGGGCCTGGTACTTTCTTTTTTGGAAGGTTATTAATTACTGATTCAATTTCTTTAATAGCTATAGACCTATTCAGATTGTCTGTTTCTTCTTGTGTGAGTTTTGACAGATTGTGTCTTCTGAGGAATTGGTTCAGTTCATCTAGGTTATCAAATTTGTGGGCATAGAGTTGTTCATAGTATTCCTTTATTATCCTTTTAATGTCTATGGTGTCTGTAGTGATGTCCCCACTTTCATTTCTGATATCAGTAATTTATATCTTCTTTTTTTCTTAGCCTAGCTAGAGGCTTGCTGCCTTTTTTTTTAAAAAAGGATCTTAACAGTTTTTAAGCATATGGTATTACATACAGTATCAGCATACAGTTAACTATACTCACATTGTTGTACAGTAGATCTCTAGAACTACTGTACAACTGTTGCATCTTGTAAAGCTGAATCTCTATACCCACTGAACACCAATTCCCCATTTTTACCTCCCCCCAGTAAAGACTTACTAATTTTGTAGAGAACTAGCTTTTGATTTTTTCTCTTGATATCCAGTTTTCAGTTTCATTGATTTCTGCTCTGAGTTTTATGATTTCTTCTGTGGATTTAATTTGCCATCTGCCCCTCCAGTTTTCAGTGGTGGAAGTTTAGGTGATTGATTTAGATCTTTTCTGATATATAGAAATGGCATTCTAATATAGCATTCAATGATATAAATTTCTCTCTAAGTACTGCTTTCAGTGTCCCTCACATTTTGATAAGTTGTATTTTTATTTTCATTTGGTTCATTTTATCTTTTAATTTCTTCTGAGACTTCTTTGATTCATGTGTTATTTGGAAGTATGTTGTTTAATATCCAAGCATTTGGGGATTTTCCAACTATTTTTCTGTTACTGATTTCTAGTTTAGTTCTATTGTGGTCTGAGAGTGTTTACTATATGATTTTCTGTTCTTTTACATTTGGGAAGTTGTGTTTTATGGCCCTGAATGTCATCTGTCTTGGTGAATGCTCCATGTGAGATTGAGAAGAATTAGTGTTTTGCTGTTGTTGGATAAAGTAGTCTATTGATTGCAATAGCTTTTTTTAAAAAATAAATTTATTATTTATTTTTGGCTGTATTGGGTCTTCATTGCTGCACATGGGCTTTCTCTAGTTGCGGTGAGCAGGGGCTACTCTTCATTGTGGTGTGCAAGCTTCTCATTGTGGTGGCTTCTCTTGTTGCAGAACGCAAGCTCTAGGCACTCGGGCTCAGTAGTTGTGGCTCGCGGGCTCTAGAGTGCAGGCTCAGTAGTGGTGGCGCATGGGCTTAGTTGCTCCGTGGCATGTGGGATCTTTCCAGACCAGGGCTCAAACCCGTGTCCCCTAGCATTCGCAGGCAGATTCTTAACCACTGCACCACCAGGGAAGTTCCGCAATAGCTTTCTTATTGGACTGATTGTAGCTTGACCCTTATCCAGTCTGTATTTCAGATGGTTCCTGTAGTGATCTTTCCAAAACGATATTTATACTTATCACTCCCCTACCAAAACTTTTTCAGAGGTTTCTTATTGCTAAACAGCTGAAATGTATTTTGCTTGGGCTGAAAGGGCCTGTGATCATGTTTCTTCTTATCTTATCCAGCCCCTGTGTACAGTGCTTCAAGCCCCTCTCCCCGCTTCATACTTAAGTACATTGAAATTACACTAGTTGCCAGGTCCAATATGATTTTTTCTGTTACTTCTGTACATGTTGTATATACCTGTAATATTCTTTGTTTGGCAGTCTACTGTTTTTCACTTCTCAAAACTTTCTTTTGTGTAATTTTCATTATAGTAACTAACTTATTTTTCATTTCTTGGCTTGCAGGACCGTGAGGTCTCTTTTCTGGAACCTCTATTTTAACTTTGTGTTCTCAATAACTGGGCTGTTCGGATCGGGGCACGAACCCGCGTCCCCTGCATTGGCAGGCGGACTCTCAACCACTGCGCCACCGGGGAGGCCCAGTCAGATATTTTTTGAGTGAAAGAAATTTTTTTTAATTGAGAAAAAGTTTAAATTGAAATGCTGTGAGATCCTAAGTTTATAGTTTAGAGTTTTGACAACTGCATAAACTTGTATAGCCCACAAGGCATCAAGGTACAGAATATTTTCATCATCCTAGAAAGTTTGTGTTTCTTCCTGGTCAGTTCACTCCACAACAGTTGTTGTGGGTTTTTTCCCCCCATCATAGATTAGTGTTGTCCTTTGAGAACTTTATGTGAATGGAATCATATGTAACTCTTGTGTCCAGCTTCTTTTTTTTTTTCCACTATGGAATATCAGTTTTATTTGAAAAAATTCTAATACAGAACTGAATAGGGACTTCCCTGGTGGCACAGTGGTTAAGAATCCGCCTGCCAGTGCAGGGGACACGAGTTTGAGCCCTGGTCCCACATGCCGCAGAGCAACTAAGCCCGTGTGCCACAGCTACTGAGCCTGAGCTCTAGAGCCTGTGAGCCACAACTGCTGAGCCCTTGTGCCACAACTGCTGAAGCTCATACTCCTAGAGCCCATGCTCTGCAACAAGAGATGCCACCGCAATGAAAAGCCCTTGCACCGCAACAAAGAGTAGCCCCCAGTCGCCACAACTAGAGAAAGCCTCTGCGCAGCAACGAAGAAAATAAGTAAATAAAATTTAAAAAAAGAACTAAATAGCTGTAACATCAGTATTTTTCACATAGTTTTTACTTATTAATTGAAAAGTAACTGAAACAATGTAAAATAATAATTGCTTTTCCTGTGGATAAGTATATTAAAAAGTAACATTCATCTTTACAAAGTGTGCATTCCTATTGTGTTATAGTATAATACCACAAGTTAGAGATTGATTGAGGGTTTCATTTCTCAGGTGTTGGTACTGAACACCTCAAAGCAGTAGTCCATTGTGATGTATTTTAAATTAATTTTCAGTTGCATTAGAATGAGAATGATGACTTGGTTATTTAGTTGTCACACTAATGAAGTAGGTATTTTACAATTTCTTCTCCAGCTTCTTTTGCTCAGCATAGTGTTTTTGCAGTTTTTCATGTTGGTTGGGTGTATAAGTAGTTCATCCCTTTTCATTGTTGATTAACATTCTGTTGTTTTATTATCCTAAAATTTTGTTTATTTATTTCCTTCTTTATGGTTATTTATTATCTCTAGTTTTCAACCTTTATGGATAAAGCTGCCATGAACATTGTTGTGCAAGTCTGTTTTCATTTCTTTGGGTACATTTTTATAGAAGTTAAACTATTTCTCTTCTGTTTTCATTTTGTTTCATCTAGTGTCTGTCTTTGCATTAGTATTACTCTTTTATTTTAAATTAATTTTTGTTGGAGTATAGTTGGTTTACAATGTTGTGTTAGCTTCTACTGCACAGCAAAATGAATCAGTCATACATATACGTATATCCCCTCCCTTTTGGATTTCCCTCCTGCATCGGTATTGCTCTTGATAGCTGTATTTTTTTTAATATAAATTTATTTATTTGTTTGTTTATGGCTGCGTTGGGTCTTTGTTGCTGTGTGTTCAAAAATTTTTCAATATGTAATTGTTCATAACTAATATATAGAAATGCAGTTGATTCTTTTTATATTGACCATGTATTCTGTGATCGTGTTATATGTACCTGTTAGTTCTAGTAAGATTCCTTAGGTTTATTCATAGTCCCTATTATCCATAAATTTTACATCTTCCTTTCCAATCTAACTTCTTTTTTCTTCCTTATTGTATTGACTAGGCCTCCAGTACAGTGTTGAATAGAAGCGGTAAAAGTAGACATCTTTGCTTGTTTCCTGATCTTTAGGGGACTGCATTCAGCTTTTCACCGTTAAGAATTATTTTAGCTATAGATTTTTCTTAGGTGATCTTTATTTATTAGGTGGAAGAAGTTTTCTTTCTAGTTTGTTGAAATTTTTTAAAACTATGAATGGATGTATAACTTCAATATTTTTTCTGCATCTGTTAGATGATTATATGATTTCCCCCCCCTTTTAAAAATAAATTTATTTATTTTTGGCTGCGTTGAGTCTTCATTGCTGCACACGGGCTTTCTCTAGTTGCGCCAAGCGGGGGCTACTCTTCATTGCAGTGTGCGGGCTTCTCCTTGTGGTGGCTTCTCTTGTTGCAGAGCACGGGCTCTAGAGCGCAGGCTCAGTAGTTGTGGCGCACGGGCTTAGTTCCTCTGCGGCATGTGGGATTTTCCTGTACCAGGGCTTGAACCCTTGTCCCCTGCACTGGCAGGTGGATTCCCAACCACTGCGCCACCAGGGAAGTCCCTCCTCCCTTTTCTTAATATAGTGAATTTATTGATTGATTTTCAAATGTTAAATCAACCCTGCATTCCTGGGATAAACCACACTTGGTCATGATGTGTCATCTTTTTTATAAGTTGCTGGATTCAGTTTACTAATTTTTTTAAAAGAATTTTTTTGTGTATGTTTATGAGGGATACTAGTTTTCTTGCAGTCTTTGTTTTAAGTATGCTGGCCACATTAAAAATGGGGTAGGAAATAGTTCCTTCTCTGTTTTCTGAAAGAGTTTCTGTAAGATTGGTATTATTTCTATCATACATATTTAGTAGACTTCACCAATAAAGCTAATCTTTGGCTGAGTTTTCTTTGTGGGAAAGTTTTTACTTCCAAATATAATTTTTAAAACATGTAAGGCTACTCAGATTTTAAATTTTATTCTTTTTTTTTTTTTTGCGGTACGCGGGCCTCTCACTGTTGTGGCCTCTCCCGTTGCGGAGCACAGGCTCTGGAAGCGCAGGCTCAGCGGCCATGGCTCATGGGCCCAGCCGCTCCACGACATGTGGGATCTTCCCAGACCGGGGCACGAACCCTTGTCCCCTGCATCAGCAGGCGGACTCTCAACCACTGTGCCACCAGGGAAGCCCTTAAATTTTATTCTTGATTTAGTTTTGATAAATTATATTTTTCAAGGGATTTGTTCATTCTTCTGTTTTTTAATTGAACAAAAATATTTATAATATTTTCTTAATTCTTCTATTGTCTAAAGGATTTGTAATAATTTCTTTTTTCACATTCCTGATAGTGCTAATTGTCTTTTTCTTGATTAATCTGGGTAGAGGTTTATCAGTTTTACTGGTCTCTTCAAAGATTAAGGTTTGGTTTTATTGAGCTCTCTATCGTTCATTTGAACTTTCTTTCATCTTTACTCTCATTTATTTCTTTCCTTCTGCTTACTTTATTTTTAATTTGCTCTTCTTTTCGTAGCTTCTTAAAGTAGAAGTTTAGATGACTGTTTTAGACCTTTCTTTGTATACATGTAGGTGTGTGTAACTACCATGACTCTCAGGATACAGAACATCATACCAAAGATCTTCCTGGTGCTACCCCTCTGTAGTCACACCTCTTCTTGTTACCCCCACCATTCCTAACCCCTGGCTATCCTACCCTAATCTGTTTTCCATCTCTAAAACTTTGTCATATTGAGAATATTATATCATGGAATCATATAGTATGTGACCTTTTGAGACTTTTTTTTTCACTTAATGCCCTTGAGAGCCATCTGAGTTGTATATATCAATTCTTTGTTCTTTTTAATTATATAGTAGTATTCCATAGTATGGTTGTACCACAGTTTAAACATTCACTTATCGAGAGGCATTTTAATTGTTTCCATGTTTTGGCTATTACAAATAAAGCTGCTGTGAACATTCATGTGTAGGTTTTTGTGTGAACGTAGGTGTACATATCTCCAGGATAAATACCCTATCATACCCCTGCCACTGGATATAATCACTCCTAACATTTTGGTGTATGTTCTTCAGTGCTTCTTTGATATGCCTACCATGCATAGGGTCATGTTGCTTTTTATGTATTCTTTCCATTTACCAGCACTTTTCTCAACTCCTTACTCTTCTAAAACTTCTTAAATACCTGCTTGATATTCCAAATTTTGGATAGTCCATAATTGAGTCCTGTTACTCCTAATAGACGATGATAAATTTGAGTCCCTTGTGAGAATGAATCAATGAAAAGTTGTCTCATACTCTATACCAAATGGCAGAATTTAGGATTTGTGTAATATTGCTTTATAGTAGTACATAACAGATGAGACATTTTGTCCCTTACTTACTACTTATGCATTCCTGCTGATAAGGCAAAGTGGTGAAGGGCAGGTCTTGGGATCATGAATATACATTTTTGAGTTAAATAGAGGGCATTGATGTAGAACAGTATGATCCAGGTCCCCCAGAATGTGAAAGCTTAAGCTACATGGCCTTTCATCCTTTCTAGATTGTGTGCTAAAAGTCTTTTAAAAATAGATATTGAACATATAAGTGCTTTTTCCTTTTATTTGCTCATTCTCTTGGAAGTCACAAAGAACTTTATTTCATATTAACTTTTTTTTGTTAATTCAAAACAAAAAGTTGAGTTTTGTGTTTTCTTAAACTGTTAATAACGGTTTAGGTTCTGTAGCCTATGTAAACACCCTATTGTTTCGTGACAGTTGAAGTAAAAGTTTTTCATTTGAGGTAACTGCTGGTTTTCAGGATTTATCTTGACTGTACTACTCTAAATCAGTCACCCAGCTTCAACTCTGTGGCTCTACATTTTCAACAGCAGTCTGCAGTCTGCAGGCCAACCTTTTTTTTTTTTTTTTCGGTACGCGGGCCTCTCACTGTTGTGGCCTCTCCCGTTGCGGAGTACAGGCTCCGGACGCGCAGGCTCAGCAGCCATGGCTCACGGGCCTAGCCGCTCCGCGGCATGTGGGATCTTCCCAGACCGGGGCACGAACCCGCGTCCCCTGCATCGGCAGGCGGACTCTCAACCACTGCGCCACCAGGGAAGCCCCAGGCCAACCTTTTTAAAAAATATATTTTATTTATTTATTTTTGGCTGCGTTAGGTCTTCGTTGCTGTGCGCGGGCTTTCTCTAGTTTTGGCAAGTGGGGGCTACTCTTTGTTGCGGTGCGCGGACTTCTCATTGCGGTGGCTTCTCTTGTTGCGGAGCACGGGCTCTAGGCAGAGGGGCTTCAGTAGTTGCGGCAGTCGGGCTCAGTTGTTGTGGCTCGTGGGCTCTACAGCGCAGGCTCAGTAGTTGTGGCGCATGGGCTTAGTTGCTCCGTGGCATGTGGGATCTTCCTGGACCAGGGCTCAAACCTGTGTCCCCTGCACTGGCAGGTGGCTTCTTAACCACGGCGCCACCAGGAAGTCCTGCAGGCCAACTTGTGAATGTCCGTAGTTTGCTCATTAGAACTTTGTTTTCAAAGATGTTAGAAATTTGAATTAAAATGAGCTAAAACTAATATTTCAGTTCCTCAGTTGCATTAGCCACATTTCAAGTGCTCAGTAGCCACATGTGGTTGATGGCTTCTGTATTAGCATAGATAAAGAATATTTCCATCATTGCTGGAAGCTTTATTGGATAGCACTGTGTTAGAAAGCTTCTCAACTCAAAAACTAAATCTATTTCAGAAATTTGAAAAAAAGTATTTAGCTTATCCTTTTAATTCTTACACCCATAGAAGAGGGATTGGGAACTTTATGGTCTATATTTTTCCAGTTTGATATCAAGTATGTTGAAGAGTAAAGGACATGTTTGTATTGACAAAATAGAGCAAACTGTCATTCGTAACGATATATGCCACATTTGTTTTCTAGAAGGCTATTGGATTGTACTTGAAGGAAAGAATTTTATAAATTAGGAGCTATAAAAAATCATGTTCGAGTCATTTGATGATATAATAAAGTGTAAGGTATTCCTGAAAAAATATACTTCAGCGCTTGTGTAGGTTTTTAATTTTAGTCATGAATTTGTGCTGTAAAACAGCATGAATAAAATTGTAGACATCCTTTTATGCATTTAGTATTTATGATTATTTTGTTTAATGGTCTAGGAAACTCAACTTATTTAGCCCTTGCTTTAAGACCTCTCTTTTGTTTTTAGCTTTAAAATTGCCTTAAATCCTGTCACTAGTTTAAGGAGAATTGTATAAATATTTCCCCAAATACATGTTGCTCCAGTCAATAAAACTCCAATACGCTGTTGCTAGGAATTTTAGTATATGTCCTGTAATGAGTGACTTTTCCTCTCCTATTTAACAACAAAAAAAATAATAATCATTTTATCCATGTCACTGATTTTAAGATACTTAACTATTTTTGCCACATATTTTATACTCTGTTTTAGTTGCAGAATTGTATTACATTTATTGGTAACAAATGATCTTTCACAATCATCCTAGAAGGTGACAAGTCTGTGTGGCTCTATTTATTTGCTTAAATAGTCATTGGTATGATATGTTTCTTCCTCTCTTTCTGGCTAACTCCCAACTTGTTATCCCTATGACCTGTATACTTTTTCAACAAAGTTATTTATTAGCTGTAGCCAGTTCTTATTAGCATTGTATTTCTTTTAAAGTTCATTTGGGGGATTCAGAAGTAATTTTATGTTCCTTGCAGCTTGGGTCCTTGTCTTTTGAGGCAATTGCATTGGCTTTTATTGGGTCTGTATACTTAAAGAGGTACTCCCCCCGCCCGCATTCAAATGCTTTTTACTTCAGCATACTCTTCGGCTGTCATTTTCAGAAACACATTTATTAATTTAGCTCATTTTAAAGAAAATATATGGTAATTTATATCAGTTCTCTAGGGTTTTTATTTTAAACAAGATTTTACTTGCTTATATGGCGCTTAGAAAGTGTCCTATTTGATAGGAATCAATATTTTAGCAGAAAACATGGAGTGAGTAATCTTGCTTTATAGTTTTTCCTGGTGAGAGTCATATTATTGCTTATTGTTACTGATTTCAACTCACCTGGCAAGTTGATGAATCAAGGTATCTCCACTAGTAGGTTGTTTTAGAGAGCTAACCCAGAATGGTCTATTTTTCAGTATCCTCCAGTGCTCGTAAAGTTGTTGGACTCAATTTATCTTTTTCTTTTCCCCTTAGGTGGACATAAATTGTTAATAGAAGATTTCTTTTTAGATTCTTTAATAACATAGCCAGTCTCCTAACACTTTTCATATAGTTCTGTCTGATCTTTGATGTCTAATTGCTTGGTTTGGAATTGTGAGATAGTGGTACTGAATGAGAATTACACTCTTTCTTACATCAAGTAGTGCCCAGATTGTAAATCATTATAGACAAGGCTGTGATAGGGTCATTCTAGCTAGATCAGTCTCAGAGATGTCTACTTGGGGTTTTTTCATAATTGTATGATGAAGTTTATTATAAAAGGACTACATAGTCCTTATAAAAATTAAAATAGTATAGAAGAGAACAAAGAAAAAAGTAAAAGTTCCTTGTTTCCTACTCTGATTCCAAAGAGATAACCACTAATACTGATATCCTGGAAATTTTAAATTTATAACAAACGTACAGAATATGTGTCTGTATTTATTTCTATATAATGTGTTTTGTAAATGTATATCTTATGAAAATATACATTTTGTTTTATACAAATTAGATGTTATTTTTATATACTTTTGAAATTTGCATTATTCATTTAATAACATTTTGTAGAAATTTCCATGTTATTGCATATAAAGCTTGCTTATTTATTTTAATGAATGATTAAATGACGTGCCTTATTTTATTTAACCGCTCCCCTATTGATGGATATTTGTTATTACTAGATTTGTTTGAATGAAATAATGATGAAAGGATCATGCTTATATATATAGATATCTATATACACAAGCATGTTTCTTGTATCTATCTATATGTCTACATATTTGTAAAGCTCTTTCTCTAGGTATATGTCTTTTTATTGAAATACAGCATTCATACTGAAAAGTGCACAAATTGTAAGTCACGAATTTCCTCAAAAATGAACATACATGTGTAACCGATACTCACGTTAAGACATAGAACATTATCAGTATCCCAGAGGCCCTCCCCTTCTTGTATCCCTTTTAGTCACAACCCTCCTCTAATTCCTAAAGATAACCCCTACCCAAACACTTTTATCATGGTCAGTTAGCTGTACCTGACTTTGAGTTCAGTATAAATAGAATCATGTACTATCTACTCTGATGTCTGATTTCTTTGTTTTACATTTTTTATGAGGTATGTCCATGTTATTGCATAGGTAGTTGTTTATTCTCATTTCTGTATAATTGTCAGTTTTGTGAATGTATCAAAATTTATTCATTCTAGTATATCTAATATAATAGCCATCTTGTTTCAAGATGTTGGCTATTCTGAAAAGTGCTCTTTTGTTTTGGCTGTGCCAAGTGGCTTGCAGGATCTTAATTCCCCGACCAGGGATTGAACCCCGGCGCTAGCGGTGAAAGCTCTGAGTCCTAACCACTGGACTGCCAGGGAATTCCCTGCTGTGTATATTCATGGCTGTGTCTTTCGGTGCATGTGCACACTCATTTCTGTTGGTTTTATGCTGCTTAGGATTGAGTTTGCTGGGTATGGATATGTTCAGCTATAGGAATTTCTGTCAGAAGTTTTTCTCAATGGTTTTGCCAATTTATACTAATTGCTCTGTATCCTTGGTATCTGTTAGGTTGCATTTCACTGATAACTAATGAAATTGAGTGCCTTGCATGTTTACTGACAATTTGGATATTATTTTTTTGTAAGGTACTTGTTCATCTTTTGCCCATTTTTCTATTAGGTTGTTTCTTTCTCTTACAGATTTGTAATAGTTCTTTATATATTTGTTGGATATATATATCAATTAACTTTTCCACTCTTCCACTCTGATTTGCCTTTTTATACTCTTTTGATGAACAAAAGTCAGTGTTAATGAAGTTCAATTTATGTCTTTTCCTTTTGGTGTTTTGTGTATCCTATTTAAGAATTCTTTGCCTGCCCCAAGGTGATGAAGATATTTTCCTTTGTTAACTTCTAGAAACTTTGATTTTCCTTTTCTATTTAGATTAACAATCCGTTTGGAATTGATTTTTGCTGATGATGTGAGTATAGGGATCAAGATTTACTTGATGGCTTTTTCTTTTTTCCAACTCACCCATAGAAATGTTTTCAGTTTCACGTTGCTGGCTTAATGTTTCATTTCTTAGAATAACTTAATACATTAAGATAACAATGAATAGATTTTTCTTTGATTAATACTAAGGATTTGTACTAAGACTGGACTTAATGTCTTTTTAGGATTATAAAGTAACACATGTTTGTTGAGAAAATGTAAAAATTTAACTATAAAGAAGATAATAAAAATTGCTGTAATCTTACTACTCTAGGATAATCACTAACATTTTGTTGTTAGTATTTCCTTTTTTTGTTTGTTTTCTGCATATGTTGTGTTTATATAAAATGTGCTGCATATGTATTTGTGTTTGTGTAAAATTGTAAAAATATATTTATCAACATATTTATCTATATCATTTAACCTCAAACAATGAACATCTCACTATGTCATTAATATTAATCAAAAGTAAGATTTCTAATTACTGTATGTCATATAGCTGTATTGTAATTTATCTCACTCTTTCTTTACTGGGTATTAGACTGTTTGCACTTTATTTATGATCGTAAAGAATATTGTGATGTTACATGTAGGCATTGTTGTCATGTGAGATTATTTCTTCAGTATAGGTTTCTTAAGACTCTTGATTATATACTGGCCAATTTATAGTCCACAAATGTTGATCAATTTATTCTCCCTCTAGTAGTGTATGAGATTCCCAATTTAATGTCTTTTTAAATGATCTGGAGTAGGAAATGTGAAATATAATTTCCAGATTTGTACGTGATATTGAGAAAAAAGGAAAACAACTGGACTTGGTCTTGGGTTGGGAGTGGAGAAGAAAATTAAAAGACGTCTTTAGATGGGAGACTGGGATATAATACAGCATATTGAAAGGCACGGGGAAGAAAGAAAGGCACGGAGTTTGGAAGGAGGTTCTGGTGTGAAAAAAGGTTTTATTTTTAGCAGTATTGAGTTTTAGATAATAGGATGTCTAAGTGGAGATGTCTGTAGAAATTGGTAATCTTCTATGTATCTAAGCAATTACACATCTGCAGTTGTGTAATAATAATTAATAACCGTAGATATTTATTCAGAACTTGAAGGTTTTCAGGGTGCTTTTTATGTAATCTCATTTGATTTTCTGATGTGTGTAAGCTGGATATTATTATACCACTAATAAACAGATGAGGAAATGATTATGATAATCAGTAACATCAAAAAATCAACTATATATTGCTATGTACTATAGTTGATGCTTTACCTATATAATCTCTTTTAACTCTACAGAAGTTCTGTGAGGAATATTTCCTCCATTTATAGGTGAAGAAAGTTCCAAATGATTAAATTTTAGTTGTTTAGCCTCACACTGCTAGTATCACTCTTTGGGATTAGATTGTATTTCTTTTAACTCCCAACCTATGCTTTTTTTATTTTTCCATGCTACTTATGGAAGCCAAGTTTACCAAATAATAATTGGAAGAGAAGGGATTGAAACTCAAGTCTTAACGCTTCAATAAATATTGTTGACATTTTGTCCACTTTATTTTTTTTTAAATTATTTCCTTTCTCTTGAACCACTAGAAGTTCTTTCCACATTTTGGCAGCAACCTAACTATAGTTTATATAAGGGAAAATGAAATATGTTTGTGTAAAAATCTTTTTGAATAAGTTTGATTAATTTAGATTTTTAAGAAGCAGTTATATTGTGTTGGCCAAAAGGTTCATTCATTTTTTTCCGTAAGATGGTCTAGTAGCACTAAGTTGTCTTTAACTTCATTCGAAACAGTTTTGTTTGATTGTATTGTGACAGCCGTCATATCAGTATGCTTTTTAAAAAAAATATCAAAATTGGTGAATTTTTGTGTAGCCATTTTAATATTGGAGATGGAAGGAAAAAAGCAACATTTTTGGTGTATTATGCTTTATTATTTCAAGAAAGGTAAAAACCCAACTGAAATGCAAATGGGGAAGGTGCTGTGACTGGTTGAACGTGTGGTTTGCGAAGTTTCCTGGAGATTTCTCCCTGGACGATGCTTCTCGGTCGGGTAGACCAGTTGAAGTTGATAGTGATCACATCAAGACATTAATTGAAAACAATCAATGTTATACCAAGAGGGAGATAGCCGACATACTCAATATATACAAATTAAGCTTTGAAAATCATTTGCACCAGCTTGGCTATGTTAATCACTTTGATATTTGGGTTCCACATAAGTTAAGTGAAAAAAACCTTTTTGACTGTATTTCCGCATGCGATTCTCTACTTTTTTGGGGAAGCTTTTTGGGTTTTTTTGTGTGTGTGTGGTATGTGGGCCTCTCACTGTTGTGGCCTCTCACGTTGCGGAGCACAGGCTCCGGACGCGCAGGCTTAGCGGCCATGGCTCCCGGGCCCAGCCGCTCTGTGGCATGTGGGATCTTCCTGGACCGGGGCACGAACCCGTGTCCCCTGTATCGGCAGGCGGACTCTCAACCACTGCACCACCAGGGAAGCCCTGGGAAGCATTTTAAAAAAATTAACTAATTTATTTTTGGCTGCGTTGGGTCTTCGTTGCTGGGGGCGGGCTTTCTCTAAGTTGTGGCGAGCGGGGGCTACTCTTGGTTGTGGTGCGCCTGCTTCTCATTGTGGTGGCTTCTCTTGTGGAACACGGGCTCTAGGCATGCAGGCTTCAGTAGTAGTGGCACGCGGGCTCAGTAGTTGTGGCTCTCGGGTTCTAGAGCACAGGCTCAGTAGTTGTGCACGGGCCTAGTTGCTCCGAGGTGTGTGGAATCTTCCTGGACCAGGGATTGAACTCATGTCCCCTGCATTGGCAGCCAGATTCTTTTTTTTTTTTTTTTTAACATCTTTATTGGAGTATAATTGCTTTACAATGGTGTGTTAGTTTCTGCTTTATAACAAAGTGAATCAGCTATACATACGGCAGGCGGATTCTTAACCACTGGGCCACCAGGGAAGTCCCACGATTCTCTACTTAAACGTAATGAAAACGTTCTGTTTTTAAAGCAAATTGTGATGCACGATGAAAAGTGGGTACTGTACAATAATGTGGAACGGAAGAGATTGTGGGACAAGCGAAGTGAACCTCCACCAACCACACCAAAGGCTGGTCTTCATCCAAAGAAGGTGAGGTTGTGTATATGGTGGGATTGGAAGGGAGTCCTCTATTATGAGCTCCTTCCGGAAAACCAAGCAATTCATTCCAACGAGTACTGCTCCCAATTAGACCAACTGAAAGCAGCACTCATCGAAAAGCATCCAGAATTAGTCAACAGAAAACGCATTATCTTCCATCAGGTTAATGCAAGACTGCGTGTTTCTTTGACGACCAGGCAAAAACTGTTACAGCTTGGCTGGGAAGTTCTGATTCATCCTCCATATTCACCAGACATTGCACCTTCAGATTTTCATTTATTTCGGTCTTTACAAAATTCTCTTAATGGAAAAAATTTCTTGGAAGACCGTAAAAGGCACCTGGAACAGTTCTTTGCTCAAAAAGATAAAAAGTTTTGGGAACATGGAATTATGAAGTTGCCTGAAAAATGGCAGAAGGTAGTGGAACAAAACAGTGAATACGTTGTTCAATAAAGTCCTTGGTGAAAATGAAAAATGTGTCTTTTATTTTCACTTAAAAACTGAAGGAGGGCTTCCCTGGTGGTGTGGTGGTTGAGAATCTGCCTGCCAATGCAGGGGACACGGGTTCGAGCCCTGGTCTGGGAAGATCCCACATGCTGCGGAGCAACTGGGCCCGTGAGCCACAATTACTGAGCCTGCGCGTCTGGAGCCTGTGCTCCGCAAGAAGAGAGGCTGCGGTAGTGAGAGGCCCGCGCACCGCGATGAAGAGTGGCCCCCGCTTGCCACAACTAGAGAAAGCCCTTGCACAGAAACGAAGACCCAACACAGCCATAAATAAATAAATTAAAAAAAAACAAAAACTGAAGGAACTTTTCGGCCAACCCAATAGTAATGGAAATAACACCAGATTAAGAGATACGAAATCGTGGTTTAAGTCCTAGGGTTGAAATCCAATAGCTTGGGTAAGACACTTACCTCTGTGAAGTTTTAGTTTCTTTATTGGTAACATGAGGATAAAAAATAATTCACAGATAACAGTAAGTAGGATCTCTGTTGCTGGATTTGGAAGACTTGGGTGGAAATTTTTGTTTCCCTTAGGCAAATAACCTTTCTCAGCCTTAGTTTTCTTATTTGTAAAATGGGATGAAAATGCTAACCTCATAGTCTTACTGTAGGATTAAATGCAATAGATTATACAGGATAGAGACCAAGAGCACCCCCCTCCCTCCCTGCATGCCCAACCTTTGTATCCTTAGTACCTAGAACAGTGCCTGGCACATAGTAAATGTCAGATAAATTATAGTTACTATGCTGAGGAGGCATCACAAATTTGTAGAACACCATATAAATGCTGGGTTTTTAAAAAATTTATTTATTTTATTTTTGGCTGCATTGGGTTTTCATTGCTGCTCACAGGCTTTCTCTAGTTGTGGTGAGCAGGGGCTACTCTTCATTGCGGTGCGTGGGCTTCTCAATGCAGTGGCTTCTCTTGTTGCGGGGCACGGGCTCTAGGTGTGTGGGCTTCAGTAGTTGTGGCACGTGGGCTCAGTAGTTGCGGCTTGCGGGCTCTAGAGCGCAGGCTCAGTAGTTGTGGCACACGGGCTTAGTTGTTCCGCGGCATGTGGGATCTTCCCAGACTAGGGCTCAAACCCACATCCCCTGCATTGGCAGGTGGATTCTTAACCACTGCGCCACCAGGGGAGCCCCTGGGTTTTTTGTTTTAATTGAAGAGTAGTTGATTTACAATGTTGTGTTAGTTTCTGGTTTAAAGCAAAGTGATTCAGTTATACATATATATGTATATATGTGTGTGTGTTTATATATATGTACATATTCTTTTTCACATTCTTTTCTATATTCTTTTCTCTGTGCTATACAGTAGGATCTTGTTGTTTATTTTATATATAGTAGTTTGTATCTGCCAATCCAAAAGTCCTGATTTATCCCTCCTCTGCTCCCTTTCCCCTTTGGTAACTGTAAGTTTGTTTCCTATGTCTCTGATTCTGTTTTGTAAATAAGTTCATTTGTGTCATATTTTAGATTCCACATATAAGTGATATCATATGATATTTGTCTTTCTCTTTCTGACTTACTTCACTTAGTATGATGTTCTCTAGGTCCATCCATGTTGCTGCAAATGGCATTATTCTGTTCTTTTTTTATCGCTGAGTAGTATTCCATTGTGTATATGTACCACATCTTCTTCATCCATTCATCTGTTGATGGACATTTAGGTTGCTTCCATGTCTTGGCCATTGTACTTAGTGCTGTTATGAACATTGGGGTGCATATATTTTTTTGAATTATAGTTTTTTCTGGATATATACCCAGCAGTGGGATTGCCGGATCATGTGGCAACTCTATTTTTAGTTTAGAAAAATTATAGAATAATTTTTTAAAACTTATTATGAAATAATTTTAGATTTATGAGAAAGTTGCAGAAGTAGTACTGAGTTCACATAGTCTCATCACCCAGCTTCCTCTAATATCAAAGCTTATGCAACCATAGTACAGTTATCAAAACCAGGAACTTAATATTGGTAAAATACTATTAAATAAACTACAGACCTTAGTTGAATTTCATCTGTTTTTCCACTAATATCCCTTTTCTGTTCCAGGATTCAGTTCAGGATTCCATGTTGTATTTAGTTGTATCTTCTTGAGTCTCCACCATTCCATGACAGTTGTTCAGTCTTTGCTTATCTTTTATGACCTTGATAGTTGATGAGTATTGGTTAGTTATTTGTAGAATGTCTCTTAATTTGCGGCTGCCTGATGTTTTCTTTCTTTTTTTTTCTTTTTAAAATATTTATTTATTTGACTGTGCTGGGTCTTAGTTGCAGCATGTGGGATCTTCAGTTGTGGCATGTGAACTCTTAGTTGTGGCATGCAGATCTAGTTCCCTGACCTGGGATTGAGCCCAGGCCCCCTGCATTGGGAGTGTGGAGTCTTAGGCACTGGACCACCAGGGAAGTCCCTGCCTGATGTTTCTTATGATTAGATTGAAGCTTTCATTTTTCGACAAAATCCACAGAAATGTTGTGCTCTTCTCAGTGTATCATATCAGGGACTATAAAATGTGGGTGTATGTCTTATTACAGGTGATATTGCACTCTCAGTACTTTGTTAACGTCATATCTGCCAGTTTTTCCCTTAAAGTCACTTTTTTCTTCTTTGTAATTGGCAAATATCTTGTAGGAAATAGTTTGAATCTGCTTAAATATCCTATTTCTACTGAAATTTTTTCCTACCTATTTAAGCGTCCATTGGTGGATCCTGCCAGTTGTAGTTATTAATGTAGTGTTTGCCTAAATGTGAATTTGTATTTTCCTCATTCCTTCTATATTTATGTTAATTGTAGCTGTCCCTTCTCTCCATTTAAAAAAATTATTTCCATTTATATCAGAATGGATATTGCCTTATTCTTTGAGTTATAATCTGGTAATATCATTTTTTTTTTTTTGCTCAAGTTGTTTCAGCTTTGCCTATTGGGAGCTCTTTCAGACAGACCCTTGTGTCCTTTTGACATGTACTCTAGTTTCTGGCACCACAAGATGTTCCAAGGTCATCGTATAGTTTTCTTTGCCCAGCTTTGAAATCAGTTGCTTCTCCAAGGAGCTCCATTTCCTTTTGTTTGGATAATGTATTTAGAAACTAAGTTTTGGATGCTAGTTGTGTTGGATTTCTTTGCTTCTTAGTGATCTCAGCCGACAGAGCTAGGCAGTACATGTGTGTCTACTAACTCACACATGCACACACGTCTATACTAATTTCTTTATGTTAGTTGGGCCCAGGCACCTGTATTGAAAGAAATTGAATGGAGAAAAGGGAGGGAATGCAAAATATAGTTAAGATGTATCTAGCTCAGTGGTTCTCAAAATTTCTGGTCTTGGGGACCCCTTTATTCTTAAAAATATTGAGGACTCTTAACAGCTCTTCTGTTGGTTATATATATCGATATTTACCATTTTAGAAATTAAAACTGAGAAATTTAAATTTTTATTTATTTATCAGTAACAAATCCCATTACATGTTAACATATTTTTAATGAAATATAACCCTTTTATAAATAAAAAATTTCGTGAGAATGTGTTTTACAATTTTGCCGCTATATACTCATAAGAGGAGAGTGGAAAAAAATAGGTATTATAATGGAAGTATTTTTGACCTCATGGAGCACCCCACTGGAAAGTGTGTCAGGGATCTTCAGAAGTCCCTGGACGAAACTTTGAGAGCCACTGATAGAGGTGTACTAAAACTCTTACAAAATAAAGGTACATATATAGTAGAAGGATGGATGCAGAAGAACTTGTGTGAGGAACAGCAAAGAACTTAAACCATGATGCTATAGAAGTTAAAAGAATAGAATTTCTGGGTAGGTTGGGGGTGGTCAGCACTGTTTCAGGTAAGATAACTTGATTTGATCACTTCTTCCACTTCATCTTATAGTTATCTAAATTGTAAGATGCTGATATAGCAACCAAAATGCAAATTTATAATGAGAAATATTATAGAGAAGTACACTAGAATGTTTGTTGTGAACTGTGGGTCCCTGAACCTTTTCAAAAGCAAAAGATAGTTATGGACTTTCTCAGACCCTGACAAATGTAGCTCCTTTCAGAAGTTTGAATGCAGTCGGGTCAGGCAGAAAGGGAGGGTTATGGGTCATGATTCACATAAAGGCCTGTCCATCAATGTGCTGCTTTTCTTCCTGGCCCTGTTCTGTAGCTTCGTGAGCTTGGAATTAGAAATATTCCTGTTGACTGGTTATATGTAACTGTTCTTTCCAAAACCATCCTGGAAATAAACACGCATACACACAGAGATATATTCTTGGTGTTAAATTTCTCTTTTTCTGGACTCCATGAATACTTCTAAATATTGCTACATTATTTAGGCAGTATATTTGCAGTACAGTTAATTGTTTTATATCTTTCTTTTTACATTTAAACACTTGTAGTACTTGTGGTCACTTTGATTCAATTTGTTTCCTAGGCAGTATTTTGGAACCATTTCCTTCTAGCGATAGTTACACATTCTTCTTATATGACTACATACTGTTTTTACTCTCAGAATAACCATTTCTCTAAGTTTGGTGGCAGTTATTTTGCCTATATGCTTATTACTACAGATTATTCTTTTGAAAAGTTTGGCCATAAGAGGAAGGAAGTTGCTGGAAATATTTTGGTCCACAAGAATTTATAGGGTAAATTTAAGCGTGCTTTTAGGCAGAGAAGTAGTTGGTGAAGTAAGGGAGATTATTTTAGAGAGACAGTGAAGCTGCAGAGCCTTAGAGATGGGTGGTAATGGAGTCAGTAGCACAGAATATAGAGGAAAGCACAAGATGCTTTCTTTTTTCTTAAACAGGGGTGGGAAGATGAATGAGAATACCTAAAAGAGAAATTGAAAATTGAAAGGAACATATGGCTCCAGAAATGGGGAGATGGTAAGAACAGATACTTCTGCCAAGTGACCTAGGTCTTTTCTGTAAAGTAGATTGTGTAGAATCTTGAAAGCTGAGCTGGGGAGAGTATAATTGATATTATGGGCAACAAGGAGCTATTGTAGATTTCCTCATTGGGGAAATGGCAAGAAAACAGTTTTATATTAATTTATTTGTGAAAGAATACATTGGTAGATGATAATGCCCTAAAGTATCAAGGTTGATAAGGCTACTTTGAATGAAATGCATATGGACGTAGGATATTGAGAATGAAGTGAAAGAAGAGTCCAAAATGATTATAAGGGGTCACCTTGTTTGGGAGTTAGGGGTAGACCAAAATTTGCAAACGACATGAAATGTTCTTCACATACTATGTCTAGCAACATTATTTTAGGTATGTTTAAATTTGTTACATCGCTTAATAACATTATTGAGTGTGGAAGAAAGTTGTTGGGAAGAGTAGCATGTTTGGAAGAAAAAAATTAAAGGGGGATAGATATAGTTGCAGTTATTTCAGATCTCATGAATTTCTCCATTTGGTTCCTGCCCTTATTCCCTGTATCATTCATTTAGATTGAGCCAAATATGTGCCATTTTATTCGTTTATTAGTGTTACTTGTTTTGTTTTTTTTTCTAAGGCATCAAAACTTCCCATCTCCATTTTAAGACCTTTGGAAAGGAGACCTTGTCATAGAATGTGTTCTCAGTATCTGGTATTTTGCTCTGTACATACTAGAATCTCAGTAAATTTAAAGCTTCCATTGTATTACTTTAGACTGACTGAATTTAGCATGTAGCAGGTACTTAATAGCTGTTGAATGAATAAGTGAGTGAAAGCTGTTATGAGAAATACAAAAGAAGACTATCTTATTTTCAGATACCAAGATAAGATACAGGTACATGAAATAGTGAAATATCAAAGACATGAAATAAGTCCTGAAAAAGAAGAAATCATTCTGGATTCTGGGCGTGATTTACTAGTGATTAGAATCAAGGGAAAGATTTTTTCAATATAGAGAGGCCTCTTTATGTTTAAAGTTGGGAGAATAAAGAGAGAGTGATCAAAAATTAGGAATACCTCAGTATAATTAGGAGATATATATTAGAACTAGCAAGAATGAACCAGCTTGGGCAGTGGAAAGGGGTGAGGAAGCATGGGCTCTGCCTCTTGATAGGATGTTGGGGAAGAAGTTAGATGAATATACAAGGTAAATATGACATGGGAGTCATGCCTGATGGCTTACCCAGTCTCAAAGTGGAGATCCAGAGGGAGCTTTGATCAGTGGATGAGCAGGGGTCTTAACAGCTTCAGGTGGAGAAGCGTCTGGGTTTAGTGAAATCTTATGAGAGAAGTATGAGTAGGGTGATTGACAATATTGATGTTATTTCTGGTTTGGTAGTGAGAAAAGCATTGAAATTCAGGCTCTCAAATGTAGGCAGGAGGTTGTACATGGGACTAGGTGAAATGGTAAAGATTAAGCTATGGGGAAGAAACCAGAGGTTTTTCTTGCCTTTGTTTTTTAATCTGACATACTTCCTAGCCTGTTGATTTTCTTGATGTTCCAATGAATGTTTCAAAAATCCAGCAAACCTGTCTTTTCAACTATCACACATCTGCAAATGCCTGCTTTGATTAACTATACTTTGTTTTATTTTAGGTGAAAAGTAACACTGAGTACTTGATTTTCTTTTAAAGATAGTTCTCAAGGAAATAGTAGGGAACTTATAGATGAATTGTTGACTCTTTTGTCATGCTTAAGAAGTTTACATGTTTTTATAGATTATTGTAGTCTTTCTTGGGCCAAAGAATATTCATTTTCCCAGACTTTTTGCACCTCATTCTTTCTAGTTGCCTTGTCATTTTCATACCCATCTCTTTATGTTTATGGATTTACCAACATCCTTTCTAAGCACCTTAGGCTGGGCCGTATACTTTAGTGTGTGGTTGTGTTATATGTAGAGATTACTTTGTTCCATTTATGAGTGATAAGCCTGTTGGACTGTTCTAAACATGTAACTTGCTATGTGCCTCTTGGTATTCACAATGCTTTGATTCATTGATACTTCTAGGTTTTGGTCTGTGCTTTCATAATGTTAAAAGTGTACCTTATATTTGTCAATGCTAGTACCAATATGATCACTTTCCATATATATGAAAATAGATAAAAGGTTCAGATATATGAATTAATGTTTTTCACTGTGTGCACATAAAGGTTCTTCCCTTGTTTGTGAATAGCTTCTTATTGAAGAACCTATTTGTGAATCTGTCTTACACTCTACTCGACACTTTTGCTGAAAAAAAGTTGGTCTCATTTTTTAAAAATTAATTAATTAGTTAATTTATGGCTGCATTGGGTCTTCCTTGCTGTGCGCAGGCTCTCTCTAGTTGTGGCGAGCAAGGGCTACTCTTTGTTGCAGCACACGGGCTTCTCATTGTGGTGGCTTCTCTTGTTGCGGAGCACGGGCTCTAGGGGCATGGGCTTCAGTAGTTGTGGCACGTGGGCTCAGTAGCTGTGGCTCGCTGGCTCTGAGCCCAGGCTTAGTAGTTGTGGCGCACAGGCTTAGTTGCTCCGTGGCATGTGGGATCTTCCCGGACCAGGGCTCGAACCTGTGTCCCCTGCATTGGCAGGCGGGTTCTCAACCACTGTGCCACCAAGGAAGTCCCCGGCTCTTTCTTACTGCTGCATGCTATGTTTTCATGGTTTCTTTGTAATTTATAAGTTGACAGAAATGTTGGAACTACTTTTTGCTGCAACATAAGACAGAGCAGTTCAGCAGCTGCTTAGTCTGTTGTCATTTCTCCTTGTCTCATACCCAGTTTCAATAGTTGTATTTCAGTAAACATCACTTCAAAGATGGTAACGTGTCTGTGTTCCAAAGCCTTGTTGGAGGTGACCTTACCATTCTATTTTATGTTTCAAATAATTACACCAAAAGAAGCCATAAGAATGGTCATTAGTACGATTCTCTAACCTGATAGAAAGAATTATTAGCTAAATAATCATTTATAGTCATGTTTTTATGCCTAGGTTCTCCTTGATTTGCAATTTTCACGCCCCCCACATTTCAGGAATTTTTGAAAACTTCCAGTTCTTTATTTGGTTAGTTTGAAATTCCTTGCTTATGTTGCATCTCCCTCGTGAACCCCTCTGCACAGCTCTGTCTTCCAGCTTTACACTATGAGTCTGTAAGATGTTTATAACCTTTTGCACCCCCTTTTTAAGTGTATGTTTTGAAAATGTAGCCATTAGCACATTGTATTTCCTGGACTATTATCAAGATTTTTTTAGAAGCTTATAAACAACAGAAATTTATTTCTCACTGTTCTGGAGGCTGGAAGTCCGTGATCAGGGTGCAAGTATGGTCGGGTGAGGGTCCCCTTCCAAGTTGCAGACTTCTCGTTGTGTCCTCACATGGTCGAAGAGTCAAGGATTTTTAACGTATTTCAGAGCTTGTTGAGTTGAAAGTTTCTTAGTTTTCCAAGATACTCGTGTTTTCATTGCAGGGACAGGTTGGAAATGTAGCACAGCAGGATGACTGTGCGCCATCAATTCTGATGAGAATTGATGCTACTGTTAATGATCATAGAACCTCCATATATTTTTTAAATTAAATTTTTTTTTATTTTTGGTTGTGCCAGGTCTTAGTTGCTGCTCGCGGGCTCCTTAGTTGCGACATGTGTGCTCCTTAGTTGTGGCACACGAACTCTTAGTTGCGGCATGCACGTGGGATCTAGTTCCCTGACCAGGGATTGAACCCACGTCCCCTGCATTGGGAGATGGATTCTTAACCACTGTGCCACCAGGGAAGTCCCCATATTATTTTTTAGGACATGCAGCTCTTCACATTTGTGAGAACTGAGATCTAAAGATGAGATAACATTGTTGACATCTTAACATTCCTTGTTATCATGTAGCTAGAATTGTGTCTTGTACATAGCAGGGGCCTAAAACCATATGCAGTTCTATAAACACACATTTGATGATGGTTGTAGAGGCCAGGAAAATACTGGCTAAGATATTGCCAAAAACATTGAACTTAAAGATAATTAGATTTTATTGTTAGTTTATCATTCCTTTTTTGATGAGATTACCTTTTAGAATTTTGTGTTGTTTTTGTGATGTTTTGTAAATTGAGAGAAACCCATCATGAAGTCTGAATACCCCTTTTATCCCCCAGTATTTTATTGATTTTGGAATTTAACCTTTTTTTGTGCCTTTAACTTTAACATCAGTTTCCTTAAATGTGGGAGTGAAATTGTGTGCTCACTTCTCCTTTATTCTGCTAGGTCTTAATTATCTTTTCCCAGGACATTTTAATCTTTTTATTTCCAGATAAATTTTTGTAAAATCCTAGTTTATTCCCTCAATTTATATACTGTTGATTCTTACATATCAATTACATATTAATGAATTCTTCAACACACTCTTTACTTGCACACACAAATAATCATTTTGGGAGCACCTGTAGGTAGGTTTAGCAAAGGATTAAGCATGCAATGGCTTTTTGTCACAATAGACTTTTTGTTTATTTCTAAAATTGGCTTTTTTTTTTTTTTAACAGATAAGTGTAAAGCAGGAAATTACTTTTACTGATGTATCTGAGCAACTGATGAGAGACAAAAAACAAATCAGAGAGCCAGTAGACTTACAGAAAAAGAAGAAACGGAAACAACGTTCTCCTGCAAAAGTAAGAGAATATTTTAAGGTGGTGGTTCCTAACATATTACTCCCATACAATTGCTTAATCTTATTGGCAGGAATCTGGCTGGACCATAGGCAACATAAAAGTCTCATATGGCTTAGTAAAGTTGGAATGTTGCATCAGCTTCACCAGGAGAAAGGAAGGGATGCTTGCCTGAATAGAGGTGGTGGGCCACTGCTTTAAATTTTTCCACTTCCCTTTCACCGTGTTTTTTGAAAACAAACTTTTCTTACCCCGTGTCTCTCTTTTCTTTAAAAACTAACAGGTGGTATGCAGTGCCCTTGCTTCTCATTCATATTAGTTTTACTTATGTTAATATATGGTTTCAGGAAAATTCAGTATTGATTACTCATTAGGAAAAGGTTGTGTTGATAACTGTGCTAGAATAGACTGTAAGCTCCACGAGGGCAGGGACTAATTTTATTCACAGCTATATCCTAAGAGCCTGGAATAGTAGGCCTAAGGCACTCTCAATAAATACTGTGGGTGAATGAATGGATTAATAAATAAACAACTAACCCGTAAATACTATTAGGAATTGCCTGCCTTTTTTCCTTTTCAGTACAGTAGTAGTTGACTATATGTAGCATTTTGGTATTCCAGGGAAGTCTTTGAACTCTGTATAGTATAATTTATATCTTTATAGTTATTTTTCATCTTTTGTTTTCTTCCCTTGTATAGTGAAGAAGGCTTTTTAAAAAAGATTTTATAACATGACCTTTTTATTTTGAGGGCTACTTGTTTTTGTATTTGTGATTTAAATCATAATCATCATCATCATTTGTATACTTTTGGACTCAGATGGTGTGCTGAACCCAGTTTGTACTGGCTTGCCAGAGCTGATTGCTGAGTTTTCAGGAATTTTGCAAGCTGGTGCTAAAACCATTGGTAGCTTGAAATTAGGCATGGTGAGAATATTTACACCATGGAAATCAGCAATGCAGCCCACTGACTCCTTAAACTGTTGTTAAACATTTACCAACATACCACTGCTTTTAGGATATATAAGCGTGGCTACTGTTTGAAAAATATAGAGACTAAAATAACCCATAGTTACATTTCCTAGAGATGAATACCTTAATTTTCTGCAATATTCCCTTTCTATTTTCAAATTTGTGTAGATTGTCTGAATTTCCTGATTTGTAACTTAAAGAGTATGTAAGCTATTTTTAAAGTTATTAAAGATTTTTTATAAAGATTTTATTACCTGCATACTGAATGTATTATTTTTTGATATATCACATTATATTCAGTGATTGCTCTGTTGTTGGAAAGTTGTTTTCTCTTTGCCTTCATTTTAAATCATGCTGCTCTTGAAATATTTGTGTATGGATCTTCATGTACTACTAAATCAAAGTGCGTGAACTTTTAAAAGGGTTTCTTTAAAAATAAATGAGTACATAAGCAAGGAAGCAAGCAAAATAAGTAAAGTTTCTTGATAATGTTACTCCTTCCAGAAATGTTGTATCAGTTACATTGCTACCTGCAGTGGACCTAAGGTGTGTTTGTCCATACTCTCACCAGCCTTGAGTATGAAACTTTGTTTTTTTTGTAGCTTAAGATGGGTGTCTCATTATCGTTTAAATTTTAATTTCTTTGGATATTGGCCATACTAAAACTTGTGTTTTTTTTCATAATTATTGACATTTTATATTTCATGTTTTGTGCTATCCCTTTATGCCCCCCTTCCGTTCTTCCCTTTCTTTTCTTGAGGTTAATGTTTTTCTCAGTGATATATGAGACTTTTAAAATTTTACATTAATGAATACATCAAGTTCTTTGAGGAAAAAGTTAATTTCTAAAATTGAGATAGTGATTATGTTACTTTGGGTTCATTGCTGATCTATGGGGAATCTATTTCAAGTCTTTAAAAATAATATATGTAAGTTGTACATTTTCCTTGATGTTTCATTGCCATGTTTTTCTGATACTATTCTTGAGTATAATTCTGAAATTCTGACTAAAACTCAGATTATTATCTTCTAGTAGGGTGTTATTTGGAATCTTTATATGATCTAGGTAGTACAGATCAGATTTTTACAGTTTAAGCCATTTTTCCTTGTCTAATTTCAGATAAAGTCATTTATAATGTATTATCAAAATATTTCTAAGGACATTATTTAAATAGTTGTATATATATCTGTGTAGTTGCTAGATGAAAGATTTGGCCTATTCTGAGTGTATTGTATATAAGAAAATGTTTTGGGCAGTCTTTTTAGAGCAGTTCTTAGGAGGCTGAAATGACTGGAAATAATATATGGCAGACATGGATGTGAGAATAACAAAAACAATTATTTTTAGATTATCCTGACCTGTTACATGTAATAGGACAGAGAATGGTTGTGGTCTGTTTTTAACACTGGTCTTGCAGTGTCCAGATGAGTGGTTTTGTGTCTGGAGTCTCAGAACTTTGAACATGTGTTTAAATATTCACACTTCTGATTTTTCATTAAAGTAACTCTCCCCTTTCTGTATGAAGAGAAAGAAAACCTTATCTCATGTTTATAAATCAATGTGTTGCTTGTTTTAAATTCCTTAAAAACAGCTTTAAGTTTCTCAATTAATTGTAATGTATTATGCTTAGAGGACTCTACTCTCTGGAAACACTTTTCCCAAATCTTGGATTTTGCCATTGCTAATATTTTGAGTATATGTTACCATTGTGTCCTGTTAGATTGGGGATCTGTACAGGAAGTATCACTGAAGTTATCTTATGGACTTTTAGTAAAAATATTAGAGCTTACACATCCATGTAGACCTGGTCCCTTCCAACTAAGCTTTGTGGTGAGAAATACTGTAATGTTATGTCATTTTTAGCTGCCATGAATTTTAAGCAGTAGTTGCTTCCTGAGCCTTTATCATATGGCAAAGCTTAGTCATCTTAAGGTAGATTTGACACTTGAAAATTGCCAAAATACGTTTGGCAGCATGTCTGAAGAAGAGGGTAATCAAGGTAGGGAATGTTATCTTGATCAAGTTATTTGATACTGTCATGGAATAAGTTGTTTTATGAAAGCAAATTTTCTATATAATAAAAACTTGTCACTTTTAAATGTTTAATTTTATTTTAACCACTTAGTTGGAAATCTTTAATATGTTGTTTTCTTTTAAAACATAGTACATTTGAACATAATTCAGCTTTTAATGCTTTGGGGTTGATGTTGTAAACATTAAAGAAAAAATCATACGTATCATAGTGAAGCCCTCTGGGAAGACTGAGATGTTAGGGCTTTTTTCCCCTCATCCTGAAAACTCCTGACTGCTAGACTTTAAGAGTTTTTTGACTGCTTATAATTGCTTCACTGTCTCATTCCTTAATGATATACTATTCATTTTTACATTGCTGTACCTATGTGGCCACTTAACATCACCTTCCATTGCCCCTTTGACTCTTTTTTTGTTTTGTTGTGGATTAGGACTACAGAGAACTAAAGTTATTAGAAATGTATGAAAAGTTTTAGTAGACTTAATTCAGTCTCAGTGCATTCATGTTAGTGGTTCTTGTGGCTCTGCATTAGATCACCCATAGGTCTATTCCAGTTATAAATATGCAGGCCCCATCCTCGGAGATTCTAATTTAGGGGATTTCCATTTATACTAAAAGAGTCCAGGGTGATTATGGTTTACTTTTTTTTTTTTTTCTTTTTAAAGATCACCTAGTCTTTTTTTGTTGAATTTATTGTCCTGACTTTAATGTCATGTCCCTGCAGTACTTGGCGAGGTCAATTTTCACCCTCTTTTTATTGTTCTTTGCAAAACCTCACATAAAATAGTCTACCCTTCCACCATATTTAACACTATTGTAAGAAATGAAATTGCTTTCCTACTATTCTGGTTCATTCTCTTTTAACACTCTTTGCATACTAAAAAGGTTGCTCTCAGCTTTTCTTGTTTTCCAAACTTTATAATAACAACTATTTTTATAGTGCTCTTACACACACTAGTATGTGCCAGGCACTATTCTAAACACTTGATATCATTAACTCATTTAATACTCACAACTCTGAGTACTGTTTTTTTGTTTTGAATTTTATTTTATTTATTTTTTTATACAGCAGGTCCTTATTAGTCATGTTTTATACACATCAGTGTATACATGTCAATCCCAATCGCCCAATTCGTCTCCCCCACCCCCGCTGCTTTCCCCAATGGTGTTCATATGTTTGTTCTGTACTTCTGTGTCTCTATTTCTGCCCGGCAAACCGGTTCATCTGTACCACTTTTCCCAGCCCCCCTTTTTTTTTTTTTTTTTTTTTGGCTGCGTTGGGGCTTGAGAATCTCAAGTCTTAATAGTAAAAGTTTCTGGATAAATGAGGTATTACCACCCGACTTTGCTATTGACTTATGTGAAGTAGGTGATGACGTTTTCCACCACAGAAGGGTTTTATGAGGATTGTTGAGTTAACATTGATGAACTCTAAGAATCCTTTTCAGTAAAATATAACAATATTATCTTAATCCAGTATTATATATGCTTTATAGGTCTTTTCAAACTCTTTAGTAATAGAATGAGGTAGAGCAGAGTGCTTTTTGATTACCTTATTCTGAAATGTATCTCCTTTTTCATTCTCTTAGCAAATAATTTGAGTGCCTGTTATGTGCCAGGATCTCTTATCAGGTACTGAAGAAAGGAACTGGGTTTTTTGTTATAACACTATAGGTGGTCTGAGTAGAAATTGATTTTTCAGAGTTATGCTGAACTCAGGAAGGAAGAGCCTATCCCACAAATCAAATAGATTATGAATTATATAGAGAATCCATTCCCAGCAATTTATTATACACCACTGGGTCCCAGAAAAGATTAGTGATTTTAGAATCAAAAAGATTCTAAATTGAGTGATTTAAAATGAGGAAAATTTAATTGAAAGAAGGAGAGAAATAGATATACTAGCTATTTGTCAAGCTTTCTCCTACATGTTAGCTTGATTGTGGAAGGAGTAGCCTTACGGTAAATAACTGATTGTAAGACTGGGGATGGAAATACGGAATAGTACTTAAGAGAAAAACGAAGAAGAAAATTAGTTTAAAAAAAAAGTATTAGTATTTTATTTATCTAATTTCTCCAGGGAATTTTGTATTCTGGGTAAATAATTTTTCCACAGAATCAAACCCTAATTTTAAAAAATATTTGTCTGTAAATCTTTCTTTTAAAAAATTCACATACTTCTTTGCCTGATATTTAGGAAATATGAGAGAAATAACCTTTTCTAAGGCTCAGGGTCATTCTGCTGAACATCAGTTATTGATATCATGTTATATGTACCATGCTTATGATATAGTGAATTTCATGTTCTAGCACTGGCAAAAGCTTGCCATTTAGAAATGAAATTTGTTAATAAGTAAAATCAAATGCTGAGAGACAGTAAAAATCATGGAGAATGAAAGAAAGTGACAACGTGAGGTGGGATATTAACGATAAGTAGGATGGTCAAGATGTTTAGGTGGTTATTGCTTTGGGCTACTGTGTTATTTTGTTGTATGTCTTTCGGCTTGCACTCTTCCATTTCTAGTTGGATTTGGAGAGTAAAGTGAACTTTAGATCTCACTCCACACCCTCAGTTGCAGTAAAACAGCTCATAATAGGTGAGAATTTTAAACTGTCTCCTCCAAATTGTTTTTGGGGTTTTGGTGGTTTAGAAATTGATTTAAGAATGTATGATAAAACTTATAATCATTAGTTTAAAATATGCTTTAACAATTTCAGTAGTACATAGTATACATAGAATGGGGAAAATCACGTCTGCCTTTTAAGAGAATAAAACTTTCTCACTGAGGGGTGTCAAGTTTCAGTTATTTGGTGGCAGTGACCCTTGAGGAGTCAAAAATCTCTAAATTGAATAGGCAGAGGTTAGTGCTTCGTTGGATGAAAATTGGTATATTATTTAACATAGGCATTGCTATGTATAGCTAGCTGGGAACAGATTTGGCTCAGAACAAAAAATATATGTGCTAATGGACCGTGAGGTTAAGAAAGCAGATTAATTGAGGAGTTCCATTTGGTATTGGAATATTCTACTGAAAAATTCTGTTTTAAACTTATGAAACAGTTAAGGAAAAAAATCAAGTATGCTGAGTATTGTTTAGACTATTACTAATTTCTTTACTCTTGATGAAGCCCGGCTGCTTGATCTTTATAACGTATCATATTTCTCCAAAAGCAGCAGTGACAGGAGTCAAGACAAATCATGTGGAGATATTATAGCAGGCACCTTAGGGTTTAAACTTGGAAATTTCAAGTTCTTCCGTTGTAATGGTGCTCATATGTTTAAGGGAAAAAGAAAAGCAAAAACATTTTATGGTACTAGTAGCAAGTAAGCCTGCCAATCTCAGGCAAATCCACTTACCTGGTAGATCACATTTTACTAAAAGATCTGGAAAGGATGTGAACAGGAAAAGAAACCAAGTCTATACCAAGGAAGATAATTTTACCTGTATTAATGAGCAATTTCTGTTCCACCAAGGAACTTTGTTCTTTACATAGCCATTTCACTATGGTACTACTTAGTGAATTTGCAGAAAGTTTTACGTAGAGTGGTAAGCTGTGAGGATGTTTGGTATGGGTAGTAGTAGGCAGCCATATCAACAGACATTTATAGAGTTTCACTATGATACCGTTTGGATACTGGGGTTATAGTGGTGAGTAAAACAGACAAGATCTGTCGGTTATATTTAAAACAGATTATAAATTGGAAGAGCCACTGGTGTTCTTCTGAGGCAAGATAATTTTCTTTTATATTGATACAAAGATGTGTGTTACCCCGGCCTAAGAAAAGAAAAAAATTAATATAAAATGAAATACAAGATGGCCAACAATTTGATTTTTGTGTCATTGAACTTATAAATATGCTAGGTTTTTCAGTCTGCTTATTCACAAGTCAGTGTTTGCTGTTTCATCCATAAAATCCACCTTGAATTAAGGCTTGAGTCCACAGTGAAAGGCAGCATTACCCCCAGTGCCAGAAAACAATGACCTAGAACTCCTTAACTCTTCATAAAAGGGCTTTGTATAGTCAAGGATTACATCCGTTTCACATTAAGTAACTTGGGCCGGATTTGTTCCTTACAGAGCCTTTCCTTGCAGTTGCTATGCCACAGAAAGCTATTGAGTTGCCATGTTTTTGGCACTTGGATCTTCTTATTTGTTATCAACATATGTGAAAAAATACCTGGTGCTATCTTGTTTTTATTCTGTTTTGTATAAAATGTTTAACATCTTTTTGTTACTTATTTTATGTTAGAAATATTTTGAATCATGTTTTAAAAGATTTTGTGGTTTTTTTGTTCATTTGTTTTACACATTGTTAGCTTGAATATTATTTTGTGACTTGGAGGGGTTGAAAAAATTTTAGACTGACTGACCAGAGATGAAACTTTCTGTTCTCACTGACTCTTCAGGAAGCTGTGACACCCACTTGAATTCTCCTGCCAAATGTTTCCCTCTGTGACTTTGGTACATAGACTTTGAAGCATTGTTGACCACATTGGCAGTTTGCCCAGAACCCACATGCTCTGTATAATTTGCATAATAAATACCGTTGATTTACATACAGTATAGGCTGAATTGTCTTCCTGAATTTAAAGTAAAAAAATTTTTTTTTTAAATTAAAGCCCTTTTTCCTTACTTACTCCCTCTTTCTAGGTTTTGGGAAGGGGGTCATAGCTGTGTATTTACAGGTCCTAATCAGTTTCCACAGGACTTTGTATTTTGTAAGATGTTTGCTAGATTTCTCTACCCTGTGTGGTACACAGTTTCTTGGCTCCCACTCTGTATGCCCCCACCTCCAGTACTGTTTCCCTCTCACTTGCCATATTCCTCCTGATCTTACCTCCTAGTTTTCTCTGCTTCTTATCTTCACATCATATTTTGTCATCTTTCTTCTCTCCTCAATAATGAAAAAAGGGATTATTTGTTATTTTCACTCTGCCATGTGTCTGGTGAGAAGAGGCAGTTTAAATGTTGCATGTTGGGCAAATGGTTGATAAACTGGAATACATGAAGCCCAAAGGTGAGCTTCTCTCTGGAACTGTCCAGACCTGGCCCAAGATATTCTCGACCACAGGAAGCACAGGCAGACAAGGTTGATGTCTTTTGTCACCTGTCTTCCTTCCCCATACCCACTCTCATTTATTAAGGAATATGCTTAACAATAGTTCAGTAGTCCTAGAATAACCTTAGGGGTCCTAAACTGAGCCAGACTCAAAATTCAGTTCTAGGATGACTTAAAAAGTTAGTTTTCTTTTTTTCTTCTTTAAGAAGAAAGAAAAAGGAGAACGTAATAAGTAAGTGTTTGTATGGTTCAGAAAAATGTTTTAAGTGTGTACAGTGTAAAACCTCCCTCCTGCCATACCTCCTATATGCCAAGTTCCCCAGCCATGACAACCAAGGTTATATACATTTTATGTATATCCTTCTCAAATAGTTTTTATGCATATGCAAACAAATATATATTGCTATATGTACTATCTTGTATACAAAATTAGCAAAATTATATACTAGATTCTGGACCTTGCTTTTTTTCTTAAGAATAAATCCTCGAGCTCTTTCTATGTAAGTATATAGAGAGCTTTCTCGTTTTGTTTTACAGCCACATGATATTAAATTGTATTCATTTTCCATGATTTATTTAACCAGTGCTATTTGATTGATATTTACGCCATGTCTAAAACATAAGACTTTTGTCCTGCATATGTGATATTTTTAAATTGAAAATAAAGCTATACTCACCCTAGCAGAGAACACTTAGGGACTCTACTAGACATCAGGTTTGGAGAGGAGGGGGCAGAGTGCTGAGATCTTACCTAACCAGCTTCCAAGGTTTTATTAGTGATTTTTACCCATACTGAGTCACATTGTACTTTCTTAAAATTAATGGTAACATTATTCTAATAGCCCTCTCAAGATTTTTAGGAAAAAATATTTCATAATTTCTGGTGACCATTGTTTGCATTAAAAGGCATTATCTGTTTTATAAATTAGTATTACGTTTTAAAAATTTCTTTCTTTTGTTTCGCCTTTTTTTTTTTAAAACCAGATCCTTACAATAAATGAGGATGGATCACTTGGTTTGAAAACCCCTAAATCTCACGTTTGTGAGCACTGCAATGCTGCCTTTAGAACGAACTATCACTTACAGAGACATGTCTTCATTCATACAGGTATTTCTTGAATTAAAGTGGGCTTATGGCCATTAAAATTATTATCTTTGCTATTTTCATCTTCTTGTAAATGTCATTCATTTCTAAGGCTTTAGGTAACCTGGCATTTCAAATCAGAGACTTCATAGGCCAGGATGTAAGAAGGAAAGCAGGAAAAACTTTAAATGAGAAAACAATTAGCATAGATGTGCAAAATTAGTCTTAACTGAATATTTATCTGGCTTAATGTGTTCTTTTTAGCTAGAGAAACAGTTAAAGAATGAACTATTAAAAGCCTGTCAGCATTTATTTTTCTATGTAAGATGTCCAGATGGAGTTTGAAATATGAATTTGGGAATCAAATATAAAAAAATAACATGAAGTTGTGGAGATCAGAACTAAAGACCTGATCACAGATCTTTGGGGAAAGATTACTAGACATGTACGTTGAGTTAAGGGGTGGGTAGGGAGACAGAGTAATAAGGTAGATTTGATGAACTGATAAAATACAGTGTTCCAGAAGCCCAAAGAGAATTCCAAGGAGGGTAGGATCAATCATAGCACAACCTTCTGAGAGGATAGAGAGAGACCTGAGAGCTGAGAACAAACCGTTAGAATAAATAGCAGGGAGATCATGAGTAAGCTTTTCAGAAAGCAGAGTATAAGGGTTAAAGGACAAGTGGGTGGTGAAGAATTTGAGACATAGGGTAGACTACTGAAAGGAAAGGCTCCAACAGAGAGGGAACGTTTGAAGAGACAGGATTAGTTTTTTTTTAAGGGGATGTTTAGAAAGTTCTGAAGGTTCTGGAGAAAATAAGTGAAAGGGCATAAAGTGGTGGTTAGCCAGGGAGAACAAGGTGGGTGGATCTTCCTCCAGATAAAAAGAAGAGATGTTTAAGACACACTTGGTAACCTGTAGAGTCCTTTCTAGCCTTGTGATTTTTAAATTCTATTTTAAATTGCTTTATTTATTTACTTCTTTTTCCCTTGAAAGATTTAATCTCATTTTTGTGAGGTTGTGAGAATGTGAATTTTTAAATCTTGGGGAGGAAATTGAGAGGATATAAAATTCTGTTAATGAATAGTATAAAAACTTTGTGTGGATAATTTGGAATTTCCAGAACTTGGGCTTCTAAGATTTCTCTTTCTTCAAAAATAGTAACTATAAACTGTGTTTTATCCAGTAACTAATTTGTGGATGTGAAATTATTTTAAGGTGAAAAACCATTTCAATGTAGTCAATGTGACATGCGTTTCATACAGAAGTACCTGCTACAGAGACATGAGAAGATTCATACTGGTGAGTGTTGCCTCCCTTACTAGGGTCATTAAAATTACCATGTCAAATATAGAGAAGAATTTTTAATAAGGAGCAACAACTTGTTGCAACTTTTGTCAGTTTTGTTTCTTAAGAGTATTTATCACAGCTTATCTTTTTTTCTTCCTTCAGTAAATCAGTGTTAACTGTAGGACTTGGCTTAATATCTGAGCCTAATAAATTACTTTGAAATAGAGTTTCATAATAGCTTAAAATATGTTTAAAGTGACAAATGGAAAGAAGTTTTTGTGAAATAGCTGTTTCCTTAGATGTTTAACAAGTTTAGAGTAGGTAACAATATCATTTGCAGTAATTAGCCAGGGGGATGAAGCAAAGTGCCTGAGTCCTAAAATAGCAATACCACTTTTTTCCCCCTTACAGTTTCATGTATATAGCTTACTATATCAAGAGAGTTATAATCTTATAAATTGTAAACTTCCAGTTTTTCAGTCAAGTTGTTAAAGATTTAGAAACAAATATTTTGGAAGATCACTCTAAAGGAACCCATACCTTTAAAAGTTGAGCCTCATTTTAGAGCAAACATTTAGTTGCATTTATTCTTTTTTTTTTTTTTTTTGACGAACGTAAAACCAAGTTTTATATGTAACCTTGATTTAGTAAACTGTCAACTTTTGACATCTCTAAGCATGATGAAAAGTGTTTCTTTAGAATTTATTTCCAGTATTTTGCCTTTTTGTGATGGAATAAAAGAGTTGGTAAATTTGTATAACTTTGGTTCTTACATTTAAATAGAATTGAAAATGATGGTGATAATATATGAATATTGAAAATATTAAGATTCTTCATATATCTCTATATTAAGTAGTCAAGCAAGTACCTGCCCAGTGTTGTTATTTAGATGTGTTCTCATGGTACCTGCAGTACCTGTGAAAGGGGATCTTTGGGCAGTTTGTCATATAGAGGAAGCAAGCTTTTCTGCCTAATAAACTTTCCTTAACTTTATTGGCCCCTAACAAACATGAACATGGCTAGTCTCCTAAATAAAACTTCAGCTGTGCAGCACATCTATATGCTTTGATGTTCTACTTTTCAAAGATCATTATGCACACCACCCATTTCAGTTTCTTAAGTAAACATTTTTCACCATTTCTAGACGGGAGTATACAAGGCACTTGGGAGGAAGAACAACGGTATTGATTTTTTTTTTTTTTTTAAGTCCTGTTATTTTTTTTCTAATATTCTATTTTTTTTTTTTTGGCTGCGTTGGGTCTTAGCTGTGGCATGTGCGATCTTTGTTGAGGCATGTGAGCTCTTTGTTTTGGCACACGGGCTTCTTCCTAGTTGTGGCATGAGCGCTTAGTTGCTCCGTGGCACGTGGGATCTCAGTTCCCTGATCAGGGATCAAACCCGCGTCCCCTGCATTGGAAGGTGGATTCTTTACCACTGGACCACCAGGGAGGTCCCAACTTTATTGATTTTTTTGTGACTTATAGGTAAATTTAAAGTTTATACAATAATAAAACCCAATCAGATAATGATAAATGAAAACAGTTAAAGGTTTTGTATGTTTTTAATACCTATTAGGTTTTGATGATTTAATCACTCATTCAACAAATTTTACTGAGCTGGCAGTATTTTTCATGTACCAGAAATAGGTAATAAAAGGCAGTTTCCTTGGAGTTTACCTTTTTAAAAAAAATTTTTATGGGAGTATAGTTGATGTACAACGTTGTGTTAGTTTCAGGTGTACAACAAAGTGAATCAGTTATACATATACATATATCCACTCTTTTTTTAGATTCTTTTCCATATAGGCCATTACAGAGTACTGAGTAGAGTTCCCTGTGCTATACAGTAGGTGTTTATTAGTTATCTATTTTATATATAGTAGTGTGTTTATGTCAATCCCAGTCTCCCAACTTATCCACCGTGCCCCCACCAAATCCCCTGGTAACCGTTTGTTTTCTACATCTGTGACTCTACTTCTGTTTTGTAAATAAGTTCATTTGTACCCCTTTTTTTAGATTGCACATACAAGCAATATCATGATATTTGTCTTTCTGTGTCTGACTTACTTCACTTAGTATGACAGTCTCTAGGTCCATCCATGTTGCTGCAAATGGCATTATTTTGTTCTTTTTTATGGCTGAGTAATATTCCATTGTATGTATGTACCACATCTTTATCCATTCTTCTGTTGATGGACATTTAGGTTACTTCCATGTCCTGGCTATTGTAAATAGTGCTGCAGTGAACATTGGGGTGCATGTATCTTTTCGAACTATGATTTTTCTCTGGGTATACACCTAGTAGTGGAATTGCTGGGTCTTATGGTAGTTCTATTTTCTTTGTAGCTTTGTAGTATAGTCTGAAGTCAGGGAGTCTGATTCCTCCAGCTCCGTTTTTTTCCCTCAAGACTGCTTTGGCTATTCGGGGTCTTTTGTGTCTCCATACAAATTTTAAGATTTTTTGTTCTAGTTCTGTGAAAAATGCCAGTGGTAGTTTGATAGGGATTGCATTGAATCTGTAGATTGCTTTGGGTAGTAGAGTCATTTTTACAATGTTGATTCTTCCAATCCAAGAACATGGTGTATGTGAGGGAGCAACACTCCCAAACTCATCCTACGAGGCCACCATCACCCTGATATTTTCAGCTTTTTAAGGAACCTCCATACTGTTCTCCGTAGTGGCTACACCAATTTACATTCCCACCAACAGTATAGGAGGGTTCCCTTTTCTCCACACCCTCGCCAGCATTTATTGTTTGTAGATTTTTGACGACGACCATTCCAACTGGTGTGAGGTGGTACCTCATTGTAGTTTTGATTTGCATTTCTCTAATAATTAGTGATGTTGGAATTTACATTCTAATGGGAGAGATACACATATAAACAAGCCGAGTGTAGTAAGTGTTGTAGAGTTTTATACAAAATGCTCTTGTGCCCTGAAGAAGAGCCAGATGTGCAGTCTTTTGAAGACTACATAGTGAAGGCAACAGAGAAAAACTGTGGGAGGCTCAGTTGAGGGGGGTGGGGAGAGAGAGAAAGAATGTGTGTCTGAGTCTGAAAAAAGATTTTCAGAACAATACTTGACTTATTGCGCTCTGCTGTTTTCTTTTCAGTTCTAGTAGTAAATTCTTTTTTACAGTGCTGGTCACAATTTTGTAATATTAGTCTGGAAAAATAATTATGCTAAGCCATGGGGTATCTTGGATTTCAACAGGTTATATTGGGTAGTTAATGTTTATTGAGAATTTACTAAGACTGGATATTGTGCTAAATGTTTTGTTAAATGTCTTATTCAGTCCTCAGTAACCTTGAAAGGGAGGCGCTATTACTATCCCCATTTTTTAGTTGAAGAAGAAGTAGGATGCACACAGAAGTTAAGAAACTTACCGAAATTTGTATAATCTAGTATATGGTGGAGGCAAGATTCCAGCTCAAGTCTCTGCGACTCCAGACCACACAATGTGAAATCACTAACTATGAAGAATGGGACTAGAAGCAGAACGATATCATTTGCCTTTTTGAGTTTTTCTTGCTCTACCAGTAAGCCAGTTACGGCTTAGCCTTCCTTGTGGGTTTAGTAACATCTAAAAGGGGTGGAAGCCATACTGTCTTGATTACTGAAGCTTTGTAGTATAGTCTGAAGTCAGGGAGTCTCATTCCTCTAGCTCCGTTTTTTTCTCTCAAGATTGCTTTGCCTATTCGGGGTCTTTCGTGTCTCCATACAAATTTTAAGCCTTTTTATTCTAGTTCTGTAAAAAATGCCATTGGTAATTTGATAGAGATTGCATTGAACCTGTAGATTGCTTTGGGTAGTATAGTCATTTTCACAATATTGATTCTTCCAATCCAAGAACATGGTATATCTCTCCATCTGTTGATATCACCTTTAATTGTTCTTTGTTTTGTTGATTGTTCTTTCATCAGTGTCTTATAGTTTTCTGCAGACAGGTCTTTTGTCTCCCTAGGTAGGTATATTCCTAGGTATTTTCTTCTTCTTGTTGCAGTGGTAAATGGGAGTGTTTCCTTAATTTCTCTTTCAGATTTTTCATCATTAGTGTATAGGAATGCAGGAGATTTCTGTGCATTAATTTTGTACCCTGCAACTTTACCAAATTCATTGATTAGCTCTAGTAGTCTTCTGGTGGCATCTTTAGGATTCTCTATGTATACTATCATGTCATCTGCAAACAGTGACAGTTTTTCTTCTTCTTTTCCAATTTGTATTCCTTTTATTTCTTTTTCTTCTCTGATTGGCATGGCTAGGACTTCCAAAACTTTGTTGAAGAAGAGTGGTGAGAGTGGCCATCCTTGTCTTTTTCCTGATCTTAGAGGAAATGCTTTCAGTTTTTCACCATTGAGAATGATGTTTGCTGTGGGTTTGTCATCTATGGCCTTTATTATGTTGAGGTAGGTTCCCTCCATGCCCACTTTCTGGAGAATTTTTATCAAAATGGGTGTTGAATTTTGTAAAAAGCTTTTTCTGCATCTGTTGAGATGATCATATGGTTTTTATTCTTCAGTTTGTTAATATGGTGTATCACATTGATTGATTTGCATATATTGAAGAATCTTTGCATGCCTGGGATAAATCCCACTTGATCATGGTGTATGATCCTTTTAATGTGTTGTTGGATTCTGTTTGCTAGTATTTTG
The DNA here is from genome assembly GCF_003031525.2 of Neophocaena asiaeorientalis asiaeorientalis. Classification (NCBI taxonomy): domain Eukaryota; kingdom Metazoa; phylum Chordata; class Mammalia; order Artiodactyla; family Phocoenidae; genus Neophocaena; species Neophocaena asiaeorientalis. The sequence goes on along the minus strand of NW_020174133.1, from coordinate 307,253 downwards.
TTGAGGATTTTTGCATCTATATTCATCAGTGATATTGGTCTGTAATTTTCTTTCTTTGTAGTATCTTTGTTTGTATCAGGGTGATGGTGGCCTCATAGAATGAGTTTGGGAGTGTTCCTTCCTCTGCAATTTTTTGGAAGAGTTTGAGAAGGGTGGGTGTTAGCTCTTCTCTAAATGTTTGATAGAATTCACCTGTGAAGCCATCTGGTTCTGGACTTTTGTTTGTTGGAAGCTTTTTAATCACAGTTTCAGTATCATTACTTGTGATTGGTCTGTTCATATTCTCTATTTCTTCCTGGTTCAGTCTTGGAAGGTTATACCTTTCTAAGAATTTGTCCATTTCTTCCAGGTTGTCCATTTTATTGGCATAGAGTTGCTTGTAGTAGTCTCTTAGGATGCTTTGTATTTCTGTGGTGTCTGTTGTAACTTCTCCTTTTTCATTTCTAATTTTATTGATATGAGTCCTCTCCCTCTTTTTCTTGATGAGTCTGGCTAATGGTTTATCAATTTTGTTTATCTTCTCAAAGAACCAGCTTTTAGTTTTATTGATCTTTGCTATTGTTTTCTTTGTTTCTGTTTCATTTATTTCTGCTCTGATCTTTATGATTTCTTTCCTTCTTCTAACTTTGGGTTTTGTTTGTTCTTCTTGCTCTAGTTCCTTTAGGTGTAAGGTTAGATTGTTTATTTGAGGTTTTCTTGTTTCTTGAGATAGGCTGGTTTTGCTATAAACTTCCCTCTTAGAACTTCCTTTGCCGCATCCCGTAGGTTTTGGATCGTTGTGTTTTCATTGTCATTTGTCTCTAGGTTTTTTTTTTTTTGCGGTATGCGGGCCTCTCACTGTTGTGGCGTCTCCCGTTGCGGAGCACAGGCTCCGGACTCGCAAGCTCAGTGGCCATGGCTCACGGGCCTAGCCGCTCCGCGGCATGTGGGATCTTCCCAGACCAGGGCACAAACCCGTGTCCCCTGCATTAGCAGGCGGACTCTAAACCACTGCGCCACCAGGGAAGCCCCTGTCTCTTGGTATTTTTTGATTTCCTCTTTGATTTCTTCAGTGATCACTTGGTTATTTAGTATTGTTTAGCCCTCATGTGTTTGTGTATTTTACGTTGTTTTCCCTGTAATTGATTTCTAATTTCATAGCATTGTGGTCAGAAAAGATGCTTGATATGATTTCAGTTTTCTTAAATGTACTGAGGCTTGATTTGTGCCCCAAGATGTGATCTATCCTGGAGAATGTTCCATGCACACTTGAGAAGAAAGTGTAATCTGCTGTTTTGGGATGGAATGTCCTATAAATATCAATTAAATCTATGTGGTCTATTGTGTCATTTAAAGCTTGTGTTTCCTTATTAATTTTCTGTTTGGAGGATCTGTCCATTGGTGTAAGTGAGATGTTGAAGTCCCCCACTATTATTGTGTCACTGTCGATTTCCTCTTTTAGAGCTGTTAGTAGTTGCCTTATGTATTGAGGTGCTTCTATGTTGGGTGCATATATATTTATAATTGTTATATCTTCTTCTTGAATTGATCCCTTGATCATTACGTAGTGTCCTTCCTTTTCTCTTGTAACATTCTTTATTTTAAAGTCTCTTTTATCTCGTATGAGTATTTCTACTTCAGCTTTCTTTGGATTTCCATTTGCATGGAATATCTTTTTCCATCCCCTCACTTTCAGTCTGTATGTGTCCCTAGGTCTGAAGTGGGTCCATTGTAGACAGCATATTGTATCCATTCAGCAAGCCTGTGTCTTTTGGTTAGAGCATTTAATCCATTCACGTTTAAGGTAATAGTATGTTTGTTCCTATGACCATTTTCTTAATCGTTTTGGATTTGTTTTTGTAGGTCATTTTCTTCTCTTGTGTTTCCCACTTAGAGAAGTTCCTTTAGCATTTGTTGTAGAGCTGGTTTGGTGGTGCTGAATTCTCTCAGCTTTTGCTTGTCTGTAAAGCTTTTGATTTCTCCTTGGATTCTGAATGAGATCCTTGCTGGGTACAGTAATCTTGGTTGAAGGTTCTTCCCTTTCATCACTTTAAGTATATCATGCCACTCCCTTCTGGCTTGTAGAGTTTCTGCTGAGAAATCAGCTGTTAACCTTATGGGACTTCCCTTGTATGTCATTTGTTATTTTACCCTTGCTGCTTTCAGTAGTTTTTCTTTGTCTTTAATTATTGCCAGTTTGATTACTATGTGTCTCGGCGTGTTTCTCCTTGGGTTTATCCTGTATGGGACTCTCTGTGCTTCCTGGAGTTGGTTGGCTCTTTCCTTTCCCATGTTAGGGACGTTTTCAACTATAATCTCTTCAAATATTTTCTCGGGTCCTTTCTCTCTCTCTTCTCCTTCTGGGAACCCTATAATGCGAATGTTGTTGCGTTTAATGTTGTCCCAGAGGTCTCTTAGGCTGTCTTCATTTCTTTTCATTCTTTTTTCTCTTTTCTGTTCCACAGCAGTGAGTTCCACCATTCTGTCTTGCAGGTCACTTATCCGTTCTTCTGCCTCAGTTATTCTGCTATTGATTCCTTCTAGTGTATTTTTCATTTCAGTTATTGTATTGTTCATCTCTGTTTGTTCTTTAATTCTTCTAGGTCTTTGTTAAACATTTCTTGCACTTTCTCAATCTTTGCCTCCATTCTTTTTCCAAGGTCCTGGATCATCTTCACTATCATTATTCTGAATTATTTTTCTGGACGATTGCCTATCTCCATTTCATTTAGTTGTTTTTCTGGGGCTTTATGTTGTTCCTTCCTCTGGTACTTAGCCCTCTACCTTTTCATCTTGTCTTTCTGTGAATGTGGTTTTTGATCCCTATCCATTTTTAAATTGTCAAATAAGTAGTAAGTCACCTATCAACTGAACCTCAAAGGTTGTTTGGTGAGAAGAACTACCAGTTCTTACAGGCTTTGTTTTCCTTATAGCCTCCCTCATCCTTTCGGGTCTCATTATACTGTCACCTCCAGTCTCCCAGCCCCCAAACCTATTGTCTTTTCCATTTGCAACATGGTTAAAAATCATTACTTGCTTGGCTGCTCTTGTTACCAGTAAAGAAATCTTCTGTGGCTTTTAAAAACCAGGAACCTAGCTTGATTTTGTTTTCAAATCAAAAAATTTTTAACTCAGCCTGGACAGGTTATTACTTAATTGTTTGGGCCAGCCTATGAAATACCATTTTAGGGGAGAGTACCAAGGCTGATCCCTGAACTTCTGGTTAAAGCTTTGTTCCTTTAGCCTAAGGCACTGAAACTGTCAAAATGCAGATATCCTTGGGACTGCTATTTTTGGCAATTATGGGAGATTTATATCTTTTGTGAATGTATTACATCCTTTACTTAGAGTATGTTTTGGGGATATGGGAGAGAAGGTGAGGACTTGAAGCCAGGGTTGAAGATAATCCTAATTGATCATTTTGGTTTGGGTCAGAATTACTGGTAAGGTATACAGCCAAGGTTGAACATTTGTCACTGGCAGATTTACTATGTGATTAGATACCTTTATCTAAGGTGTCTTTTCTTAGCATTTTTTAATACATATGTAAAATAAATGTTAGAATGACATATCTCCAGTTGCATGTTCTTTTCTAGTCATTTTGTTACCACTTTAAGGAAATGCCATCTTATTGCCACAGGTAGGGTGCTTTGGTTTGAGGAGTAAAGAACTTAAGTACAGTTTTCACTATTTTAATTTTATATTAATTTTCTGAATTCTTTTAAATAGTAAGCCACAGAATACTTATTCTAATATTGTGACTGTTATAGCAAATTATGGCTGCTTTTTTATAGTTATAGCACTTTTCATAATCTATTTTTTATTTCATTAGTAAAATGTTACAAAATTATTTCCATATATAGGTAAGTTTTTATAAAATGATTTTTCTCCCAAATAAAAGGGATTTTGAAAAAAAACCAAGTCATTCAGAATTATACATATTCATTAGGTTTCTTTTCCCACAATGTTCTTTTTTAAGGCTTTAGTTCTTGAATATACACAATTCTATAGATACAGATGTAGCAAGAAACAATTTAAAAATCTGTCTTCTAAAAATCTGTCTTCTAAGTTAGCATTCTTCACGCCTGAAAACATGCATTGATCTTCTTTTCCTCTTGACTATGACTTTTATTCACAACCATGTTAAATAGCTGAAAAACGCCATTATTATTTTCTTTTTAAACCAGTTGGGCTAGTGAGGTGGAGTCCGAGAGAATGTTGATTCACCCCTGACTAGGTTTGTTCAGCACTTTGTATTTCCTTCAGTATGGTTCAGTTATTGTCAAAAATTAGTTTACCTCTCATTACTTTGAAGCCCTAACTTAGAGTTTATTAGCCATAATGGAGAAGTCTTATTAAAAGAAAATGTTACAGACCTAGTTAAACTCTCTTTGTGGAGATGAAGGAACTGTTGGGCTACTGCAGTATGAGCTCCTTGCGTTCTGATTGCTGAAGCCAGACAGCACTGGCGTGGGCAGAGCTTGCCAAGAAAGATTAAGCAGGGAAGTTCAGATTGCTGTGACTGACATTCTCCAGTTTAACAAAACTTTCAGAAGCCAGATTTTTTTTTTCTTTGCAAAACTGTTAGTAATTCACATTAAAAGATATAACATAAAACACGTATAAAAAGTTTGACTATTTAACAAAACATCCCAGAGAAGATATAAAAGAAATCATACACATATATACATACATACCTACATATAAAACTATACTGTAACTTTAAAAAAATATTTTGTTTTGGGGGATAAGAGAAGTCATCCAGAAAACTCCATTTAAACGTTATACTTTAGAACTGAAATATAAAGAATCAGAGTCTTTAAAATGAAAATTGCATAGTTTTCAATTAATTGTAGGTGTTTTGTGTGTGTGAGTATCCCTCCCCCTCAAATCCATATACAGTGTTGTTAGTTTATAGTGTCTATAGTTAAAAGAAGAATGTTTACCATTTGTTTTGACAAGTTTCTAGTTTAACAAATTGGGAATCTCTTGAAGTGATCTCATTCTTGTTTAGGTATAATTATTGAATGGATCAACATGTGAATCACGCGACTCACAGTTTGACAAACTATACAAGTAGTACAGACAACCTGTGCTTTAGGGGTTCAGATAAAATAGACCAGTGAGGAGTCAGATTGGTGGCCCTGTGAGTTAGATTTAGTTCATATGTTACATGGGAGGCAAGTGTCATCACAGGAACTATCGAGCAGAAGCATGATGGAAGCCAGGACCAGGAAAAAAATCTGGGGTGTACTGAAGTTGGGAATCTTTGGGGAAGGATAGGTAGACAGATACACATATAGTTCAGAAACACACAGAGCAGCAAGTTAAAAATCAGGCAGACATGAAGCCATTAAGATCATTGCAGTGCTGGATACCAGGAGAAGCAGTGTGTCAGATTTGCTCGTTTAAAAGCACCAGGAAGAGGAAGGTACTTCAGGATAGTTAAAAAGCTAGAAATTCCTAGAAGTCATCATTATTATAAACCTAATAATACTGTCAGATAGATTTATTGAGTACCTGTTCTCTGCCAAGCACTGTATTAAACACAGTACTTAAATTATCTCACTTTATCATCAGCAGTTCTGTGAAGACGGTACTATTACTCCTTTTTTTAAACAGATAAGGAAACTGAGGGTCAAAATGATTAAGTAATCGGCCTCAATATACACACCTAGTTTATGACATAATTTAGGTCTTCAAAGTTCATGCCCTTAACCACTATGCTATTGAAAGAGTAGATCGGGCACCAGGAACATTTTTAGTTGACAAAAAATTTGGTTTTAAACATGGAGGTTTTTATTTTGTTCAGGTAAGAGCAGAGCCACTCCTGAACCTAGACTTATGGCTTGCAGGCAGTTGGGTATGTCGGAATGAGATGAAGTCTATGGATGGAGGAGTAAGAGGAAATTCCACCTGATGTGGAATGAACAAAGGCAAGATGAACAACATGTAGATGACCATTCTGAGTAGAGCAGAAAGGGGTGGGTAGAGTGGGAATGAGGAGATAAGAGTAGAAAGCTTGATTTTAGAATGATATTGTCAAACCTTGATGCCGAGTGAGGAGGTGTCAAATTTATCTTGTAAGCATTATTTTAAAACTGCATTTTAACTGCCATGTTGGAGGAATATTATTGTTTTGTGAAGAAAACTAGAAATTTGGCAAATGTGTTACTTTTTTGTTAACTATGTATAAGTAGTAAGAAAAATTATAGTTTATACACATAATTGCACATTTATTAATCAAGTTTACTTTCAGGTATTAAAAAATCTTTTAAACAAATAAAACAACATTGTTAAGCTTCATGGAATATATTATTACTTCATTTTCACCAAGTTTATCAGAAATAGGCAAAACTTGGAAACCACTGAATATTACAGTGAAACAAAGAAAATAAAGATTTCTGGACTTCAGAGCCTCTTCTTTGAGCAGTATAGGATGAACTAATTTTCAGAAAAAGAACTGAAAAGGGACTCCCAAAATTTAATTTCACACATAGAACTTTCTCATTTTTTAAATGTTACTTCTGACAGCAGTTTCTCATTTTTGATGTTTTGGTTTTTCTTTTTTTAACCGTTTTCAATTACTTTAGAAAATATGGTTAGTCTAGAATGACGTAAGTTTCTCTACTCTTTGCCTTGTTAGTTTGCCTTCCCTTAATGTGGCTTTTTCCCTGCTTCCTCCCCACCCCCCAAATTATTTTACATTCTGCAGAAGATGAAACTTTAAGATAGTTGAGTCTAGATCTGATGTTTTGTTTTACAAATCCTTTGGCACCATATTCTTTTGGAATAATACTCAATTACTTCCTTGAAGTCATTCCTTGAAGTCATACACCTTCAGGATTCTCCAATATTGAAGCTGGCTTTTCGACAACAACTACTACTTACTATTCCAGAGCCTAGTTGAGTGAATGACCAACATTCTTGCCTTTCAGATCTTGAATTCATTAAGTTTCAGATGTCTGGAGTGGCTGACAACACAGTTTTAAAATTTGTTGATAAAGTTTTTCATTTCACTGACTGACTTTGAATGATACTTTAGGCTCAGAATTCATATATTTTATTTGGGCCTTTGGTGGAAGAGTGGCTGACAAAATGTACCGTCTGAGTTGGACTCAGGCATGGTGAAGAAATTGGATTTAAAATATTTAGGGCAACCTAAATCTACTTTTCAAGGTCATTCATTTTAATTTTTCTGGATACTTTTAAGATCTTTAGATGTTGTTATCTCTGAAGAGTTTGTTTTAAAAAAAATGCCTGAAGTGTCATCATCATTTTCAACCCCAATTTGAATTTGTTGAAAGCATCTTGACATTCTTTGAAAGCAGCCACAATAATAATAACAGCTTCTGCATATTTTGTAGTTTGTTTTGCTCTTCTGTAGATCTTTTGGAGAGAGTCTAACTTCATGATACTGTTGCGAAGCAAATGGAGGTCATAGGATTGATATCCTAAGGCAGTACTAGGTACTTATCTATCCAGCTTTATCTCCCAGGGCTGCTTTTATGCTGTTTGCATTATTAGTCATTGATGCAAATACTTCTTGCTCTTTATTTCCTGTAGAAGTCTGACTTGTCTCCTCTTCCTAGCTATGTTAAAAAGCTGATAGACAAATTAAGTTTATTGTTCAACCCCCCTCCGCCCATATATTTTCACCCCTCTATAAATTCTTTACAGGGCTTAATTTGTTGTTCTTTACCTACATTTCATTATCTGTTTTGACTTTGACTTTCTAAGGGTGTTTAAAGAATTACTGCTTTCAGCGTTCATTTTTAGTTATTCCAGAAAATATATTCCGTCAACTCTTAATTTCCTTCGGGAATTGACCAGATTGACAAATGCAGTTGTGAAAAAATAAAATGATTACCAACACAAAACGAGCAACATATTTATTGCTGTTGTTTGAATAACATAGTGTTCTGTGTTGTGCTTACATAATAAACACTCTTCATCCTTAAAAATCAATCGGATATGTTCTTGCCTACTTCATCTAGCTTTTAGTTCTTTATACTTGTATAGAGGGGAGGGACATGGAGTCTGATCAGCTGAAACTCTGGAGTCTTGAGAAGGTCTAACTTTATTCCTATAGAAAAATAAACCTGTTATTAAGATACTTTGTTTTTTTATATGAGAATTGGGGGAAATGAACAGTGGACTCATGGGAACCTGGAACTGAAAGATCATTTTAAAAGGTTAGGATTCAGTGACAAATGCAAGGGTTTTCCCTTATGCGGAAGCCGTGGACATAAATATTAGGGGCTGACCAGGAGACATTTGAGGGGCTGTAATTAAGGGGATGAGACACTAATAAGCAAGGGTGAAGAGAACGATTGTTACAGTGAGTGGTAGAGACTACCTTACCAAAAGCATTGCTTGATGCTCTGCTTAATCACTGAGACTTCTAGATTATTATTTAGTAGGAGAATTTGCTCAGTGACTAATATTACCTAGGCTTTTTATGATATTAAGAAAAAGGTTGCAGCCAAGAGATAGACAACTATAACAGACTATTTTAGCAGAATAATAGCATTTTGGGTCATTTTTTCCCTTGTATGTGGTATTTTCTATTTCTAAGCTATTGCATTTGCATTGTTTTTATGTCTTGGATGAAAGTTCTTGAATAGTAAATATGTCCCTGAATATTGTGTATAAACTTAAAGTTTGCATTAAATCATTAACTGTACTGAATTGAGTTGAAGCTACTGCTCTGTAACAGTCCTGATTTATTTGCTTAGCAGTGTTTGGGTTTTAGATTAATTAATTAGCTATTAAATTTTTTTCCACTGCAGGAAATTAACTTCTGAAACAAATCCCAATCTTTCTTTTTCTCCTTCATTGAAAGAATTGCTTTTATAATGAGATGATGAGGGTCTGAACTTACAAACAAGACATTGAGACTAGAAATCGAATGAAATGGCTATGAAAGACATTTCAAAGGAAGAATAAATATAGATGAAATTTAATAACAATTTAAACAGAAGGAACTAAAGGAGCAAAACTAATACAGGGTAGTGATTTTAAGCTCTTCTTGTGGAACCCTGGGTTTCAAAGGAAATCCTACATGAAGCAACATCAGTAGTCAATTAAAAAACAAGACAGATGATTTCAAGTGGTTTCTTGGCTCTTGATAAGTTGACAGATGTTACCAATACTACTTAGTTGTTATTTATTCAAGGAGACAATGCCAAATTTGAAGTGACTGAAGAATTAGCCTCTGTGGAACAACTATAGGCAGTATTTTCAAAATGGAATTATATACACTTTAAATGGTTGAATTGTATGGTATGTGAATTAGATCTCAATAAAGCTTTTTTTTAAAAATGAATACATGAGAAAACATTTCAATATAAATGTGACGTGGACTCCACTAAGATGTGTTGCAGCTGATGGTGGGAGAAATACGTGTGGAGCAGAAAAAAGTTTAGTTGGCCTAATTTACAAAGCTTGAGAAAATGTAAAGCATTTAAAGCTTATGGCTATTCATTGTATTACATGAGCAGAATTTTGTGGAAGACATTTGAATGTATTATGTGTCATTGAACTAGTAGGGTCAACAGCAAACTTCATTTGCTCTGGCAGACTTAACCGTGAATTTCTTTCTTATTGAACATCCTGACTTATTCTACTATACAGCAGTTTAATATCTTAAAATTGGTAAAGTTTTGGGAGTTTTCGAGTGTAGAGCCAAGGTTAAAATTTTTTTGAATGAAACCACTCTCAACCACTGTTATTTGAATACTGAAGAATGGCTTTGGAAAAATTAGCTTTTGCTGAAGACTTGAAAATGTTTCTTAATAAATTCATCCTAATATAACAAGGGGAAAACGGTACTTACAGTGACACTTCTACTGTGGCAAAGTCGTTTTGACAGCTGTTAATGTTGAATCACAAAATGCTGCTTTATACACTTTCCATTGTTGTTACAAGTTTCAAGAAGCACAATCTCTATTCCCACACAAATATGGGGCAGATCATTTTCCAAGTTCAGACCACACTTTGATCAGTTTTTGGACCTTGATGCACGTGCAAAGGAAATTTCCATATTTCAAAATTCATTAAATTGTGAACTTCACCTAATCTTCATTCGGAAGTAATTCATCTGTAATGTGATGGCGTGTTAAAAGACACATATCAAGAAAAGAATCTAATAGAATTCTATAAATCCCTTCCAACTGATGAATAGTTCTTAAGATTATATTTTCATGGATATCAGTACCTATCTTTGTGACGAAACAATTTCAAAGGTAGAATACTTGTAAAATCTCATAGCAGATTAGCATTAGCAGATAAACATTTGCAATTGACTTTGATGACAGGGAAATACTAACTTTGAATCCTAATTCAGCAAAATGCTACCACTTCCTTTAAAAAATAATTCCAGTCTTCTCATTAGTACATCTGTATGGTGAAAAATTGTATTCTATTGTCACCATCATTGTCATCATCAGTATTATTATCATTATATTTTGAATTTCACCAGTAAAATATTGGGTTGGCCAAAAAGTTGGTTTGAGCTTTTCCATGACATTTTGCGGAAAAGTCTGAACGAAGTTTTTGGCCAACCCAATGTATGGAAGTTGTTTTCTCTCATTGTACGAGTATGTATACAATATCCTTGATTGTATGTCTCTGCCCTTTTAGAACAAGTTTGCTGATCTCTGTAAAAGTTTATTCCTTGAACGTCCTACTCAGACTTCTGCTTTGTTGGTGATCTTGTCGTTCATTCTTCCTCACTCTTGGACTAGTGCTTACTAAACTTCAGTCTCCTCATGATTTCAGTTTCTCATTTTCCAAGCATACTTCCTGCTCATGCCTTCTAGTACTTAGGTTTCAACAATCTTTTGTCTCCACTAGTGCCTTCAGTCCAGTGATTCTGCCTCCTTTTCACTATTCCTGTTTTCCTCATATCTTCATTACTTTTCTTACCCAGTGTAAATTCTGTTGTCATTTATTGTAATCACTCCCTTGCTTACACTCAGACCTCTTGTATATAGTATTCACTTGGCTAAGTTACAACTTTGGGAAATTTATTAGTTTTTAAATTATTATTTTTGTAGAGTTCAATAGGTTGATCTTTTATTTGTTCTTCCAGTTTTATTAATTGACATGCTGTACTGTGTAAGTTTAAGGTGTACAGCATAATGATTTGACTTACATACATCATGAAATGATTACGGGAATGTTTAGTGAACATCTGTCATCTCATATAGACACAAAATAAAAGGAAAAGAAAAAAATTATTTTTTCCTTGTGATAAGAACTTTTAGGATTTACTCTCTGTGTCTGTGACTGTTTCTGTTGGTTATGTTTGTTTATTTGTTTGGTTTTGTAGATTCCACGTATAAGTGAAATCATAAGGTATTTATCTTTCTCTGATGTATTTCACTCTGGCAGGATTTCTTTTCTTTAATGGCTAAGTAATATTCCAGTGTATCTATATACCACATCTTCTTTATTTAGTAATCTATGGTTGGGCACTTAGGTTGCTTGTCTATCTTGGCTATTGTGATTAATGCTGCAGTGAATATAGGGATGCATATATCTTTTCAAAATATTAGTGTTTTTGTTTCCTTTGGAAAGATAGCCAGAGTGGAATTGCTGGGTCATATGGTAGTTCTGTTTTTAATTTTTTGAGGAACCTTCATACTGTTTTCCATAGTGGCTGCACCAATTTACATTCCTACCAGCAGTGCACAAAAGTTCACTTTTCGTCACATCCTCACCAACACTTACTGTTTCTTGTCCTTTTGATAATAGCCATTCTGACAGGTGTGGGGTGATATCTCATTATTATGGTTTTGATTTGCATCTCCCTGATGATTAGTGATGTTGAGTATCTTTTCATGTGCCTATTGGCCATCTGTGTCTTCAGAAAAAATGTCTATCAGGACTTCTGCCCATTTTTTAATCTGTTTTTTCTGTGGTCTTTTTGTTTGCTTGTTTTGGGGGGGTGTTGAGTTGTGTGAGTTCTTTGTATATTTTGGATATTAACCTCTTATCAGATAAATCTTCTGCAAATATCTTCTCCCATTCAGTAGGCCGCCTTTTCATTTTGTTAATAGTTTCCTTTGCTGTACAAAAGCTTTTTAATTTGGTGAAGTCTCATGTGGGAAATTTAACTCTTTCCATCTCTGGAATAAAACAGAAAGCTGTGCTTGAATTAGGAGCACTTTTAATTTTGAGTGGGCCCTTAATGCATACTGGAATTTATTTCCTTAGTCTGTTCATTCTACCATTCATCTAGATGGGGTCCATATTTCAGCCAGTGGACTAGTTCCACCTGCTGCCTGTTACTGTAATTAAAATTTTATTGGAACATAGCCATACCCATTCCTTTATGTAATGGCTGTGGCTGTTTTCTCTCTATAATAGGTGAGTCCAGTAATTGTGAGAGAGGTTGTATGATCCTCAAAGTCTAAAATATTTACTGTCTGATCTTTTACAGCTTTATGCTTGCCAACTTTTCTCCCAAACAGGTATTTCTTACTTTCTCCTTTCAATGAATCTCCATTTCCTCCTTCCCTCTCACTTTCAGCTGATTACTTGCTTCCTGTTTCACTGAGAAAATCAAAATAATTAAAGAGAACTTTATCCTAGTATCATATCTGTTCATCTGTGAGTTGGAAGGTTTTGATCTTTTGGAGGAAGATGGGTTAATAGTGATTTTATTTTGCAAAGTAGCTGAGGATTTTCCAATATTTTATATAGATAGGCATATGGATAGTTTAAATTTTCATTATTTTTTTCGTCTGAAGGGAAATATGTTTTGTTGACTTGCGACTTTCTTTCTTTTTTTTTTTTGCGGTACGTGGGCCTCTCACTGTTGTGGCCTCTCCCGTTGCGGAGCACAGGCTCCGGACATGCAGGCTCAGCGGCCATGGTTCACGGGCCCAGCCGCTCCGTGGCATGTGGGATCTTCCCGGACCGGGGCACGAACCCGTGTTCCCTGCATCGGCAGGCAGACTCTCAACCACTGCGCCACCAGGGAAGCCCCCATTGTTTTCTTAATAGACCTCTTGGTATCTTCCAAGATAACATTGCATTTAATTTTATTTTGATATACAATATTAACTTCATATTTCTAACTGTATTACAAAATAAAGAGTAAAATGGTAATGAAATACTTACATTAATGTATTTTCTGAAGTATGCAGAAATTGAAAAACAAAAATGTGCCAACAATATTACGCTTTATTTTTCTTCCTTATATATTTCAAAGAACAGTATGAATATTTTTTATATTTAGTAGGTAATAAAGTATTGTCACATAACATCTATTATCTAAAAACTGGTTAAACTGCTTATTTCACATAAATCAGTGTCAGTACCAAACGGAAGCACTAAAAGAATTTAACTTGCATCATATGGAAAATAAATTATCTTTGGGAAATATTTTTAGTATCTGACTTATTTTTTTTTTTTTTTTTTTTTAGTATCTGACTTATTTTAATTATATAGAATGTAATTTATCAGATTTGTGCTTCGCTTGCAACAATTAAAGTGCTGTTACCACATTATATGTTAAATTAATGGTGCATTCTCAGTAAGCAAAGACCCTTATTCATATTGAATAATCTAAAAGTACATAATGAAATTCATAGAGACCTGATAATATCGGAGAGAATAGGTATGTAAAAATGTAGAACTACTAGTGTAAAAGTGTATAGTTGTTTGGTACTAAGTATTAAATTTTAAAGCACTAAGGCAGTTTGCTTGTCACTGACCATTTTTGAGAGTAGACAGGAAATGGGGAAGAGAACAATCATTTCTAATTTTGAAAAGCCGGTGTCCTAGGTTTGCTGTAAAATAACCCAGACTCAAGGTGGCTTAATCCATTTGGGGATTTAGGTTATCAACGCTCACACACTGTTTGCTCAGAAAGAGGGTGAACCCTCTTTAAAAGAAGATAGCATTATCCAGAGCCTGTAAAATTTTTTATATACAGTGTTTTGCATTCAGTCAAGAATTTACAGTGCATACCAAGTGATAGGATGGAATCACAGAAAGGCAAGAGAATAAAAAGATAATAAAAACAATCTCTCAGGTTATCTAGATATTAGAGTTACCAGATAAGGGCTTTACAATTTAAACTGTGACTAATATGTTTAAAAAAATAATAGGGACTTCGCTGGTGGCGCAGTGGTTAAGAATCCGCCTGCCAATTCAGGGAACACGGATTCAAGCCCTGGTCTGGGAAGATCCCACATGCCTCGGAGCAACTAAGCCCGTGCGCCACAACTACTGAAGCCCATGCGCCTAGAGCGCATGCTCTGCAACAAGAGAAACCACTGCAGTGAGAAGCTCTGACCTCAACAAAGAGTAGCCCCCGCTCGCTGCAACTAGAGAAAGCCTGTGCATAGCAACGAAGACCCAACGCAGCCAAAAATAATAAATAAATCAAATAAATAAATTTATAAAATAATAATAATAGAAAAGACTCAGGAAATAGAAGAAAAGATGGAGAATTTTACCAAAGAATTGTAAGCTGTAAACAAGAGGCAAATGAAAATTCTAAAACTGAAAAATACAGTAATTGATATAGAGAACATAGCACATGGGTTTAATGGAATAATAGAGGCAGTAAAAGAGAAGGTTAGTGAAATGGAAGACATCAATAGAAAATATCACAGGGAGATAACCTTTCTTAACTGGGATATAGAAACAGTCATAATAGAAAAAATTAATACATTGGGTTACATTAAGACCCTTTTTCCCTTAAAGACACCATTAAGAAAGTGAAAATTAAGCCTGGTACGTATGTTCAGGATTCCTCCTAATCTATTAAGAAAAACACAGGCTAGTAGAAAAGCATACAGAATGTTGAAAAGACACTTAACACACGCCAAAAAAGGATACCAAGGTGATCAGGAAACATATGAAAGGGTTCTCAGTTTCATTAGCCACCAGGAAAATTACTTAAGATTGCAATCTGATACCACTTGTACACACTTCAGAATGGCTAAAATGAAAAATACAGGTGGTACAAAGTACACTAGGCCCTCTGTATCTGCAGTTCTGCACCCATGGATTCAGCCAGTCACAGATCAGAAATGCTCCATGATCTTCAGTTGATTGAATTCTGGCATCTGTGGATTTTGGTATCCAAAATCCAGGCATTCCTGGATCCAAGGGTCTCCTTGGTTACTGGATACTAAGGGATGACTGTACTTGCTAGGATGTGGAGCAGTTGGAACTCGTATATTACGCCGGTGGGTACGTAAGTTGGCACATCCACGTTAGTAAACTATCTACCAAGGCTGCACATCCACAGACTCTGTGATCTGTCATTTTCACTCCTAGTTTAATGCTTATGTAGTATACATGTATTCACCAAAAGACATGTACCAGAATGTTAAAGCAGCATTGTTATGAATAGACCAAACTTTCCATCGAGAGTTGAATGAATAAATTGTAGTACATTCATATGATGGAATACTAGACACAGCATTATAAGAGCATAACATTGAATGAAAGAAGCCAGACACAGAAGAATACATACTGTATGACTCTATGTGAAGTTCATAAACAAGGCAAAATGAATTATTTGTTAGAAATCAATGTAGCCATTACTAATGGAAAAGGGGTAGGAGTGCTTCTGCAGTGCTCGTAACTCGTAAGAGTAGTGTTCTATTTCTTGGTTGGGAGGTTCATTACACAGGTCTGTTGACTTTGAGAAAATTCATCAGACTATATTTATGTTTGGTGTAGTTTTGTGTAGGTATATTACATTTCAAGAAATTTGCTTTCAAAATATGGTGAGAGTACTTTCTGTGTACTTTTTTATGTGCTTTAAAATTTCCATAATAAGCAGTTAAGGCAGAACTGATCTCTGGTGTTGCGAGCATTTGTTTGCTTTTCTGTATGGCTGTTATATTCCAGTAAAAAGTTTACTTGATAATAAGAAAGGAAGAAAGAAAGAATTAGTTGAAATAAAATTTGCCAAGTGATGATAATTATTAAAACTGAGTGATGGGTACCTGAGGACTCTACCTTCTCTACTTTTGTGTATGTTTGAAGATATACATAAATAATAATAAAGATAAAATATAGGGACAGACATCGGATAATTGTTTGCCTGGAGAATGCGGAAGGGAGTGATAGAGGGGCAGGAGGAAGGGATTATAGAGTAACAGGAAACTGGTTTTAGGTAAATTCATTCTTATTATCATGGTGATGCTTTCAAAGGTGTATTCACTTGTGAAAATTCATCAAATAGTGTAAAAAAAAAGGAAGCAAACTTAGGTTCCAGCCATTCCACTACTATCATTTTCCTGGACATTTCCTGTCATTTCCCAACACTGGCAAACACTTAGTACTTGTGAAATGAATTGATGAAAGCCTGGGTGAGACTTGATGTATTATTGGTCCACAGTTTGGGATTGGTCTGAGATAAACCATGAGGTACATAATTTGGTACTAAAAACAAGGCCACCAGGGTTCAATACTGGGCCTGGTTTATTATCACGATGACTTTGGGCAGAAGTTTCCTAGCCTTGCTAAATGGGGATAATTTACTTGACAAGAATAGAGTTGATTTAAATGTAAGGGTACGCAGCAAGTGCTTGGTACATAGTAGGTGCTCTATAAAATTTTAAGATAATGACATAAATAAGATATATATTCTAGGTTGAAATGCTATTTCACCTGCATTTTTAAGGTCTCACTTTAAAAAATAGAGTGCTTGGAGCAGATCACTTCATAAATGTCCGTGGAACCTGTAGGGCTTGTTCATTCTCTTTAGCTGTTTAACTGACAACTGAATTCAAAAAAGATAGCTGCTGAAATCATCACTGATTATTGAGTCAGACTACCTGAGTCTGCTATGCTCCTTGTTAAAATTAGAGCATCTGCACTGTATTTCTGAAATGAATTGTACATGAAATAAAAGTGTAGGGTGCAGTTAATGTAAAAAGGCAAATCACTGTATTGTGACAGAACGGTAGAGACAGTCTTAAGGGTGGGCAAAAAGTAAAGGGCCCTGATTAGTTAGCTCTGGTTAGGAGAAGGGTTTTATTGTTGAACAGAGTATGTTTTTGAGAGAACGGTCCTTCACCCTTTGATATCCTAGTTAATTTAAGAAAAAAAAAAAAAGGATGAAAGCTGATAGGCATTTGTCCAGTCTCTTATGAAGACAAGCTGATGACGAGTTCTTTTCTTTTACGGGATGCAATATAAGGGATTTAATATAGAGTCTATTGATTTGGTTAACCCCCTTTTGTGCTTAATGTAGTCTTAACTGCTGAACTTTTGTTCTAGAGCACTTTTTTTCAAGAGGTAGCTGGAAATTGGGGGTTTATATATAAAGTTCAAAAACAGATGGACTAATTTAAAATGTCTACAAGTCAGGATAATGTTAACTTAGCTCACTGCTATTTTAAATCTATTTACATTTTGAGATTCTAACTTAAATTTCTTTTTGGTGGGGATATACTGACACCCATCTATCCAGCCATTTTACTAATTTTAAAAACATTTTAAAACCACATCTGTGGAAGATAGACTTGTGTGATATTCTGAATTAGTTTTTTAAATAGATAGAAAATAGTTATTCCACATTTAGATGGTGTTTACCATTAATTTATTACTTTGTCTTGTATGCCTAGGTGCTGTCATTGGGACATCAGTTACTTAGGGTTAATATGCTTAGATGTTAGCACCAGTTGTGTATAGGCTGACAGAAAAATGAAATGTGGAAATTGCCATAATTTAATGAAGTTCACTTATTTTCAGAATTAGGGCAGTGTTGTTTGTTTTTTTGGTTTTTGTTTGTTTTGTTTTGTTTTCTTCAAATGATTCCTAGGCCAACTTTCACATCTTTAAAAATTTGAACAGAGTCTGGGATGCTGCTCTTACTAGAGGTAATTGATCATTTTCAGTGTTGTCTGTCTCAAAGCAGGGGTCCAAACCTAATCTGTGGTCCAAGAAATAGTTCCCCACTTGTCATTTGCTGTTTCATCCTAAGGGAACCAAACCACTTAAAAAGATTACCCTGTAAATGTATAATTTCATAGCTCAAAGAAAAGAAAAAGAAGAAAAGAAAAGAAGCCCAGAAAAAAAAGAACTCTTTCTTCATTTTCTTTTGTGGGGGGAGGTGGTGACCCCAGTGTGTTACTTTGTCAGAGTTTCTAAAGTATAAAATGCAGGCATTGAAGTTTCTCCCTGACCTCCATGCTAAGGAAAAAAAACCTCTCTATACTTATAGAAAAGTGGGGTTTAAAAAATTTGCTACCCAGAAAAATTACTACTTTCATTAATTAACTTAAGGCCTTTTGGGTTTTTGCCAGTTTGATTTAACTGAGATGTCTTCATGATACTGTGGCAACTTCACAGTTTTTATTTAATAACCTAATTTGTACTTCATAGGTTGTGGTTTAGTCTCAGATGATTTCCTATAAAATATAGTTTCCTCTATAGTATATGGGTTCTTCTTAGACTGATAAATGAACTTTCTAACCTCCTATATGCCAAAGATATTCTTTTTAGTTTGTTTATTTTTAAAATTTTACTGTACCTTCATTGTATTGCAGAAAGTTTCCTTGTACTACCTATTTATGGTCACACCTTACTTCCCCTACTCCCTCTCCTCCATGATTAACCCCTGACAAACACTAATGTGTTTTCCATCTTTATAATTACGCCATTTTGAGGATGTTAGATAAATTTAATCATGCAGTAAGTGACCTTATTTCTTATATGCTCTAAAGTTTTAAGCAAATTACTGGGTGTGTGATTATGTTTCCGTGTAATTATTTCAGTAATCCTCCTTGTTTCCCGTTTTTCTGAATTAATTGTCTAGCCTAAGGATATTTTCATTTGGGATGTATAGCCCAGTCACTGGGTTTTAACTGTAATCAATATGTTAATATAATGATAATCATTTACCATCAACCTCTTTAATTTGTATTTTTAATAGCTAATATTTATTGAGCTATTAAAATGTGCTAGGCTTTTTCTTAAGCAAAGACAGGTTACTCACACACGTTACCTCATTTAACATTTGGTTCTGATATATGTTTTATTAATATTTTCACTTTATGGATGAGAATATCAAGTCTTAAGAGTTTAAATAACATCCTTAGTGTCTCACAGTTAAGAAATGCTGAGACCAGCATTATAACCTGGCTAGTCTGACTCTAAAACCTGTACTCTTAAGTACTTATAGTGCTTCTCATAATAATGAATGATCTTTTTTGGTTAGTGTAGTATTTATTATACTTGTAAATTTTGTCTGATCTCCCTTTTTTATGACTTATTAAAGATAGAAAATCCCTTGTATTATCAAGTATGTTTTACTAGGCCATGTGAACATTGTCATAGATACCATTAATACCTAAATATTATAGTATTTTATTATATATTATTAGATGTCATAATATCTAAATAATACAAATATTTTGACATAGATTTTATTAAGACTTCATTATTAAAATAATTGCCACTTTCATTCTGATTACTAAGAACAGTAGATATGATTTCTTGAGTGTAAAGCACTTTAGATCCACTATCATGACAAAGAATTGGTTTTGGGGAGGAGTTATAGGAGAAAATGATCCTGGGGAGGAGAAAAAGCATGACAGTACTAGAAATTGAAAGACCACTTTGACTAGGGCTCAGAAAGTGAAGGGGAGGGTTGTGAAGAAAGATCAGATATGAGAGGAAAAGGTAGGGGCCAGATGGTAGTGGACAGAGAGAGAGAGAGAGAGAGAGAGAGAGAGAGTGTGTGTGTGTGTGTGTGTGTGTGTTAATCCTAGGAACAGTAGGCTTTCAACGTGATCAGATATACTTAATGTTAACAAAATCTCACTGTGATGTAGAATTAGAGATGAGAGTGAATCCCATAGAGACTACTGTTAGGAGGATATTAAATAGTCTAGGTCAGGGAGTGATAGTATCTTGAACTTGGGTGATGACAGTGGAAAGTGGAAAGAAGTGGGCAGATTTGACAGGTATTTAGTGGGTAGAATCAGTAGGTCAGTAACATGTTAACTAGTTGAATATGGAGACGGGTATATAGAAAAGCTGTGCAGGCCTCTGGCTTGCAAAACTAGATGCCATTCATACAAAGGGGGAATCTGGATAAGGACTAAGCTGTGGGTTGACGATCACAAGTTTAGTGTGGGATATGATGAAGCATTAGAGATCCCTAAGTGTCATAGAAGTAGTTATGTTCAGTAGGCAGTTTGGATGTGTGGTCTGGGGCTCAAATTAGAGAGTAATTAAAGCTATGGAAATAGATGTTTCCCTTTCTGCCAAAGAAAAGAATATAAAAGGAGAAGATCAGGGCGCTTAGGAGGAAGCCATGAAGAACTAAAATATTTCATGGTTGGAGGGAGGAGAGTGAGCTGGAAGGAGCATCGAGAAGGAGCAGTCAGAGAGGTTGAAAGAGTATGAATGTCATAGAAGTCAAGGGAAAAGTGAATTCAAGGACAAAGAAAGGGATCACCTAAGTTGAATGCTGTTGAGAGGTCTAAGATAACTGAAAACATTTGGTTGTATTTGATAACCTGAAGGTGATTTACAAGAACCGTTTTGATGAAGTAAGTGCAGAAGCCAGATTAGAATGGTTGAAAAGGAAGAAGAGGATTAGTTGAAACTACCAAAAATGAGATTAATATATCAAGTCATATTGAGCTAGTTTATGCATAAAGCTTATGTCCATATGAGTTTCTTCTATATAACTTGCCCTAATAATTACCCACATTTTAAGTAAGAATTCTTACCCGTAAACAACTCAGTGTGTGCAGTGTCAGAGTTACCAGGGAGAAACACTGCAGTGGGGGAAAAGTGTGGTCTCATTGATAACCGTTAGAATTGAAACTCCAGGCTCCTTGGGTATTGGAAAATTATCATTAGTGGAACACCTTGAAATTGTTTCTTCTTCACCATGTTATTGCTTTCCAAAATTGTAAACAGTATTTACAAAATCCTTGGTATTTTTCATGTAAGTCTTTCCTGTTCATCTTAAAATCACTCAAGTGCCGTATAGATTGTCTTCCTTTTCCAGCAGAGGGTCTCTAGTCCTTAAGGGGAAAAACAATAACGGGATTTTCTCCTAAAGATATTTCACTTAAGTGTTTTTATGTTTCTTCAGGAACTATATATCAGCTATTTTATTTTCATTTCCATTCAAGAGACATACCAGAGTACCAGAGTTGGGAACAAGATACAGAGCACGTTATCACCGTTACTTTTAACAATATTTGAGAATAGTAGCCAGCAAAAGTAGGAAAAATATTATAGGTTAAAAATAACTGTATTGTTGTAAACTTGGAAAACCCATGAGAGTCAACTGAAAATGACTAAAAACCAGCAAATTCATTAAAATTGCAGAAAACCATATGCTTTGTACGTGTACACACACAGAGTAGAAGATTTAATGGAAGTAAACACCCTTTTTATAATATCAGCAACAAGAAATGTGGAAAATTCCATATTAGGAAATTATTAAAACACTACTGAGGACACAAAACAACCCCACCCCCACTTTTTTCAGTGAGAAGAGTTAACATCATAAAGCACATAAAGTGTATCAGTTTTCCATAAGTTAACATAAACATTTCAGGCAACTCTCCCTTCCCCCCACCACAGATACTAAGCTAATTCAGAAATGATTTGGAAAGTGGACAAACAAGACAAACCAGAGAAAAACAAAAGAACAGTGAGGGGGATTAGTCCTACCAAATGTTGAAGTATATTATAAAGTCTTAATAACTAAACCTTGTTTGTTCTGGCTTATGAATAGTCCCATAGAACAGAATAGAAGGTCTAGAAATAGACCCATGGAACTTATTAGTGTATGATTGTGATAAAAAATGTGATCAAGAAAAGATGAACCTTGCAGTAAATGATGTTGGAAAAACTGGATAGCCATCTGGAAAGACAGTTTTATCCATCACATTCTACCTCAGGATGAACTCCAAATGTATGCGATTTAATGTAAAAGATGAAACTACATACGTGTCATTAAAAATATGGACAGATTGGAACAGGAATGTTCTTTCTAAATAACACTCAAAATTTAATATCCATAAAATAAATGATTGATAAATTCATCTATGTAAAAATTAAAACCCCTCTTAGCCAAACAACTCCACCCCCACTATTTAAAAAAAAACAAAACAAAACTGGAACTAATACAGACAGATGACCAGTCTCTTTAATAAAGCTCTTATAAATCATCAAGAAAAAGATCAGCAACCTAGTTAAAAAATAAAAATAGGTGAAAGATAGGTGCAGACACTTCTTAGAAAATGACATGTAAGATGGTCAACGTCATACTGAAATATTGTTTTTTCACATATTAGATTTGTAGTCATCAGGAAGTTTAACAACATAGTAGTATATGGCAAGGTTATAGGGAAATAGTCACTCATACATGGCTGGTGGGGTACATATTAATATCTCCTGTGGAGAGCAATTTTGGCAGTGTATTTCAAAATCACAAACATATTTATTATTTGACCAGGAATTCTGTTTTTGAGAATTTATCCTACAGATGTACCTGCACATTTTGCATTGACAGGGTATATATTACAGCACTATTTATAACAGGAAATGTTTGGAAATAATAGGGGATTGGTTAAATAAATTGTATGTCTATCCATCAGTGAACGATATCAGCTGTCAGAACAAATGAGCTAGCTCTTTTTCTACTGATAAGATCTCCAAATTACTGAATCAAAAAAAAGATGCAGAACACAGTAAAATACGCTATCTTCATGTAAGAAAGAGGGAAAAATTACAAAAAGAATATGTACTTATTTTTGCTTATGCCTGTGTCAAGAAACTCTGGAAAGAAACAGACCCAAACAAATAAATGTAGTTACCTATGGAGGGGCAAAGATAAGAGAAAGACTTTTTCCTGTATATTTCTCTATATTGTTTTGATTTTGGGGGGGGAATCATTTAAGTATGTGAGCTAATCCATAAACAAACAAGGATCCTTAAATGGCAAAACTTAAAAAGTTTTATTCTGGAATGGCTAGTTAAAAAGGGAGAGAGAGAAGAAGAGGGAAAAAAATGGGAGAGGGAGAAAAAGATACAAAGAAAGATGGTAGAGTAAAAAAGGAAAATAAATACTAAAGCAGAACAAAAAACAAAGGATTAGAAATAAAGATAACAAAAGTGGGTAATCAAAAAATAAATGACTACAGAAGATGAATTTGTGTTTACATTCATTTCTGGCTGACTTAGCTGTCATAATTGTTCTATTTAGGGGACCGGGAAAGTGTTTTGTTTTAAGCAACAAAGGAACATTTTTACAAATTGCTTTTAAGGCATTAATGTTTGTTAAAGTAAATTTCTTTTTTTTTTTTTTTTAAGTAGATTTCTTAATGTTGCTTCTGGTTAAATAAGCTTTTAATTCTTGATCTTCTACTAATATGTAGCAAATAATTTAAGCACGATTTTTCTCCATTTAATTTATTTTGAACTTAATTGCTAGCTCCTTGTGGGAAGAAATCATTTCTCATTCACTTTGCATGGTGTCAGTTGTGTTATCATGCAGTATTAAAGTTGCAATTTTATTGAGATGTAATTGACAATATCAAAAAACCCACCCCTTTAAAGTGTACAATTCAGTAGTTTATGGTATATTCACAGAATTGCACAGCTATCACCACAGTCTAATTTTTAGAATAACTTTCACCATTCTGAAATCCTGCACCCCTTCCTCCCAGCACTAGGCAATCTTTACTCTCCTTTCTGTCTCTATGGATTTCCCTGTTCTGGACATTTCTTATGAATGGAATCATACAGTAGGTGGTCTTTTTTGTCTAGTTCCTTTCACTTAGCATAATTTTTTAAAGGTTCATTCATGTTGTAGCATGTACTTCTATTACTTTTTATAGCTAAATAACATTCCATGTGTGAAAATACCATATTTTGTTCATTCATTAGTTCAGGGACATTTGAGTTGTTTTTATTTTTTGGCTATTATGAATAATGCTGTTAGGAATATTTGTTTTTGTGTGGAAATAACGTTTTCAGTACTGTTGGGTATATGCTTTGGAGTGGAATTGCTGAGTCATATGGTAACTCTTATGTTTAACATTTTAAGGATCTGCAAAATTGTTTTCCAAAGCAGCTGTACCACTTTACAATCCTACCACCCAAGTGTGAGGGTTCCAGTTTCTCTACATCCATGCTAACCCCTTCTTACTGTCCTTTCTGTTTTAACTGTCCTATTGGGTGTGAAGTGGTTTCTCATGATACTCATTTCCATTTCCCTAATGAGTAGTGATGTTGAGCATCTTTTCATGTACTTATTGGCTATTTGTATATATTCTTTGGAGAAATGTTCATTCAGATCCATTACTTGTTATTAAATTAGTTTGTCTTTTTATTGTTGAGTTGTAAGAGTTTTTAGCATACTGGATATACATCCCTTATCAGACATATGATTTGCAAATATTTTTTCCCATTCCATGGATTGTCTTTTCACCTTTTTAAAAAAAACCCATAACTTGAAGTTTATCATTTAATCATTTTCAAGCATACAATGTAGTGTAGTGAAGTACCTTTATAACATTGTGTAACAAAATTATACACAAACAAAAACCTGTAACCATTAAGCAGTAACTCCCTTTTCCTTCCTCTGCCAGTCCCTGGTAACCTTTATTCTGCTTTCTATCCCTGTGAATTTGCCTACTCTAGGTATTTCATATAAATGGAATCACGAAGTATTTGTCCTTTTTGTGCCTGTTTTCTTTCACTTAGCATAATTTATTCAAGGTTCATCCATGTTGTATCATATATCAGAATTTCATTCCTTTTTATGGCTGAAAAATATTCCATTGTCTGTATATATCACATTTTGTTTATCCATTCAACACTTGGGTTGCTTCCATATTTTGGTGGTTGTGAATTATGCTGTTGTGAGCATTGGTATACAAATCTCTGAGTGAATCCCTGTTTGCAGTTCTTTAGGGTATATACCTAGGAGTAGAACAGTTGGCTTGTATGGTAATTCTAAGTTTAACATTTTGAGGAATTGCCAAACTATTTCCCACAGCAGCTACTACAGCATTTTCTCTTTTTACTTTCTTGATAGTGTCCTTTGAAGCACAAAAGTTTTTAATTTTGTTGAGGTATATTTTATTTATTTTTTGTTTGTTTGCTTGTGCCTTTGGTGTTGTATCTAAGAAATCATTGCCTAACCCAAAGTCAAGATTTATTCCTATATTTTCTTCCAAGAGTTTTACAGTTTTAGTTCCCACATTTAGGCCTATGATCCATTTTGAGTTAATTTTTGTATACAGTGTGGGGTTGGGGTCCAACCCCATTCTTTTGCATATGGGTATCAAATTGTCCCAGTGTCATTGTTGAAAAGACTGTTTTTTCCCCACTGAAGTCAGTCGACTATAAATGTAAAGGTTTATTTCTAGACTCTCAATTCTATTCCTCGATATGTGTGTCTATCCTTATGCCATTACCACACTATCTTACTACTGTAGCTTGATTGTAAGTTTTGAAGTTGGGAAGTCTGAGTCTGCCTACTTAGTACTTCTTTTTCAAGATTGCTTTAGCTGTTATGGATCCCTTGCATTTCCATATGAATTTTAGGATCAGGTTGTCAGCTTCTGCTTTGACCAATGTGGGGTGTATTATCATTTTTAACATTAAAGTCTTCCAGTTCATGAATATCATGTAGAATTAATTGAATTCTAATAAGTTCACTAATTTTCTCTTTTATCCTCTCTCACTTTTGAAGAATGACTTTAACTTCTGATCTTAATGAGCTCTATCATATACAGTCTTTATTTCAAAATATGCACCTATTCTTAAACTTCTTTTAAAAATAATACTTGTACTCTCCTTCCCTTTTCATCCTAGTTCTTCTGGGATCTTGTTATTTCGATTATTTACCATAATATTCCATTTTAGTTGTTTCCCACCCTTACCAATCCTTAATCTCAAATGGATTGCCTCCTATTACTTCTCACCTCCTTTTTCTCATTTCTTTCACTTTCAAACTTCCTAAATAAGTGGTCTTCTCTTCCAGCTTTTGTTGCTTCATTAGTTATCCACTTACTAACCCCTTGGACAAGTATCTTAATTTTTCTGGACTTGCTTTTTTGTAAAAATAAGTAAATTGGTCAAGATTAGTTGTATTAGGTCTCCATTCTAGCCTTTGGACTCTGGAGTCCTTACTCAGACTCCCTGTGTACAGAAGTGGAGCTGTTCTGTCGTGAATTTTGGGTGGCAACCTTAGAGCCATTTGCCACACCAGGATGATCCTTTGCAGGCCTCTGTGGAGCCCCCAGGAGCATAGTTTGAAGCCATTTCAAAGTCCCTTCGGCCCTAAAATTTGATAACTCCATAGCAATTACAGAAGTTGCAGTTCTTGAAAGTTTCAAATAATTTATTTGTTGCCAAATTAAATTGTCTTTTTAGGTACCAGTTCTCCAGTATATTTTATAGTATCTCAACCCTTAGTTGTTCTGTTATTCCTCACTAAGTTTTCTTTCCTTGGCTTTAATCTCATACACACAATCCCTTAAAGGGCTACTCAGCTTAGATTCTAACACAAGAAGCTTTCCCAGATCATACCAGCTCATAATAACATTTTTTCCAATTATAATCCACTGTAATAATCCTTTATGCCATTCATGTGGCCCTTAGAAGTTGCCCGAAGTGTTTTGAGCTACATAGAGATAATTTAGGCCCAGATTCTTACCTAAAGGAATGTAATTTAGTTAAAAGAATAGATTCGTACAAAATAATTATTGGAATGAAAGTAATGAGTGCCATTGGAGAGGTAGAGCTGAAGTTCTCTGGAAAGTTAAAGAAGATAAAGATGCCTTTCCTCTAGGGGAATAGGGCAAAGTATCCCAGAGGAGATGGGCTGGGCCTTGAGGGGAGTGTAGTACCTGAACACACAGAGGTGGACTGAGGGAGCTGCGTGAATCAAGGCAGAAGTAGGAAAGCATGAGATGGTAGGTTCTTCGATTTGGCTGGAGAAAAATGTTAAGAAGATAACTAGTGGGTTATAAAGTTATAAAGGTAAACCAGAGCTGGATATAGTTCTGTTAGTTGTTTCTTTCTTGTTTTCCCAATTATGTCATAAACTCTTTGAGGACAAGTAACATGTCTTATATTTTTATGGGTAGAGGAGAAGTATTAGTAAAGTTTTGCTGACTGTATGGAAGATAGAAACAGTGGTTTCCCAAACAAGCATTATTTAAGATAATTTCTTGTCACACCCTTCTATTTACTTAGGCTGTGGCTTTATCATTAAAAGCTATTTTAGATCTTCTTAGTTGTGGTTCATTAAAGCTGAGAAGTCCTTATGTGATTTAAAAAAAAAAAACTGGGGGTGGTGTGGGGGTCATGTGCCCAGTTAACAGCCCTCAATTTAATTCGCTCCCGAAAGGACATGAGAAATGCTGGTTTGAGTCGAGGAAAAGAGAATCAGGATAAACAAACATTACTTTTAAAACTTAGTCTCTAATTTAAGCTCTTCTTATGTTTTTTGTTTGTTTGTTTTTTCGGTACTCGGGCCTCTCACTGCTGTGGCCTCTCCCGTTGCGGAGCACAGGCTCCAGACGCGCAGGCTCAGCGGCCATGGCTCACGGGCCCAGCCGCTCCGCGGCATGTGGGATCTTCCCAGACCGGGGCACGAACCCGTGTCCCCTGCATCGGCAGGCGGACTCTCAACCACTGTGCCACCAGGGAAGCCCTCTTCTTATGTTTTAATAAATTAGATTTAAAAAATATTTTCCTAGGATTCAAATTTCATTTAACCACAAATATCTTTGAAAAGACACGAAGAATTAAAAAGGTATACCCAAGAATTGTGTTGGACTATGTATGGGTAACATTTTGTTTTTCAAAAATTTTTCTGAAATACTTTTTGTATGATTGAAAAAAGGATTAGAAACATCAGCCACTCTACTGAAACCCTGTTCATATTACTGTTAAGGTCCTGGTAATAATACCAGTCCCTATGGAAGGAGTATATTATGTACACATACAGTAAAAGGGAAATTGAGTATGCCTGCTTTCAACCTTTTCTTTCCAATGGCGTGTACCAGTCTCTTCCATTTTTACAAAGCAAGATATTCTTGACAAATTAAACTGGAAGATATGTTTAGTATAAGGGAGACTTTGGTCATTTAAAAAGAACAAAGTATGGCAACGTTCAAAAGCCATTTATTTAGAGGTTCTTGTGGTGAAGTAATTCATTATTTTACAGTATTTGTTTTGTTTTAAACTTTCTGTATCATGTGCTAGGTGAAAAACCATTTCGCTGTGATGAATGTGGTATGAGATTCATTCAAAAATATCATATGGAAAGGCATAAGAGAACTCATAGTGGAGAAAAACCCTACCAGTGTGAATACTGTTTACAGGTAAGATGTGGTTTGAATATTTTTTAAAAATCATTTTATTGTGGTATGAGTGACATTGAAACTCTTCTATCTGAAATTAAATTATAAAACAATTCTAATAAGTTAAGTTAGAAAATGTTACTACTAAAACTATTAGAAGAACTTCCTAACTGCTGTTGATTCAATTTGTAATAAACAGTTGGCTCAGCAAATTAGTTTGGAGTTGCTCATATTATTATACTTATATCTATCTTTATATTAATTCCGTTTTTTCTTTTCTTTTCTTGGTTGACCAAAATACAAACTAAAACAAAAAAACTCACTTCCGAACTTTGAATTCGACAGTATTTTTCCAGAACAGATCGTGTACTGAAACATAAACGTATGTGCCATGAAAATCATGACAAAAAACTAAACAGATGTGCCATCAAAGGTGGCCTTCTGACATCTGAGGAAGATTCTGGCTTTTCTACATCACCAAAAGATAACTCACTGCCAAAAAAGAAGAGGCAGAAAACTGAGAAAAAATCATCTGGGATGGACAAAGAGAGTTCTTTGGACAAATCTGACCTGAAGAAAGACAAAAATGATTACTTGCCTCTTTACTCTTCAAGTACTAAAGTAAAAGATGAGTATATGGTGGCAGAGTATGCTGTTGAAATGCCACATTCTTCAGTTGGGGGATCGCATTTAGAAGATGCATCAGGAGAAATACATCCACCTAAGTTGGTTCTCAAAAAAATTAATAGTAAGAGAAGTCTGAAACAGCCATTGGAGCAAAATCAAACAATTTCGCCTTTATCCACATATGAAGAGAGCAAAGTTTCAAAGTATGCTTTTGAACTTGTGGACAAACAAGCTTTACTGGACTCAGAAGGCAATGCTGACATTGACCAGGTTGACAATTTGCAAGAGGGGCCTAGTAAACCTGTGCACAGTAGCACTAATTACGACGATGCCATGCAGTTTTTGAAGAAGAAGCGATATCTTCAGGCAGCAAGTAACAATAGTAGGGAGTATGCGCTGAATGTGGGTACCATAGCTTCTCAGCCTTCTGTAACACAGGCAGCTGTGGCAAGTGTCATTGATGAGAGTACCACAGCATCCATATTAGATTCACAGGCACTGAATGTGGAGATAAAAAGTAATCATGACAAAAATGTTATTCCAGATGAGGTACTGCAGACTCTGTTGGATCATTATTCTCATAAAGCTAATGGACAACATGAGATATCGTTCAGTGTTGCGGACACTGAGGTGACTTCTAGCATATCAATAAATTCTTCCGAAGTACCTGAGGTTACTCAGTCGGAGAATGTTGGATCAAGCTCCCAAGCATCCTCATCAGATAAAGCCAACATGTTGCAGGAATACTCAAAGTTTCTGCAGCAGGCTTTGGACAGAACTAGCCAAAATGATGCCTATTTGAATAGCCCGAGCCTTAACTTTGTGACCGATAACCAGACCCTTCCAAATCAGCCAGCATTCTCTTCCATAGACAAGCAAGTCTATGCAGCCATGCCCATCAATAGCTTTCGATCAGGAATGAATTCTCCACTAAGAACAACTCCAGATAAGTCCCACTTTGGACTAATAGTTGGTGATTCACAGCACTCATTTCCCTTTTCAGGTGATGAGACAAACCATGCTTCTGCCACATCAACACAGGACTTTTTGGATCAAGTGACTTCTCAGAAGAAAGCTGAGGCTCAGCCTGTCCACCAAGCTTACCAAATGAGCTCTTTTGAACAACCCTTCCGTGCTCCATATCATGGATCCAGAGCTGGAATAGCTACTCAGTTTAGCACTGCCAATGGACAGGTGAACCTTCGGGGACCAGGGACAAGTGCTGAATTTCCAGAATTTCCCTTGGTGAATGTAAATGATAATAGAGCTGGGATGACATCCTCACCTGATGCCACAACTGGCCAGACTTTTGGCTAAAAAAAATGTGTAAATAATACTGGCACTTTAGAACAGATTAATCAAGAGTGGGGTTACTCTGTGTAAAATGGAGTGCTGTACAGATTTAAGAGCAATGCGTTAAAACAAGTTAAGCTGATATGAATAGCAAGATAATCCAATAACTGCATTTTGTTTGGTTAGTCAGCATTCTTTGAACTGCCTTACATGTTGTCACCTTTATAGAAGCAATGCATTACTTGTTTTAGATCAGAAACTTGCTATTCCACCTACACCAAGTTTAAAAGGAAAAAAAAAAAGACTTTCGCACAATTGTTTCCTAACTGATAATATTGTACATTTTTAGGAGATTAGTAATTGTGTGAAATTTACTCATACTGTTTCTAAGTTTTTCAGCATAGTCATGGCACTTCAGCAGGGAATCTGAGTATAGACAGAGTGAACTTAAAAGTTTAAATGTCAAGAGATTATGGCTTAAATAAATTAGTGTGTCCTATAGGGGGAAAAAAGGAAACCACCTTTTAAAAAGAATGATATGCCATATACCCTTGATTTTCATTTTGCATTATATTGACATGTTTTTTTTTGAGAAAAAAGTAATAAAAATCTGATAGTCTAAGACTCCACTATTTAAAAGCCTAATTACTTTAAAAATATGCATACTTTCAAAACTTTTACCAAAATACATAACTGTTGAAGCATTCACTTCTGTATGGAAGTATGCATATTGGTGTCAGTTTCTTTGTACAGTTGTACCTAGATATTTTTTATGATTTTTCATGTGCAAGTATCAAGGTTTTGAAGTTTTAGTAAAAAGATATTCTGTAGATTACATTCCCAAGAACATAATGCTTATACAAAATGTATATTCCACATTTTAAAGCTTAATTGTATTTTACTTTACATATACACTTCAGTTAACATAGAGCACTTAGAATCTATTTGGTATTTTTGATTTCTCAAAGTAAAAAAAAAAATTTAGATTTTTAGGTTTGATATGGTTGTGTCATAATCATCTCATAATTGAAAATTTTAATTTTTGGCAATAAAAGGAAATTGGATATCTTTGGAACTGTAAAACCTGGTTTAATCCTTCTCTTTCTAGAATCTTGGTAGATTGGATAATTAAACAGTATCCAGAGAAACTAAAGAAATGGGCATTTTAATTGCTTATTTTATCTTGAGTTACTTTTTAATGAACACTGCTCATTACAATTTTACAAACCAAGAGTGTTTACTAATTCTAGTAACTACAGTTTCTTTTTCAGCTAGATGAGTGATCGGAAACTTTTTGTTGCATTTCAAAATCTAAATAAACTACAGACTTTATCCTTATACCACGAATGTTTTTTTTTTTTAATTCTTTGTCTTAAAATAATACAGCATGGTACAATAAATAGTGCTTTTATATATATACATATTATATATATACTTTTCTAAAGAATGATGGTTTGAGTTACACATTGGACAGTTTTAATTTTTGGAAAGTAACATTAGTTATATTGATTTTATTATCCTGTTTAATTTCTTCCAACTTTTTGGTTTTTTATTTTAAATTTCCACCATCTTTGTCACAATGCACACGTACTGATACAGCACCAGTGATAATCTAAAATTAAAACCCTTGGAAGATGCAACTTAATGTTAATTTCCATTTTAACTTTTGTATTGGCCTTATAGATCTGCAGTCTTTGTTTCAGTATAGAATGTTATACATTTAAATTATTTTTTTCTTTTATTTAATGTTATCCCAAGACTGTTCTCATAAAGAAAGGGAACAAAGAAATATCTACCCTTAACATCTTTTGCATTTATTTTGAATATATGGTGTTTTTATGATAAGGAATATAAATTATGTTTAATATGGGTTTCCTCTACACTTTGGTTGTTAAACTTTGCTTGAAATATTTTCCCATTTGACAGCTTTCTTTGCTGCCAAATTTTTCAAGAATTTTAGACTTCTTTGAAGTAGATATTGAAGTTCTGCCATTATTGACTCTTAAGAATGGTGTGTCTTGCGTTGCACATTACAACCTCAAGAAGGCTTCATCCAGGCGAGATGTTAACAATGGAACTGTGCTCTCCCTAGGTATAGGCATTTTTGTTTTTCTCATACTACTATTGGATGATGGTAGGCATTTATTTTGTTTTTTTGTTTTTGTTTTGAGCCTGGTTAGAATTTCTGTTCTGTTGAGAACTTGGTACAGAATAAGGTTTTTTGTTTGTGTTAACATCACCAGCACAGTTTTTAGAATGTGGCTCTACTGCTGAGCAGTAAGTCAAGGAGGGAAGGCCTTTGAAAGTGGCAGTCATGCAAGCAGTTCAGGTGTTGCATTCCTGTGTTCACCACATTTCTTTACATCTACATAATGGCAGACTTTTCTACCACATTATAAGCATATTTTGAGATAAATGATACTTTGGCATAATTTACTGACTTACCACTTTTTAAGTATAGTCATTGCTCTCTTACTGTGAAATTCTACATGCCTACCAGAGTTACCTTGTATTATCATATGATAAACATCTCAGCAGTTTGGGTTTCCCCACTTTGGTTCAGAAAGTTACTTAATTTCTATCTGGGCATTAATAGAGAAAGCAAGTAGCCTTTTGTGCTGCTTTAAATCAGAATATTGAGGATATCCTTTTGCAATTTTTTTTTCATTTCTCTTGGTGAGCAAATTGTTCTAGGAAAACATACTCTTACACCCTTAAACTTGGCAAAGTGTGAGTGAGCTGTGCTTTCTTAGGACCTGTTCTCATGTTTGAAGATTGGAAACAGATCACATTAGTTGAAGTAATATCTCTTGAACATCTTCTAAAAGCGTGGTTTTTTTTTATATTTATTGCACACATATTTCATTTGGTTCAGAATATTTGAAGTGGCTCTTAAACTTGTTGGATCTACTTGAAGATTTTCTAGTTGATACCATAGAAATCCATCCTTTTAGCTCTGGCTGAGTGAGGACTGTCCATGGTTGGGTAATTTTTCTCGTTTTGAGAGGCAAAAGAGGCCTTGTGCTCAGGGTAGGCTTTCATTTCCACAGGCCAGAGAAACTTGCAAAGTGCCAGCTAGGTTAGATCTTTTGCCACTTCCTTCATTTTATTAATTTGGGTTTTTAAAGGGCTGTTAAAAAAAAAAAAAAAAAAAGCCGGGAAACTTAAAAGTAGGCATTACTGTAAAACTACATTTCTTAGACTTAGAACATTTTAAACTAGAACTCGTTTTTTCACAGTATATTTACTTGAAGAAGCACTATTATAATCAATGAGAAACTTTTTGACTCTGCAATTTAATTTAAACATTTTCCGTTTCAAATTGCTTTATTTCAGGGAAATAATTTTCCAGTTGTTTTTGCTATATTCTGCAAATAAAAAAACGTATGTTTCCTTTTTCACTTAAACTTTGGTAGGAAACTAAAGCAGACAAACATTTCTTGTTGTGTTTGTTGCTTTCTTTAATCCAATGGATAAAAAAGTAAAACCCTGTAAACATTATTTTATTTTTTTATGCAATACCATGCTGTAAATATGGTTCATCAAATAAGGATGTACCTACGATTGAATCTTTAATTCTGCACAGTTAGAGTTTATATATAAACGTGTCTTGACAATCAAGGACTTTTATGTGAGTCTTCCTTTATGATGTTTATTAATGTTATGCATTCCATTTGTTTTGAAGTGAGTACCAATGTGCTAATTTGTATTGTCTGAAAGTATGTAATGTTTTTACAGCTTGTTTTTAAGAATCTGTAAATATGTACAAACAAATCACAGTACTGCTTTATGTTAGAAGGCATATGATGTTGTACTGTATGTAAGCAATAATACATAGCAGTGCTAACTTTACAAGTAGCATCAGGAAAGTTCTAAAAACATTTCAGAGTTATTAATTATCTTTATTTCATTTAATAATGATTATCTTTAATCAGTTTTTATAAGCAAATTCCATTGTTCCTCCTATTGGAACGTAACACTGTTTACACAGCATAATTGAAGTTGCAGGGGAGACAGGCTAAATCTGCCTTCATCTGTACTCACTTTCACTAAGCATTGAATGGCCTTACCACCCTTCTGCAAGATGGAGGAAGACTGCAAAACTTAGTGCCCATCACACTGAAGGAAGGGGGTGTGTTTTTTTGCCTGCTTCTGTACTGCTACCTAACTTTGTGGTTTGCTTTGGATTTTAATATTTGTTTCTGTTTTAGATTCAAGCCCATAAGTTTTGAGGTGACTTCAGCTCCATTGTGAAATAGTTCTCTTCATATTTCATAGCTACATTTCAATAATTCTAAACTTTCTACTTTGATTTTTAGATACTTATTTTTCAACCTTGATTTCTCAGCTGATCAGATGAATTTATTCAACTTCAATACAAAGAAAGACAAACCTATTGTAGTTTGATTTGAGTAGATATTATACTGTACAGAACAGCTAACTATTTGAACACACACATCACTGCTTTAGAAATGAAACCGCCAATTTATAAATGTATATGACCTACATTTTATAGGAAAAATGTTTTTAAATGCTAGTCATTTATATAATGTGCTTTGAAGGATTTGCTAGTCCACTTCTGTCACTTTTTAGTACACTGGTATCTTTTATATGTAATGTATGCTTTTTATTATTGTAGCAGAGCATTTCAGTAGAAAGAATTTTGCAACAATATGGGGGAAATTTTTCATTGTTGGATTTGAATTATACTGGATTTTATCTGTGTAGTCTTACTTGTCTTTATTTTAATGCTGTCTGGAAGGGAACTTGTTATCCAAATAAAGCAGGTAACCTCATCTTACTTCAAGGGCATACTGTGTAGTGCTGAATTTAACCTGGAAATCTGATGATTTTGAAAAGAAAAACAAGTTTCTAAAAATTGTACAGAAGAAATTAAATGTGTAATGGAAATCCTGATGGTGGAGCACGTTGAATTTTCTGATACATAGTGTTATTTTCCTGGGATCCCCTATGCCTTCTTTGTATTTCAACTAATAAAGGAAAAACCTTGTCATTGAAACTGGTAGGATAATAGGATATTCTGAATATACAGTATTACTTTTCCTATCCCATTTTCTGACCCTTTCTCAATCACTGTAAATTTTATTTTCTATTTCCTATTGATAATTAAACATGTACATAATATAGACACTGTTGTATAGAATTGAATGAATTGGGTTGCTATGCTTGAGTGGGTAACTAAGTGGAAATATGGATACTGGGAATTTATGAAATGCCAGAACAAATTTATAGGAAAAAGGGGAGCATCATGCATGTCCTGAAAGGTCATAGCCGATGTTTCTTCAGCCCTCTGGGAAATCAGTGTGAAAGAACTACAAACTCAGTATCTGACACAAGTGGGTCTTTTCCTTCCCCACCTCCCCTTCAAATATATGAGCACTAAATTTCAAAGTACTCAGGTGAAAATTGCTTTGCAATGAAACTTATCACATTGAAATTTTCACTGTCAAATGAAAAGATATTTGTGATATTTTTAAATACAGACTTTCACATTGGTAGTCAGCAGCCTGGCAATTGAAACTCAGTAAGTCAGTATATTTTAAAATACATTTTACCCTCCAAACAGAATTGCTTTTAAACAATTGGGAGGATTTTTTGTTGTTGTTTAAATGCGTTTTTTATTGTCATTGTAAAAATAAAATTTTGCTTGACCCCATGTTATGCTGAATGAATTTGCTGAGCCTTTATAATACAATGAAAGTTTGTTTCATGCATAATCATGGAACACAGAAGTGTTCTTTAAACTGACCTATTCGTTTAGAGGTTTAATGAGTTTCACAGCTTCTGGCATTGTCATGTAGTTAACCTTGCCATTTGGAGTTTATAATACCATTTTATGTATTATGATACTAAAGGAAGTTGTTTTTGTTTTATTTTTAATTGAATTATTAGATAATTTATATTTGCAAATTCTGCATTTTAAATGTGGACACTGGCTGTTTGAAAAATAAAATCAGAATACAGTTTTATGAATAATTTCCTAGCTGAATTTTTCACAATATTCTGAACCAAATAACTAATGGAAAATATTTTAAAACTTTGGAAAGATCAATATTAAAAAGAGAAAAAGGATGTCTATATGGAATGAACAGTTTGTTACACAGATTGGGTAACAGCAGGGCCTTTACTGTAGCTTTGTGTAGAACATTATTCATTAGGCAGTTCTAAGGTGTTAGTCACCCAGTATTTTAGACTTGAGATAAACTTAACATAGAGCCAAGAATAAGGGCATAAGAACATATATGATTTTTTTTCTTTGTAGATACGATTCAATTATCATCATACATGGAAATTTTTTTTTTTTTTTCCCGTTAATGAAGATTTGTTTTCATCCATTTACCTCCTTGCCAGTCAGTCCCCCCTCCCTATCTTGTGACCAGTGGGACACATTGTAAGAAAGCTGTCTGCAGCTAGGAGTGCAGTTTGGGTCCTTGGGACAAATAGAAACTTACTGGCTTTTGCAGAGATTAGTCGTAGGACCCTGACTTTATTAGCATGGTGCTTTAACCAATTATACATAATAATACCACCTATAGTCTACTAACCCATTTCCTAGATCACACTTTTTCCTGAATGATTAGGAATGGTAGGGAGGGGGGTGGTGAGATACTCTACATGATAGTTCTCCCACCTTCTGAAGATTACAGAAAAAATTGAAGTCATTTGAATTAATGTTACGTTATTGAGTCTTACTTGACAATTTATCATGCACAAAGGGAGTATGAAGATTTTAATGATTATATGTTTGGACGGAATTTAAAATTTTTTTTCGGAGTGCTGCCAATTTTTCCCTCCACTTTGATGAAACTGATGATGGTATTGGAGTAAATTATATTCATTTGATGGATAAAGAATCAATGGAGCAGAAGAGTTTTAAGTGAACTAAAGGTAAATTTTGAGTCTCATGATTTTAGTTCTTTTATCATTTTCAGATGTCCTTAAAAGGACATTTATAGTAAAAACATTTTACGAACGCACTCATGCAGTTGTATATGCATACGGGTAAGAGCTGGGATGTGATACTGTAAATGCGAGTGACATTTTCAAAGTGATTTTTCAAAGTACTGGGAAAACTCAAGTTTAGAAATGGACTTGAATTGTGAAGTAGAGAACATTTGAGCCTTTGCGTATTTTATCAATTTATACAGATGAACTCTTAAAGTTGTAACTTTCTTAATTTTTCCTAGCTTATCCCATTGTTAATAAGATTCTGAAACGATGATGCCTGTGTCAAGGTGATGAAGGGGCCCAAAGAATGTATTATCTGTGATAGTAATTGTGTTTTCTATTGATCTGAATCCTTACTTGTGGGGGCATGGTATTCAGCATGGATCGCCTACTTAGTAACAGGCTTTGTGCTAGATGCAAATAATAGGTGGTTGAGGCTACTAGTGTCTTTATTTGAGCATCTGAAAGGTATCAGTTGCAGGATGCAGGACTGTACTTTAGGTTATTAAAGCAAATATTCAGCATTAAGATGTGTTGGGCGTCGTGCTGAGTAATTTATATGTCATTCCTCAACAAATGGGTAAGTAGTAGTATTCCTTATTTTAACTAGAATAGTTTTCTAGACAATTTTAATAAATTGGTTCCAGAAGATAGAAAATGTATACAAATACAGTGGAAATAGAGAATATCATTAAAAATTATCCCCTAATTAAAATATCAAACTTACGAATAGGATTCAAACCTGGTCTGTGGAAATGAGATAGTAGGCTTTGTTCAGAAGGAACTGACCTATTACAGAAATGGAAGATTAATACTCTGTAGGGATTCACAAACCTGAGGGTAAAGATGCATGAGAGAATCACTTACCCCTCGTTGGGGTTTGGAAATGGATGCTGGAGGATTCTTTCCTAGAAGTAGAACCAATGCTTTTAGTCATTTCTAGCACAGTCTTCATGAAACTGTATTAATATTATTTTAAATAGATTGAAATCATACACTACTAGTCAGTACTCCCAGATATGATTACGATACTCTCCGTGCCAAATAACTTCCACTAGCTTCTAATTATCCGGTATTCTCTTTTCCTTAGCCATTTCCTTCAAGGTGTTTAGGCCACTGTAAAATTTATCTTTAAACCTCCAATATGGTAGTTTTCCTTTGTTTCTTTGTGGGACCTTGAGCACTATCGTGTAACTTTTGTCATTGGCAATATGAGGGTTAAGACTGATTACTAGAGCACAAAATCAAATGTTAGGAAGAGGGCACAACCGAGTAAATGAGTTCAGAACAACTCGGGGCTCCACAGGAGGCCTTGGCTGAGAGCAGTTGTCCAGCACAGTTTGTGGAGGTGGCCCTCCGGATTTGGGAGCGGATGATGGCACTCGAAGGCAGCGTAACCAGTGCTGGGTGGGACAGCTTTAAATAAGCTGTGTGTGATTTTGCTGAGGATGTGAGACAGCAGGCGTAGAGTTTGGTAATATTCTGCATGGGCAGATAAGGAGCAGTGAAATAAGCAAGGAACTTAGACCTTCAAGTTCTGGCTCTACCTTGACCTGTGTAACATTGTACAAGTCACTTATCTTTCCTGAGTCTCAGTGTTTTTTTTCATCTGTAAGATTGGCATAATAAAAATCCCTATGAGAGTTGCTGTGACTATCACATCATTTGAGATAATTTGTAAACTTACAAAAGCACAAACAAATATTCCCTAGTTTAGATTTTAGAAGTAGCTCAAAGGCAAAATAGAGCAGAATTGGACAAATTTTGGAAGCTTCATTTCATGTAAAGCAGCACATGAGTAAATTCCTGACTTGCTGACATTATCTTTCAAAAGATTAAAGAAGATATGATAGGATCTGTCTGTCTGGATTTACTTGACCAGCAAAGAATAACTAGTTAGGTGGAAATGACAAATTTTGTAAATTTATGATTCCATTATCTGAGACCCTGGGAGGGATGGAGAACGGCATACGTTGCTGTGAATGAGAAAATCAGTAGACTTGCAGAGGAAGAAAAAACCATCTTCCAAAAGCAAGAATATATTGAACTTTTGAATCCCAAGCTATTGGTTAATCGTGAGCAGGGACCTGGCTGCCCACGAGGCCA
Source organism: Neophocaena asiaeorientalis asiaeorientalis (assembly GCF_003031525.2). Lineage (NCBI taxonomy): Eukaryota > Metazoa > Chordata > Mammalia > Artiodactyla > Phocoenidae > Neophocaena > Neophocaena asiaeorientalis. The sequence continues at coordinate 267,945 of NW_020174133.1, read as the reverse complement.
AAGCAGAGTCATGGACAATAAGACTGGAGCACTGCAGCCAGCCTCACCCGGCGGGAGGGAGGGTCGCGTGTCTGTGTGAATGCGATGGGCCTGCTCCCTCACCTTTTCATCGTACATTTATTTTTCTTTCACCATTTCTGTTTGTTCTCTGCTATCTCCTTTGTTTTCTTCCTCCTGAATGGCTGTATGGCATGTGCCGTAACAGGTATACATCAATGGAAACAACTGACTGATGGTATGTGGTGCCTGGCCTTTCATACAAGTTAGATTTATTTATCATAAATGTTTTTTAGTATTAATATTTCGGGAGAATTCAAAACTGTTTATCAGGAAAAGACTCTGGGACTCCTGGATTAGTTTGTAGGCTCCTTGAGGGCATTTTGTTCCCAGTATAGAACCATGCCTCACACATAAGCAGATATGAGTGAATGAATGAACAATGTTATGGGGTAAAAGAGGCATTAGCAGTGACGATATTAGAAATGGTGGTGGAGATTTGATGCCATTAAGATGATGCTATGATTAGGGAGCCTGGAAATGATGGATTTCTGCACTCAACCACAAACGTCTAACAAAATCCCCAAAGGAGATGCTTGCAAGGATCAATGGCTAGTAGGAAACAAGGTATCTTCTCATGTGCTAGACCTGTTTCCCATACCCTCATGTAGAAATGTGCCAGAGTATGTGGCCAGGACTACAGGCCCCAGAGCCATTTCCTTCCCCTTGTCACCTTACAACGCTCTGGCTGCAGAGAAATGAGAACATCTCAATACATGAGAAGAGTGAAAAACAGGACAGCCAGGATTTCATCAATGAGCAAGTGGGTCCCAGCCCTTTCCTCACCCCAACTGCATAGGGACAAAGAACCAGGTCCACGTGTGTGACCTGTTAATGGAAAATGACCTCACTCAGTGCTGGGTGTGGCCCAATAAAGGTTCTATGATCTAATCAATCAGATTGGCAAGTCATGGAGGCAGGGCTTGTTAATATTCCTCAAATCCTTTTGAACCGCCCCCTCCCTTTATCACTACCACAGCCCAGGCTCCTTCAAGTTTCTGCACAGCGAGTCTAGGTGGCCTCCAGTACTTTCTCCAGATTAACGCCATGCACAAAACCTTCAGAAGTGTCTCAGTTGCTACTTGGGTAAATACTAAGCTCTTACCTTGGCCCTCATGGTTTTCTGCAGCCATTAGCCCACGCCTCACCTGCAGTGAGCCTCTCATCCTCTGCTTTCACTACTGAACTGCGTTCAGCCTCTCATACTTGGTTATGACCCTTTCTGCCACTGACACAGTTTTCTCTATTAACCTCCCCACCCCAATTTCAGCTGCAGCACCACTTTCTCAGAAAGGCTTATCCTGGTCTCCCTGATCAGGTCATAACCACCCGCCCCCTTGTGCCACCCTGAGTCTTGGACCACCCTGTACAGTTCTTTCCTAGCATGGTTGGCTATTTGTAATGATCTGCTTATTAGTGTGGGAATTTGACTTGGTTTTCTGCCTGTCCAGAGCCATCTTGCTCCCCATTGTATATCAGCACTGGGCACAGTTTGGTGATCAACAGATGTCTGGAGAATATAGTTAAAAGAGGGCATCCAGGCCCTCTGAGTTACACCTGAGGATGCCAAAAGAGCTTGCAGGTGGTGTAGAAGAAGCACTGCCAGGGAGTTTGAGGCTCTGTGGATAGCAGCTGTGGGACCAGAAAACTGGTCATGTGAATTTCACAATGGGAGGAAAGAAAGTGGATTTTGGACACGACAGATAGCTGAGTTGGATTTCAATCCCCAGCAAATTCTAGGGTGTTCATAACAACTCTGCCAGGTAGGCTTGAAAGGTCTTATCATTAACTCTGTGTTACAAATGAGGACACTGAGGCTGAGACATATTAAACACCTTGGACAAGGTCACATAGTGGAAGAGAAGATCCAGGACTCAAATTCAGACCTAAGTTTTCTCATCTAGACTCTTGAAGGTCTGTGATTGGGTCTTACGTATGTGATATTCAAACAAAGGCTGAATGCTAATTGCACTGTTGTCACAGTTCAGTAAGGCTGCCACTGTCATCCATAAAATAAACTGTACCCTGTTCACTAGGCTTCTCTCTGCAACCCATATTTTCTCATGGTCCCACCAGGTCCTGGCTCATGCCAGATGCCAGGTGGCTGATAGAGGGAGAATGCCTTTCTCTTGTCTGAGGGCAAACCCCCAGAGTCAACAAATAGCTTAGATCCTGGAGGAGAAACCTGCTCAACAGGAGCTGGGGACACCGGCAGCAGGACATTGTCGGCCCCTCCCTCCCCACTCAGCCCAACCAGGGAAGCCAGAGCAAGGCTTGTCTTCCAGGGGTCCTGTCCACACCTCTCTGGGAATGGAGAGCTCTCAGGCTGTGTGAGGGGCTGGTACCTCCATCAGGTTTGCATCTCCTGATTCACCCCCTTCCACCTCCCAGTAACACCTACGAGCCCTTCTGACTGACTTCCTTTTTGCCTCTGGGGTTCTTGGGAAAGCATTTTAAAGTCCAGGAAGAAGGAAAATATTCTTCTGCCTCATCTCTTCACCTGGTTTAGAGAAGTTGTGTACAGGAGAGAGGCTGGTATTGGAACTAAACCTGGTTTAGGTTCAAATCCTGATTCCTCAGAGCCAGCAAACTTTTCTGAGTGTGTGCAGAATATCTGTGATTTTTTAGAAGTCAGGCATGCCCCAGGGAGGTGCATCATAATGACCAACTAAAAAGAAAAAGATACATGTATTTTATATTACCTGTGTTCTCTGGGTGATATATTTCATGCTTTCTCCTTGTCCTTGAAGATTATAACTGGAGTAAGACACCAGTGTGGACAGGATGTATGCTCTCTCTCAGGTACCTTAAAGAAGGGGGAAAAAAAGAAACAAAGAAAAAGATTGAGCTAGAAATTCCACAGTCTTCAACCTTGGCTGTACCTTAGAATCACCTGAGGAGTGTAAAGAAAATACTGATGCCCAGGCCCCACCCCAGACTCGGGTATTTTCTTAAACTACACCAGGTGATGGTAAAGTACAGCCTAGGAGAAGACCACCAGACTAGCTGACCCACTCTTTGTGGCCCTTCTGACTCTGGTTCTAAGGCATAGGCAGTGAAATATGTTTTTGTAATTATACATATTTACATTCTGATCTAATGTTTTCAAACTGTTTTCACATTTCTATTTCTTGGACTTTGTCCACACTCTGATCCCTCCCCAGGGTTCAGACTTTCTGACAAATGAGGTCTTTTTTCAAGACATGGTCTCTTCTCGTTTTCGCACAGAAGGCAGTTCCCAGCACCAACCACTGGAAAGGAATGCAATGAAGGATCTTCTGTCTGCGGCTGAGCAGGGTAAGACACACAGAGCAACAACCTCACTATTGTGGGCTTCAACTCTAGCTGGAGTGGTTCCTGAATAGAAAAAAAGATGTGAGTTTAAGAACAACATTATGTTTTTTTAATATAATGGTACTGCAATAACAGTAACTTTGAACGATTTGAAATGACTAAAAATACTATGAAAGGAAGCAAAATATTTTTTACCTTGGTTAGATGCACTATGTATTTGCTATCTGTTGCTGAATAACAGATTACCCCAAAACTTAGTGGCTTAAAACGACAATAATTTATTATCTCTCATGGTTTCTGTGGTCAGGAATTCAGACAGATACCAGCAAGGGCAGCTTGTCTTTGCTCTGCAGTGTCTGGGACCTCAGCTGGAAGAATCTAAGGTTGGGGACTTGAATCATTATCTGAAGGCTTGTTTCACTCACATGTCTGGCAGCTGATGCTGGCTACTGGTGGAACATGTGGCTTCCCCATGTGGCCTGGGCTTCCTCACAACATGGTGGCTGAATTCCAAGGGTAAGTGCTCCGAGAGCAAGGAAGCCAGATGGACTCCCCACTGCCTTTATGACCTAACCTAGGAAGTCAAACAGTGTCATTTCTTCCATTTCTCCTATTGGTTGAGGCACTCACAAAGATGCGTTCTGGCTCAAGGGGAGGGAACATAGACTCCCATCTCTTTTTGAAGGAATGTCAATGTCGTATTGCAAGAAGAGCATATGGGATGGAATATGTTAGTGCAGTTATCTTTGGAAAATGCAATCTGCCCTACATTGCTTGTCTTAATTTTCTTACTCATTTTTTTTTGGATTCCTAAAATAACATGTGCTCATTGTAAGAAGAAAAATTCAATAAAAATCCAGAATTTGTACATTAAACTAGATTTCCTCTCCCATTTTACTCACTATCTCAATCCCCCTCCCCACTATTAACAAATTGATGTGTATTTTTCCATACAAACTATATACATATATGCACTTTTTAAAAAAGAACATTATTCTACAACATGCTGTTTTTACTCATTATTATGTGATGAACAAAGTTTCATGTTAGTACATATAAAAACACCTAATTCTTTCTAGTGCTGGTTGTCATAGTATGGCTGTACCATAACTTATGTAATCAGTCTTCTATTAGTAGACAGTTAGGATGTTACAATTTTAAAAAACTATTACAAAGTAATGATGCAGTGAACATCTTTGTACTAGGTCATGTAGGGTAGTATCTTAAAAATGGAATTGTTCTGTTCAAAGGTTATGCAGTATGCTATTTTTTGATACAATAAGAGTGGTTTTTTGTTTGTTTACAGTTAGTATCATTTTTATACATCTACATTAAGCAGGGTACACTTTTTTCTTTGCAAATGGCCAGGCTTCTCTAGCTTAACATGAAGCAAAGAAACAAACATTTGTTCTTAGGTGTAGAAGATGCTTGTAAGTTTCAAAGGGAACTTTTCATTTGTTTAGAAAATGATGAGTGACAGGAAGTAGGTGGGTATGAACAGAGGGGTTGATTTCCTTTTTTAATGTTTTTAGCTCGGGCTGATATGGAATGGAATGTGGATTCTTCAGAGTTCACATTGACACTTTGAAAGAGGCTCATCAGAAGGTGATGGCAAACTGGAAACCAGCTTGAGGCAAAAAAACAAAGTGTCATGTGTGACCCCAAAGTGAATAATAAAGATGGCACTACTACTCTCTGTACAGATGTAATACATGGACACGTAGTGGATTCCAGTAATATGCCCACCTAGCCATGCTTTGTTCACAGGTGGCTAATCTGTAATTTATCCTGGGGTTCTTTCCTCTTACAGAGATGGGTTATTAAAAACTTCTTTGCTGGGAATGAAGTTTTGACACATGCCACAACATGGATGAACTTTGAGAACATGATGCTAAGTGAAATAAGCCAGACTTAAGAAGGACAAATACTGTCCTATTTCACTTATGTGAAATAGGCTTGAAGAAGCAAATTTATAGAGACAGAAAATAGATTAGAGGTTACCACTGTATGGGAGTAGAGGGGTGTGCGGGGACTTATTGCTTAGGGGTACAGAGCCTCAGTTTGGGGTGATGAAAAAGTTTTGGAAAGAGCAGTTATGGCTGCACCAAATGGTGAATATAAATAACGCTACTGAATTGTACACTTAAAAATGGTTTAAATGGCACATTTTATGTTATATATATTTCCACACCAAAAACCCCACAAAAAACAAAAAACCCTTTGCTGGAGCAGGAGAGGTTGGGGCTCTGTCACTGTTCCCATGGCTTTGCCTTCCCTTTTGTTTTTAAAAGAACAACCTCTATTTTTAGGGATTTTCACACAAAGGCTCATGTGGGCGTGGGAAGTACTCCCAGCTGCCCTTCTGTTTCTCAGAAGCCCAGATGGAGGCCTAGCAAGTTATTTCAGGCTTAGGAAATATGCCAGATTGGAAATAGCGATAATTTAATCTCTCTGTATGTTAATTTCTTTTTATCCCTGCAAGCCGGGGACCCTGGAAACCTTACTTCACTCCCGCCCCTCCAAGCCGGTTCTGGGAATTGCTGAAGGTGACGAGGGTAATTCCTCCCCACACCTCAGCATGCCCGAGGCCACTTTCTTGGCAAAAGAATTCCACTTCCTGCGAGTCTGAGGGTCACCTGGTCGCGTGGCCGCTGCACTTTGGCTACTCCGGAGCGCAGTCACGGTCTCTTGTTCAGACGCTTCTGCACCTGTCCAGGGGTCTGCGGACCAGTGGGAGCCGCGGGCTCCCCCGCTCCCCAGCCTTTCTCACTCCTGCGTGCTGTGTAACGCGCAGGTCCTTAGAAGCAACTGCAGTGAGTAGGCTCGCGTCCTGTCCCCCTAATCCCAGGGCTGGGCACCTCAGCGGGGGTGCGGTGAGCGAGCTGTCTAGGCGGTGGAGGCAGTGGCTGTTACGTT
>NW_020174133.1:235922-260892 GCF_003031525.2 Neophocaena asiaeorientalis asiaeorientalis | reverse complement strand
CCCCCCCGCCCAGTCCCTCCCCACCCGTGTTAAGATTGCTGTTCCCTTCTTCTGGGAGCCCTCCTGGGCGGCGGCGGGTGCGCAGGCACCACCCTTGGGGAGGGGAAGTGTCTGCAGCCCCGTCCTTCTCCACCTGGACCCGAGAGTCGTGGCCCAGGTGCTCGAGCCCGGGCGGCATGCCTCGTCAGCGAGACAGCTGGGACCCGCGCCGCGCACACCTGGTTAGCCACGTGGCGGCGGGGCGGGGACTGGGCGGGCCCAGCGCTAGGAGCGGGCGTCCCGGGAACCGGCGAGGGCGGACGCCGCGCGGCTGGTGGGTGGGCAGTGTGTAGGGTGGTCTCGGGGCGGCTCCTCTCCCCGTGGAGCTCTGTCCTGTAGTCAGGGGGCCGGCTTGGGTCACCTTTGCCCGCCTGCTCAGGTAGACCCCCTCGCTGTCCCCTGGCGCGTCTACACACGGCCACTGGCACACGAGCCTCCCGCCGACCCCAGGGGTTCCTGAGAACTCGGTAAGGGCGGGGCCGAGGCTGGAGGGGGCGTGCGCTGTGCTGTATGGGGTTCCCGTAAGTAGGGGTGCCTGAGGGACGCGGGTCCCAGCGCTGACTCAGACGCGAAGGGTCGGTGCTGCGGCTCCGGAGCGGGTCTCGGTAAGTCTTTCACCACCTGCAGCTGGTCCTAGTGAGCCGATGGTGCCCTTGCTCTGGACAAAGGGGTTCACAAGGATGGAGAGGAGTGTAAAACTGTCCTCAAGGGCTGGGCAGCTGGGCAGTTGGTTCCGACCCCCGTATTGAAGGAGCTCAGGGAGAAACAGAGAGCTGCAGGCAGCTGTGGCTTTCAAAGAACAGCAACATTTGAGCACAGGGAGGCTCTGAAGAATGAGTGGGATCTATCTGGGTACCAAAGAGGGAAGGAGGTGTTTCCAGATGAGGCAGAACAAGGTCCCTCCCTCAGCCAGGGCCTTATCTGGTATAGAGGAAGGATGGGCCATAAGGATCCAGGGAAGGAGGAGCCTCCAGCCTGACCCAGAATCCTGTTTACCTTCCAGAGGGGTCTCCCCACCCAGACTACCAGGACCCCCATTTCCGGAGAATGGCCCAGATGTCTCAAGTGCAGGAACTCTTCCATGACGCAGCCCAGCAGGTAGGCCTGGGCGGTGTGGGGGTCATGAGCAAAGGTCACCAGGCAGGAAGCTGAATGGAAACATCACAGTGCACTATTTTAAAAGTAATGATCTCAGAAGTTTATTTTGGTATGCCAGCTTAATCGAGAAAACGTTACAGCCAATTCCTAACCATCTGTGCGCAAAAAATCTTCTTTGGTATTTGTAGTGGATTTTGAATCCTGGACACTCCTCTTCCCACCCTGTCCCACCCACGGAGGTTTTCCATGAACAGAGTGAGGACTCAGATAATATGAACTCCTGTTAATACTGAATCAAACCAATGTAAGAAGGTAATTCTATTTCTGAAAAACTCATATATGCTGAAGCCAAATAGATTTCTGGGTTCTGTGATATCTGCAGGTTTTGTTTTTTCTTTCTTTATCCTCTCCCTGCTGATCATTAGCTTTAGTAAATATTCAATGCAGGTATGGAATTGAAGTGGCTGCCCCTTAAAAACAAACCAACCAACCATACTTAGGCATTTATCAGGAGGCTACTTGCACCCAGGGTCTTTGCTCTGTAACGATCACTCAACCATGAGGTTTTTACTGTCCCTTGGATTTCTCTCATCTTTATAGAGAGGGGTAGGAGGGTTTTCTGGCATTATAACAGGGGGGAATGAGCCCCCCCAGAAGGAGAGAGAATCAACTCATAGCCTCACACAGTAGCAAGAGAGCAAGGTCCAACACCCAGGAGGCCTGAGCCAAAGGGCAGAGGCTAGTGAGGCAGATGGGGTTCAGGGTTGGTGGGGGAATCCAAACTGGCTAGTTACCCCCTCTTCATGTACACGGGTACACACGAAAAATGCAGCATGGTGGCTGGCAAGTGGCAAGTGCTTAGCAAAAGGTACTGCTCCCCTTCGCCCTGGCAGGCTCAGAGCTGTATCCTCCATCCTGTATTGAGCTCCTTATATATCCAGCCCCTGAAGTATTCAATCTGCTTAGAAACGAGTGACTAGAGGTCCGGAATAGCTCCTCAGAGATATTTCAGAACTCTTGCCCAGAGCTGTTTGCTCCTGAATGAAAAGGCCGGTGGCCAAGTTTTGAATGTGGTCAAGGACCCTTAGAGAACCTTGATTTATTTACTTTATTTAAAAAATTTATTTAGCTTGACCAGTCTCGCATCATACTGGCAATGCGTTTTCTTTGGGTTTGCAAGACTGTACGTGAGTGTTTATGGCCCTAACGTGTATTTGTGGACTACTTCCTAAATAATGGGTACTGTGTTAGGCATGAAAAGGGTTACCAGATGGAAAACGTGAGGCCCTTATCTCCAGGGATTCCAAAAAGAGAGCGCTTGTTTCATCTCTGTGAGAGGAATCTGTTAAGGCTCAGCTGTGATCCTCTTTCTGTTTAAAACCTTCAATGGCTCCCCGTGTCCACCACTCAGAGTTCAAACTCCTTAGGCTAGGCCCTGCACAGTCTGACCCAGCCTGAGTTTCAAGCCTGGTCCCCTGCATCTTACTCCTTTTACCCCACCTTCTAGACGAAGGTCACCATTCCCCGGGCTCTGTGCTTGTGTCTTTTCCCTATGCTGGTCTTTGCTGATACTTCTCTCTCAGCTGATTTGCCACTGGAACCCTCCAGGTACCTAAGGCAGTGTCTGGCAGTCAAGTGGTCAGTAAATGTTAGTGCAGGCTAAATTGCTATGAGTGCCTTAAGAGACAGTTGATTTTTATTTTAAAAACATTTATTTATTTTGGCCACACCGTGCGGCACGTAGGATCTTAGTTCCCTGACCAGGAATCAAACCCATGCCCCCTGCAGTGGAAGCGCAGAGTCTTAACCACTGGACAGCCAGGGAAGTCCCGAGAGTTGATTTTTAAAATGATGGATGTAAAGGCCTATGCGTCACCTTCCTCTCCATCTCCCTCTCCCTCAATCTCTGAACATTGAGGGATTAGACAGTGTTAAATGTCATGGCCTTTGCTGTTCATTATCTAGACATCTTTGAAATCTATCCCTTTGTCTCCCTTGCACTGTCTTGTCCAAGGTATTACTTCTTAATTGAATTGTTCATACCTTCCTAACTTCTTTCCTCACATCTCTTCTAAAGTGATCCCTTTTTAAAGCATAAGTCTGTGCATTTGCCTCCTCTGCTTAAAGCTTTTCAGTGGCTTCTCACTGCCTTTAGAATTCAGTTCTGACTCCTTGCCCTGGCCCCCACAGTCCCCTGTGATCTGCCTGGCTTCCCCTGCTCCCTCTGGCAGCATGCCCTGTCACTGCACTTGCGGTGTGGCATTGAAGTCAGCTGTTTCTTTCCTGTCTTCCTTGAGGCTGTGAACTCCTGAAGTTCAGGGGCATGTCTTATTCATTTTTGTGTCCTCAGTCCCTGCCATTAGTGCTCAGCATATGGAAGATGCTCAATCAGTGCTGGCTCTACTTAACGGAATTCACCTGGTTAGGGATTGGGGGAGCTGCTGTTTGTATTACATCTTGAAGTATCAGTGGTAAAGTTGGGAAGCACATCCCTGAGGCTGAGAGGGTAAGAAAATGATAATAACTACCAACTTATTATGGGCTGAACACTTACTATGCATTGTCTTCACAACAGCATTCTGAAGTAGATATGATGATTTTGGTTGACAGATGAAAAATGGGGGTACTTTGAACCCAGGCATACTTGTTGCCAAGGTCCGGGTTTTAATCCTTTCTGCTTTATGCCTCCTGCCCCAGTGGTCCGAGCAAAGCCTGTATGGGAACAGAGAGCAGGCTGGATGGCTGATATGTTTGAAGTGTCTGGCCCTCTAGAAGTTTCCCATGAGCTTTTTCTCCCTTTACTCCAGGTCTGGAAGGCAGGAATTCTGCTAAGAGCTTTGAGGCCTGAAGTCCACGGTGCCCAGTGGGAAGATAGGCTGGGAGTGGAGGGGCGGGTGTTACCCTAAACCCTTCAGTTCAGATCTGCTCTGCTCTTGATCACTGTGACTGGAAAGTAGCTCTCAGGAGATTTGGCAAGAGTGGGGATGCTTGTGAGTTAGGTGGAGGGGTGAATGAATGGATTCTTTTTTTTTTGCGGTACGTGAGCCTCTCACTGTTGTGGCCTCTCCCGTTGAGGAGCACAGGCTCTGGACGCGCAGGCTCAGCGGCCATGGCTCACGGGCCCAGCTGCTCTGCGGCATGTGGGATCTTCCCGGACCGGGGCACGAACCCGTATCCCCTGCATCGGCAGGCGGACTCTCAACCACTGCGCCACCAGGGAAGCCCAATGAATGGATTCTTGGTTTGGCTTTACTCATCTCAGGACCAGATGGGGTAGCTGTGTGTGTGTGTGTGTGTGTGTGTGTGTGTGTGTGTGTGTGTGTGTGTGTGTTGGTCAAGGAGACCAAGTGAGAAGAGGCTGTAGATCTGAGAGTTGATGGTGCTGCCTGGGTTCAAGTACTGGCTCTAACCCTTTGTGACTCTGGGCAAGTTACTTCACCTGGCTAAGCCTTCGTATTCTCACCTATGAAACGACTACAGTAGTAGAAAGTACCTTAGAGAATTATGAAGATTAACAGAGATAATTCATGTAAATGTTTAGTATAGCACTCAGTTCGTAGGAAGCAGTCTGTAAATGTTGGCTAATAATAAAACTGATGCGGGGAGTATGTGTTTGGTCCACGAGGTAGTGATATGGATGATCAGAGGGTTCAGTTGGCACATGAACGCATGACTCAGCACAGCAAGGTCAGGTAAAACACCTAAGGCAGGAGTCCCAAGTCCGGAGTGATTCCCTCGGCCAGAACCAGAGTGTGGTACATTGTGCAAGACGCTATGGACAATGTGGGGTGAGCAGTCCATTGAGGAAGATGGGGTGCTTTCTAGGCCTAGCTGGGTCTGGACTGGTTTGGGAATGTGTATGTGTGTGTGTGTGTATTTGCGGGCCTGTTGAACTGTGGACGTACGAGTCTTGTTCCGGGAGCCTCTGTCCCCAGGCACTTCATTGATGTGCAGTGTGGTTGGGTGGTGGACTTGAACCTGGAAACCTGGGTTCCGAATTCTGACTGTGCCACTAGATGTGCTGGGCCCTTGGGCAAGTTACTCTTGGGCTTGCAGTCTGCTTCTACAACTGCGAGACGGGGTGAGCGGACCTGATTTTCAGGGTTCTTATGCCATATGCAGAAGGATCTGGCCCAGTGCCTGCCCCATTGTGAGCACTAAACGCAGTGCATGTTCAGTGATTGGATGAAGCAGGTTTCACACTGAAACCCAGTCGAGTAGGCTGTTTGTGAAACACGGGGCTGGAAAGCCAAGGAGCAGCTGGTGCCAGAGGGAGGTGAATGGAAGGCTGATGACCTTCGATTCCATGCGCATCTCCCTCAGTCGCTGGACAGAGAGGACTGTGACAGACACGGTGTGTCAGGAAGATGCAGCTGGCAGGAGAAAGCAGGTAGCTGGAGACAGGGAGAGATGGAAAGTAGACATCTGTGCGAGGTCTGAAGTCCAGCAGGATCCAGCGCTCTTAGTGTGGGAAATGGGGAAAAGTCAGCTCAGTGTACCAGGTATTTATTGAGTGCCTGTTCTTGCCTGGATCTCCAGCTAGTGCTGCAGATATTAAAACTGAAACCTCTTAATTACGATGGAATAAGGGATGCCTCCCACTAATCTGATGTGCTATTTCCCTTCTCTTAGGGTTGGACAGTCTCCAGAAAAAGTTAAAGGGAAGCAGTGTCATGCTGTGGCCCGAGAATGGGTCACCCAAAGCCTCAGATTAGCTAGTGCAACTCATGTTCTTTCTTCTTTATCTGGTTGGAGACTTGAGCTCCAGCAGGACTGGGTCTGTGAGGACCCTCTTCTAGGAAGTCTGTGGGGTAGCTTCTGGCTGGCCTGAGCTAGTCACCCTAGAAACAAGCCTGATGCAGACCCAGCTGTGGCATCTGGTCCACGGTTGAGCCAGGGTGCCAGCCGCCTCTGACCCTGCACCAGGACTCCGCTCCGCCAGACTCGCTGCCTTACCTTTCCCTTCTCTGTGCTCTCCTTTGCTCTTTCCCTGTCTTCCCCTCCTCAGTTCAGTGGCTTAACCTAGGTTAGCTCAGCGTGGCAAGGGAAAGAAAGAGAGTCTGGTCGAGTTGTGAGGCTGAGTGGCACAGCAAGAGAGGCAGAAGGAAGCGAACATGTTAAGAGACAGAGGGGGTACAAATTATTGCAGCGAATAACTGTCAAACTCAAAAGAAAAAAGAGATCCTCTGGTCCAGGCCCCTTGCTTAGCTTGTCAGAAGAGAAGCCTAGAGATGTTTAATGACTTGCCCAAAGATACATACAAAGAGTGGCAGACCCTGGTGGGAACCAAGCCCATGACCCCCTGACCCCATAATACGGCTCTGGTTGATCTTAATGCAGTCAGTCTTTAGGTTATAATTTTGAGCATTGGTGTCAGGCTTCATCGCACAAGCTTTGCTCTTGTTTTCTGTGCCCTTATTAGCCAGTGTACAGTGACGAACTGACTTATATTTTTGCTATGCGTTTTTCAGGCCCGTTTTAGCATCTTTAAAAAGCCAATATGCAAAGCAAGCCTTGGCAGCCATATGCTAGGTAACAGCTTATTGCCTTGTTAGAATATAGAGAAATGAATGTATCTGAGGAGAAAAGAAAAGGGAACCTAGGACAAGACTGTCATTAGCACCTCTTGTACAGATAGGGAAACTGGGGTCCAGGGTGGTTGGGTGGAAGAGAAGGGCTCACATCTGGGATTCCTGGAGCCGTGACCCCTATCACCCTCCCAGCTTCTATAGGGCATGAAGCTTGTAAAGTTTTTAGCGATTCTCTTTAGTAAAAAGGATACAAATTACAAATACAAAATTAGGTGTAATCTTTGGGAGGGACTTAATGCAAGTGAAGGGTGTTGGAGACTTAAGCTATTAGCTTCACTGTGAAAGACCAGTGGTACCCGGACAGAACCACCTATGTGAGGTGACAGAAGAAAAGAGGCTATGGTGCTGGAACCTGGGAGAGAAGAAAGCGCAGAAACCACTCTCGGGGTTGAGATGAGTCTGCAGCTTTCATGTGGGCTCTGTCGCCCTTTCCTGCTCTTTCTCTGTTATCTTCACCCCTTTCCACTTTGCAGCCCTGTGTATCACTTAGCCTAGGAGGTCAACCCTGAAAATGGCAGTGCTCTGAAAATGCTTCATATTTGTAAAAAGTGGAATGGAGACATTTTCTGGATGAAGGTTCCCTAGAAACTAGAATGAAAGTGATTCTTCACTGCAATGAATTAGGTGGGATTGTCTCACTTGTACCCACAGGAGCTTCATTTGTAGAGGTGATTGAGTGAGGACACAGAGAGATCAGTGCCATTGAAAGAAGAATTATTGCTTACATTTCCCAAGAGAAGGAGGAATGCCATGCAGGGCCACAGGGGAAGTGTCAGGTTCTGGTCAGGAGACAAAAGCAGGAATGAAGCGAAAGCCTGGGCCAGAGCCTTTGTTGTACTTTTGGTGGGCAGGGCAGGGCAGAGTGAACAGCTTAGGACTGGCTGGTTTGAATAGTTCTGGTGGGCTTTGGCTATAGAGATGGTCTCTAGTTTCCTAGCACCTGGCCTGGGGATGATTTAGGGCAGGAGAAATACTGGCTCGTTGTGTGAGAATTAGATAAAGGGGGTGGCTTGGGGAATATACTCAGAATTGGTAAGTTTGCATACGAGAGACATGCTCCTCGCCAGCTGTTTCCTATCTATAAGAACTGGTTAGCCCTGGGAAGGTTCATCTCTTCCCTGATCCGTAAGATTGATTGATTGATTAATATTTTTGGCTGCGTTGGGTCTTTGTTGCTGCATGCAGGCTTTATCTAGTTGCAGAGAGCGGGGGCTACTCTTCATTGTGGTGCGTGGGCTTCTCATTGCAGTGGCTTCTCTTGTTGCGGAGCATGGGCTCTAGGCGCGCAGGCTTCAGCATTTGTGGTACGCTGGCTCAGTAGTTGTGGTGCACGGGCTTAGTTTCTCCACGGCATGTGGTATCTTCCCAGACGAGGGCTCAAACCCATGTACCTTGCATTGGCAGGTGGATTCTTTTTTTTAATTTTTAAAACTTTATTTTATTTATTTATTTTTGGCTGTTTGGGTCTTCGTTGCTGTGTGCAGGCTTTCTCTAGTTGTGGCAAGCAGGGACTACACTTCGTTGAGGTGCACAGGCTTCTCATAGTGGTGGCTTCTCTTGCTGTGGAGCATGGGCTCTAGGGGCTCGGGCTTCAGTAGTTGTGGCACACGGGCTCAGTAGTTGTGGCTCGTGGGCTCTAGAGTGCAGGCTCAGTAGTTGTGGTGCGCAGGCTTAGTTGCTCCACGGCATGTGGGATCTTCCCAGACCAGGACTTGAAACTGTGTCCCCTGCATTGGCTGGCGGATTCTTAACCACTGCAACACCAGGGGAGTCCTGCAAGATTTTTAAGAGTCATAATGTCATAAGATATAGAAAGGAAAAAGCATGATTAATACATTCTGCCTAGCTATGAATGAATGGACTAGATGACTTAAAAATTTCTTACTGCCTTAGGGTACATTTCATCCATGGTCAGATATAGAAAAAATGCAGTCTTTGCCATTTTTTAATAGTTTGGGGTTGCAAGGAGAATCTTAGATGCTGTGTTAATGTCTCTGCAGTACTTTTCTTGTAATTTGAGTCAGAGGCCACTAGGTGGTGCTTAGACTCTGGTCTGGCCTGGTTGAACAACCTGGCTTCATATAGGAGTGGATAACTGAATTTTAGCTTATTTTTCCATTCATTTTATTCTTTCTCTGACCAAAATATATCTCTTCAGGATAACAGTTTAAATACTACATAGATGTGTATTCATAGAACAATGTCAAATAAGTGTAGTAAGATTTAAAGAAATATACCTACTTTATTGAGTGTAATTCAGTATCTCTTTTTGCTCATTAATCATTATCAAGTAGTAATGTAATCTGATTCTTAAAATTTGTTTTCTTTCCTTCTGAGTTTAATAACTTCATCAAAAGACTAGTGGTTGTAGTGATAGTGGTGTGCTTCAGAATAGCTTGGCATGAGCAGTCTCCAGAGGTAGTACCTATTCTGGCTTGAATGCCTATCTAGTAGGATATTGTTGTCATTACCACTTCTCAAAAGAAGGGTACATTCCTTTTGTTTTTGTTTTGATGTGTGAGTGTTTTCTTCTTTACATGAATAGGTATAATGAAAGAGAAAAAGATAGTGAAGTAAAAACCACTGATCTGTGTAAAAAATTCTGTGATGTTCTTTTCCCAATCTGCAGATAGCTTGTAAATCACATCCACAGTCTCTGTCAGCAGTTACAGGATTTAGGTGCTCACTGATGAATTTGAGGCCATGGTAGCCTAGTGACCCTCATTTAGCCAAAAATAGTTATGTCTGGGGCTTCCCTGGTGGTGCAGTGGTTGGGAGTCCGTCTGCCGATGCAGGGGACACGGGTTCGTGCCCCGGTCCGGGAAGATCGCACATGCCGTGGAGTGGCTGAGCCCGTGTGCCATGTCCGCTGGGCCTGCGCGTCCGGAGCCTGTGTTCCGCAGCAGAGGAGGCCACAACAGTGAGAGGCCCACGTACTGCAAAAAAAAAAAAAAAAAAAAAAAAAAAAAAAAAATAGTTATGTCTGGTCCAGGTGATAAGTTTGCTGTAAAGTGAATCCCAGTATTTATAGAACTTAAAACAGAAAGCTGTGACTCATTTTGAGTAGCTTTCCCTTTTTATTTTAGGCAATTATCAGTAAAAAAAACCCAAACAAACCCAACATATGAACAAACCCCAAAACCAAAAAACAGCAACAACGCAAAGCGAAGGCAAATTCTAATTTTTAAAAAAGATACACAAATGTTAGGGACAGACATTAATTTTACCAGAGACTTCACTACTTTTAAGTAGACTATATTTCCAGTACATTTCCAGTACATTTCCAGTACATTTAAAATTCAAATCACATCCATCCGCTGCATAAAATGAAGTTGAGTTGTAAATAAATTACTAACTTGAAGTCAGCATTTTATTTTTCAAATACTTCTAATAAAGTGGTAAATTTTTCTTCAAATAAAAGATATTACTATTTTTATTATACACGTACTACATGCATGCAGTAAAAAAATTTTTTTAAATGAGAGAATTATATAAAATTAAAAGCCTTCTTCCTTTGTTCCTTCACCACCATTCCCCAGAGACAGTCACTAATGGTTTCTGGTTTCCGGGTTTCATTTTCCCTAGTGGTTATCATTATAACTTTAAATAACTTATTTATACCTCAGTTTCTAGACTAAGTTATCAATTTATTATCAGTTTACTTATTGCTTCCTGATATGAAAAAAGAGGACATTGGCACATTTACTCTTCCTTCTCTCATTTCTCTCATTTACTCATCCTTCTCTTCCTTTCTCTCATTTCATTTTGAATTTTTTGTTAGTTGGATTATTATTTTTACATTGTCAAGGTTTATAAAATTTATATATTTTTCTGTAATTGTAATGAGTATTTCCATGTTTGTTATAGTTGGTTATAAAAATTTTACACCTATAAATAGTACTATAAATTTACAATAGTAAGATGTATATGTGTGTGTTTAACTGAATAACCAAGTGATGTTATTAGACTCATGGAGAAGAAAACACAAGCATAAGTTGTTAAGGCTTTGCTGCTTCTGAGCTATAGAGTCTTAATTTTTTTCAAGTTCCCTTTAATTCTTCTGGTTCATATGCAGCTACTGCTGTTTCTTATATCCCATGTCACCTTTTTCTGAGTATAATTCTCTTATCTTTTGGGTGACAGGAATTTTTTTCATATATGGAATAGTGGTAGTAAATTACTCTTTCCTTTTCTAACTATAGAAGTACGGAAGGCCAAATTGTTTTCATGTATTTAAAAAACAACATTTTACAACAGATTGGATGCAGAAGTTGATATGGGAATCCAGCTGTATTCTATCAAGCCAGACATTAAAATGATTTGCAGAATGTATAACAAGGCATCTCTTTTCACTGAATATTTTTGTTTGGGAAAGTAGTTATTTTTCATGCAAACATGTTACTTATTTTAACAGATAATGGGTTTATTATTATTATGTTTAAATGATTAATAAGTATTTGAAAATATCTCCCTTTAAGTTTCTAATATGGTGAATACTGATAGTTGTAGCACGCATAAACAAAAGCTCTTTGGGATCCTCAGTAATTTTTAAGAATGTAAAGGGGTCTGGAGATCAAAAAGTTTGAGAATGGCTGCTCTAGAGATTAAATATACATTTAGGGCTTCCCTGGTGGCGCAGTGGTTGAGAGTCCACCTGCCGATGCAGGGGACACGGGTTCGTGCCCCGGTCCGGGAAGATCCCACATGCCGCGGAGCGGCTGGGCCCGTGAGCCATGGCCGCTGAGCCTGCACATCCGGAGCCTGTGCTCTGCAATGGGAGAGGCCACAACAGCGAGAGGCCCACATACCGCAAAAAAGGGAAAAAGAAAAGAGAAAAAAAAAAAGAAAAATATACATTTAAGAATTTTCAGTTTGTTTAGAGTTAATATTGTACCACTTCAGTGTAAAAGGCAGGAACTTGACAATCACATAGGCGCGTTTACCAACCCTGCCCTCCAGTCTTTTATGCTATATATGTTACTTCCATCTACATGACAAAGCCTCCAAGATAATGTTATGCCCAATGATTGCTGTGGCCTATGTCTTCTCCTAGCATTTGCTGGCTCTGAACTTGGAACTTCTCAGGTGCCTTGGAAGGCAGCTCTTCTCTTGGCTGCCCTGGGCTGCTCTATCACTTGCTTTTGTTTTGTGCCTCCAAGCCCATCTGCAGGAATCTCTCCAAATGTCTGATCTGCTAGTAGCACTTGGTTTTTTCCCTTTCTAGTTATAACTATAGTTTCATACTTTAAAAAAAAACAACACATCTTTTCTGTCATTGTCATGGTAATTTGGAAGGTAGGAAAGTGCATATTCTGCTATCTTAAAAGAGGTGTCTAATGTCACTCTCTAAAGCACTTTGTATTCATTCATTCATTCATTTAACTAACACATTTAGTAAGTACCTGTTCCATGTTAGGCACTAGAGGTACAAGAGTGAACAAGCTGTTCTTTAAATATGTCTGGGCTTCTTTTAAAAAATAAAAATTGCCTTTACTATTTATTTATTTTTAAACTTTTGAAATTTTGATAACATTTCACACTTGTAGAAAGTCGCAGCAGTACAGACCGCCATATACTCTTGACTCAGATTTACCAGTTATTAACATTTTGTCCTTTTGCTTTATTATTTGTGTGCTCTCTATATATATACATATATTTCTATTCCATATATATAATATATATTTTAATACCTATTATATTCGATTACATATATATTTCTCCTGAACCATTTGGAACTAATTTGTAGACATCATGTCCCCTTATCCATAAATACTTCATGGTCTGTTTCCTGAGAAGGACTTTTCTTTTACCTAACCACATTATATTTATCAAGATCAAGACCCTTAGGGAACTCCCTGGTCCAGTGGGTAGGACTCCACACTTTCATGGTCAAGGGCCTGGGTTCAACCCCTTGTCAGGGAACTAAGATCCCATAAGCCGCTTGGTGTGGTCAAATAAAATAAAATAAAATAACCATAGCCCATGCCTGGATGGCTGGACTATGGAATACTAAAAAAAAAAAAAAAAATCAAGACATTTAACATTGATAAATCCTATTATCTAATCCACAGTTTCACAGTCCACTTTCGCCGGTTATCTCACTTATATCCTGTAGCTTCTTCTCCCGGACTGGGAGCCAATCCAGCATCACGCAGTGCATTTAGTCATCACACCGCTCTAGTCTCATTTAATTTGGAATGGTTCCTTAGCCTTTCTTTGTCTTTCGTGATCTTGACATTTTTTTGCAAAACACAGGCTAGTTTTTTTTGTAGAATATTTCTGAGTTTGGGACATGAACTCTCATGATTAGATTCAGGTTTTGCATTTTTGGCAGGAACCCGTAGAATGATATTGTGTTCTTTTCCAGGCATCATATCAGGAGGGAGGTACAGGGTTTCCACTTGTCCCATTATTGGTAATGTTAACTTTGGTTACTTATTTAAGGTGGTGCCCACTAGGTTAATCCACTCTAAAGTTACTAATTTTCCCTTTGTAACTAATAAATAATTTGTTGGGGATACTTTGAGACTATGGAAATATCCAGTTCCTCATCAGTTTTCTACCCATTAGCTTTAGCAAACATTGATGATTCTTGGCAGACTCAGTTATTACTGTGATGGTTGCAGAATGGTGATTTTCTAACATCATCATTTCTTCTACATATATTACTTGGTCTTCTATAAAGAAGAATTTTCCCTCCTTCCTCTTTAATTTATTCATTTGCTTATATCTGTATGGACTCAGATTCTTATTTTTTCCATGTGTATTCTATTGCGATTATTACTGATTTTGATGTTCAAATTGTTCCAGATTTGGCTAGTGGGTGCCCCTTCAGTCTGGCTTCTATGTCCTTATGACACATCCTCATCATTTTTAGGAGCCCTTCCTTACTTTCTGGCACAAAATATTGTAGGCTTATTTTGTACTTTTTCTGCCCCAGCCCTGAATCAGCTATTTCTCCAAAGAGCTCTGGCTCCTTAAAGTGAGAAATGGTATTTAGAGACCAAGATCTGGGTGCTAGGTATGTTCATTGCTACTGGGGTGTCTTGACTTACAGACCCTTTAAGTAGACAGATATATATTTATAGATATAGATATATAGATATGTATAGATATGTCTATATATATTAAAAACTATAAATTCAAACTGATACCTCTAATTCTAATTTATCACACTAGGGTTCATTCTTCTTTCCTCTTTTCTTAATTTTAACTGCCTTCTCCAACAGTGAGAAACTTGACTCCCAGTCGGTATATTTACTTATTTGCTTAGTCCTGCAATTCATGGAAAGTAGATTCAGGAGTGGTAACTCCTACCCCTGTAAAAAACAAACTTTCTATCTAGAATTTCTATTAGTTTGTAGTTAGTTATTTGTCTTTAGACTGAGAGCACATAGTGAAAGCACTATGTTCAAAAGTTAACTCTGGGGCTTCCCTGGTGGCGCAGTGGTTGAGAGTCCGCCTGCCGATGCAGGGATCACGGGTTCATGCCCCGGTCCGGGAAGATCCCACATGCCACAGACCGGCTGGGCCTGTGAGCCATGGCCGCTGAGCCTGCGTGTCCGGAGCCTGTGCTCCGCAACGGGAGAGGCCACAACGGTGAGAGGCCCGTGTACCGCAAAAAAAAAAAAAAAAAAAAAAGTTAACTCTGCTCAGTTTTTTCCACCTTCGGTGTGGTTATATTATTCATTAGAATTATAGTTAGGTTAATTTGTTTCTCTTTGCATTCTGTTTTAATTTTTCTCTCTCATCCTGTCGATTTGATTTGATTTTGTTTAATTTTGAGTATATAAAACATTGATGTGATTCCAAATGTCAAAAGTACTTAGTACATAAGCATCCTCAAATGGGTATAGTATTGTCTGATCCACTGAAGCACCTAGAAAAATAAATCGATTGCAGTTGATTTTTAGCTGGTTTGCCTGTTACTGGGGGAGGGCATTGGGGTCTGTGTTTCTCTTCCTGATGTTAAACTGAGGTAGACTGTCTAGTGGTAGACTGTCTAGTGGCAGCCTGAGTCTCGCAGGAGGGCTCTGTCCTTTTGCCAAGGAGGCTGGGAAGGGAAGGGGAAGCTCTTGTTTAGGTGGCCATGGCATCGCTGCTGTGGGAATTTAGATCTGCGGGGTGCTGTCAGGTGCCCAGAGCATTGTGTCTTTGGGTTCTTCATTCTGACCACAGAGGTGGCCGCTCTGTGGGGAATGAGCTGCTGTATAGCTCTGAGAGGCAGAGCTCGGGCAGGGGCCCCACCAACATCAGCGCTGTCACAGCGTCCGCGGGTCTTGCCACTCCTGGGCCTGTGTGGTTGCTTGACCAGGTTGTGCCTTGGGAGATTCCTGGCCTTGGACCGGGATGCACACGATGGAAGAGCCACAGGTCAAGCACTGGGAACTACTGTTACGGAGACACTGGCTTTTGCACCTGTTCTGTGCAGAAGAGATCCGCACAGCCACGAAGATCTCACGTTTCTAGGAGTGCCTAAATCAGTGCTGACCAAGCGTGCTGCCCAGATTCGAATCCAGGGAAATCAGGCTTTGACCACTCCATGTGGGTCCTGCGGAGCAGTTCCCATTACCAGCTTCAGTCAGGGTAGCAGAGCGCTCATCGGACACCCATTCTCGAACTCCTAGTACAATACAGAAGGGCCAGCTGCCCCAGCGCTGGGACTGGGCAGGGGTTGGAGAGAGGCAGATTTCAGGCTGAACTGTAGAGCAAGGATTCACCTGAAACATGAGGATGAGGTACCAGGGCAGATAGAAGATGCACAGTCAGTAAGACCTCTCTTCTTCCCTTTCCTCCCAACTTTCCTGAAGAAATCCTCACCCCCATTTAAAACTGCCTGATGTGCTTCACGCTATAACTAGAAAAACTTTCACGATGATCACCTCATCTGAGCTGCGCAGCCCACCTCGAGGCAGGTGTGTAGCTACTTGCACCGGATGCGGGCACTGCAGGCGGCTGCTGGCCTGTGGAGCCCTGCTGCCCCCCGCCCAGCTGCAGCTTGTGGCGCCTGTTCAGAGCCAGAGGAAAGGGACGCGGCACCCACGCTGCTCAGCGCGCCACAGTTCAGCAGCAGCTTGGGATATCCTCTGATGTGCGAGTAATAATGAAATAATTAGCTTTCAGAAAGCAAGCTGCGGGAGCATGTGTGCGTGCTCCAGGGTAGAACCAGTCTTTGGGAGGAAGGGGCAGGCTATGTCTTGCTCTGATCCGCTCCTGACCCAAGTGGGCAGAAGCAGAGTTTCTTACCAGTCTCCTTTCCTCCAGCTGCCAGGAGAGAGAATAGGTGTTTTCTCACATTTCAGATGTGTTCAGTAAGGCCTGGAGGGTGGCCTGTGGGAGGGCGGTGGCTGTTTGAGACAAGAGGCTCCTGGGTGAGAGCTCGCATCATTGCCTGTAGCAGAGCTTTTCTCTGTCTTACTCGACTCCACTTGCTGGATGCAGGAAGTCACGTGTTCCCCACTCTGGACACATTTCAGGTGTGATTTCCCTGTCTTTCTAGATGCCCTGCTCGAGTGTGAAGATTCTCATGGGAGAAAGACTTCTACCTCTGAACTAAAACACCCACCAGGTGGCCGTGGTGTCTCCAGTGTGGGGTGCAGTCCTGGGCTTAGAGGGCCTGGCTCCTTGTTCTGGGAGGTTGGAAAGGAAAGCCCTAGCAACGAGCAGCGCACAGGTGCAATCACCTGTGGCCAGACTCCAAGTCTCTGTGCCCTGGAACCTGCCAAGTTGTCCCTGCCAACCTGAGGGTCCTCAGGAAAGAGAGGAACCTGCCCCTTGAGGATGTTTGTGGTCCCCTTTCTGAGGGATTGCTTTGCCCCTCACTTTTCTGTCTCTTCTTTCTTAGTTTCCACCCCTGCTTCCCAGTAGCCTCCATACTGGGCACAGCACACATCCTACTGCCACCTGCCTTTCCCCGCAACCTGTCATGTCTGTGTCGTAGAGTGTTGAATGAGACTCTTGTTATTTTGGAGTTGATGACTGGGGCCCAAATCTGAAGACAATGAGGTTCTAAGAGAGTTATCAACAGTTGGTACCAAGCACAAGATAGCCCAGAACTGGCCCAACTATCACCCCCTGTCACCCCAGCTATTCCACCTCCCTCTCCCTGGGCAACAGAAATGACTAGGGAGAGGCACAAAGGGAGAGTCTGTGAGCCACGGCCTTTGTGGGAGGGCATATATGAGACGAGATGAGCTTCCTTACCCTCCCATAAAGGAGGGGGTTTGGCATGCGATCCCTTGAGTGGCGGGGAGAAGCTGATATTCTGTCCTCCTATTGGATGTCTGCTTATGCTGCAGACATGGCTCTGCCCGCAGCCTATCTGCGCAAGAGCTGAAGGGGATCGGAGAGAGCTGGCCGGACAGACAGAGAGTAGGGTTGGGGAGTAGCCAGTTGTGATACTGTGATTTATAATAAATAGATATTTGGCACAGAGCTCCTAAAACCCTTGGAATTTCCTAAGTGATAAGAGTGATAAGGTGTCTTGATATTCATAACAAATGCCTTCAGCCACCACTGGGTTTATATTAGTGAGGTGACTTTTAGAATCACCTAGGATGGAGGCTGGTTACAGAGGAACCAGCCATGTGATTGGAGGGTTGGAACTTTCAGGGTAGGGGAAAGGAGCTGGAGGTTAAATCAGTCACCAATGACCAGTGATTTAATCAGTCATGCCTATGTGATGAAGCCTCCAGAAAAACCCAAAAAAGAGGGTTTGGAGAGCTTCTGGGTTGGTGACCACGTGGAGATGGTGGGAGAGTGCTGCGCTGGGAGAGGGCATGGACCTCAAACCTTTCCCTAAACCCCCTCATCTAGTGGCTTCTGAGTCATATCCTTTCATAACAAGCTGGTAATCTAGTAAGTAAAATGTTTGTCTGAGTTCTGTGAGCCGCTCTAGCAAATTAACTGAACCCAAGACGGGGGTGGTGGGAACCTCTGATCAGTAGCCCGTGGGTCAGAAGCATAGTGACAACGTGGACTTGGGATTGGCATCTGAGGGGCAGTCTGGTAGGACTGAGCCCTTGACTGTGGGATGGCACTGTCTCTGGGCGGGCAGTGTCGGAGTTGTCTTGAACTATGGGACACCCACTGGTGTCAGAGAATTGCTTGGTGTAGGAGAAACTGCCCCCCACTGGCACTGGTGTCAGAATTGAGCCGGTCCGATGGTAGTTACTATGCAAGGGAGCTGGTTTGAGCTGCCTGTCAGGCCGGTACTCTCCACAAGGCCAACCCTGGGGCAGTGCAGAAGGCTGAGGGCGTCCTGAAAGTGGGGAGGCTGGAGGGTGTGGTGGGCCAGGGAGAGGTGACTAGCATGGGCCCTGGGCTGGCGTCCTGTATTGATGTTGGCGGCAGCATGTCTGCGGGGGGGCTGGGAATTGTCCCTTGGGGTCTCCCGAGTATCTATTTGTCATTTTATTCTAGGGTTCTCCATCTCATCCTAGCTCCCCTTTTTGGTGCTTTTGTTCCTTCTTCCTTTTCTCTCATTGGCTTATGTCTCTCTCTCTCTCTCTCAAAACATCAGGGCCCCAACCTTGGGTCAAACTTAGGTGTTTCTTGCCAGTATCAGATGAGCAGGGTTTGGGGAGACTTACTTGTGTTCTTGTGTCACTTGGCAAGAGAAGATATGCGCACTCCTCTAAATGTCCTGAAATAAACTGTCATGACTTGGGCACCAAACCCATTTCAAACCATGTATACCTTCACTTACACCTTTATTCTCAGGGTAAAGAGTCTCCTAAAGTTTCGGCTTCATTCATCTGTGAAGCACCTTTAAGGCTGATTTAGTCCAGTGAGACCCAGGGAGTGAAAAGCTTTTCATACCCCCATTAGGTAAATAAACAAATAAACAAAGCAGGTTTTACAGGGGAAATATGAAGGCTGTGATGACAGAGGAATACAGTTTCTAAAATCACAACAGGAATTTTAAGGGTAAAGCAGAGGTACTCACAATTAAGCGAAATCCAGGATGTTAGAAATTGCACCTGAAACATTGACATTTAGGAGAGAAAAGGGCCTGTGACCTGTGGTGCAGGTTTTACAGTCTGGGTTGGGGAATTCAAACCCCAACTGTGGACCTAGGCTGGTTGTGTCTCTTCTCCAGGGCTCGCTTTCCTCGGCTGGCTGTAGACAGGGGCCCTCTCCCTGCCTCGCTCCCGGGGTGACCTGAGCACCAAAGTGGGGAATTGATGTGGAAGCTGAAAGCACTCCCTAAATTATTACTCTTTGTTGTGGATAGTTGCTATTGTTATGACTGTTTCTAATAAATAGTAGGCCTGTAACAAGCCATGGTAGGAAGCGAACACAAGCAGAGGCGGGAAGTTGGGCCAGGTCCTGAGTTTTGAGATTAGGATCCTAGAAAACAATCTTACTTACCACAAAGTCCCTTGGTACCATTTGTTCAAAAATAAGCATAGGTTGGCAGGGTCTTTGCTCTTAGCCAAGATCACTGTTCTCATGTTTATTGACTTTCAGGAGATTCCTCATTAGTGGTTTGCAAAAGACATGCACAGAGATATACAGAGATGAAAGGTGTTTCAGCTGGTGTCAGGAGCCCCCCGGCCCATCTGTCCTGCGTGGCTTCACTGATGGCCCTGATGATTTCTTGAGGCCCTTTTTTCATCTGTAGGTGTACGATACAAGGGGGGAAGCTGGGATCCTCTCCTTTCGTTTTGACTGAGCATAGTTGGCCTCTGGCCTTGGTCCTAGATCATGAGCGTACCCATTGTTCTCAGCTGTTCAGGGCCTCTGCCCCTGACTCTGGACCTTAGATGTCCCCTGTCCCTTGACTTCTCTGCCATCTCCCTGAGGTTATAGATCACATACGCGCACCAGTTAGACATAGTGCACACAGTGGGTCTTAGTTGGGTGCCTCCCTTCCCCACCCCCAGGTGAGAATCATTTCATCACTGCTGCAGTAGTTTGAGGCCATTGGAAGAGTCCAGTGATGTCTGAATTTAGGTTAATTACTCGACCTGTGCAGGTGCAGTTCATCGTATGAGTGGCTACTGATTTTGTTTAAGATCGTTTTCAGTATTTCCATAAGGTTTAGTCTTTTTAGTGAAGAGTTTCTGTATGAGTGTACTGTAAGTGCCTTTGTTATTTTTGAATTGGAAAAATGAGGAAAGCATCTGTTTCACCACTTGTTAGCCTGTGATTCTAGACGACTGCCAAATGATGCCTTGGGATCCTGGGGTATGGGATGGAAGGGCACTTAGGGATCACCGTACCAGCCAGTGTTCAGTCAGGAACACAGAAACTGCCCTAGATTTTTTCAACAGAGGGAATTTAATACATAGAATTCATTACAGAAGTGTTAGAAGGGCCAGAGGAGAAAAAGGTAAGTAAAGGAAGGTTCTCCAAAGATTAGTAACTGCTGGAAGCTCCTCTTCCCACCAGGAAGGGAGAGACTGAAAGGGAGGATGGCGTCACCCGGAGCTCCTGACCGATGTCAGAGCTGGAGCCCAGCATCCTGCGCTCACCCGCATCCCAGTGGCTGGAACTCAGTCACGTGGCCACACCGCCTGTAAAGAGACTGGGAAATGCAGTCTCCCGAGTGGCCGGAAGGAAAGGGAACCGAGTTTGCCGAACAGCTTGTCTGGGCTGCGAATGGCGCAGGAATTGCTACGCACACAGCCCTGCAGGGCATGGCCCAACAGGAGAGCTTTAAAGCTGAGTTCTCCCAGCACCCACCTCCGTTCCCTCCCCGCTCCAGCCCTCCCCACTGCTGCTGAGCTGACTCCTGTGTGCCCTGTTTTCAGGAGGCTCTGGCCCAGCCCCAGCCCTGGTGGAAGATCCAGCTGTTCATATGGGAGCCAGTGCTGTTCGGGACCTGGGATGGTGTGTTCACGTCCTGCATGATCAACACTTTTGGGGTTGTCCTTTTCTTGAGGACTGGCTGGCTGGTGGTGAGTGATGAGCTGGTGGCCGTGGAGCCTCCTGTGGGCCTGGGGCATGGAAAGCTCTGTCACCCTTGGGTATTCCACAGTGTAGTCAACAGATTCCTGAAGCACTGATGCTCTGGAAGCACAGAACAAGAGCAAGTACCTGGAGTAGCTAGTATTGCTTTTTAAATGAGAATCCTGAGAACCTGGGCCGCAGACAGAGGTTCCTGTGGAAGCCTCACCATGGATTTACCTACAGGAACATGAGCACGGAAGTCAGGGCACACTGTGGGTGGGACTAGAGGTGGGTCAGAGAGAGCAGGCTGATGGCAAGTTTGCCTCCAGTTTGTGACCCTCTCCAGCTTTCCCAGTGTTCTTTAACTCATCTGATGCCCTGCCTGGAGAGGGGGAGGGGGAGGGGGAAGGGAGGGAGAAGAAATTGTAAAAACCTACGGTTCTCCTCCATGCCTTTCTCCTTACTTTCACACGGAACACTTCACTTGACACTGCTGGTCACCAGATTTCTCCCCACAGCAAGCAATTCTGTGGCACCAGCTGAGTGTCCTACAATGTAACTCAATTCTGACACTACCTGGAGAGAGCATCAGATCCCACAGGTTAAGGGCTCCATCCCATAAAGCTGCCCCCACCCACTTCAGCTGCCAATCACAAGTCCAGGTTGTCACCTATGCTTCTGACCGAGGCTGTGCATCCGGGGTTCCCACAACCCCCCCGTTCCCACGACCCACGCCCCCCCAGATTCCATTAATTTGCTAGAGCAGCAGGGAAACACTTATTTATGTTTATTAGCTTATTAAAGGATTATGATCAAGACAGATGAAGAGATACCTAGGGCAAGGTCTGCAAAGGTCCCGAGAGCAGGAACTTCTGTCCCCGTGGAGTTGGGGGGCATCACTCTCCTGGTATGTGGCTATGTTCACCCACCTGGAAGCTTTCCAACCCCATTCTTTGGGGATTTTTATAGCAGCTTCATCACACATGATCAATTATTAACTCCATTTCTAGCCCCTCTCCCCTCTCTAGAGAAGCGTGTATATGTGTGTTGGGGGTGGTGCTGGTGAAAACTCCAAGCTTCTAATCGCGGCTTGGTCTTTCTGGTGACCAGCCCCCATCCAGCAGCCCACTGACAGCGACCTCGTTAGAACAAAAGATGCTCCTTGTGTTTTTAATCGCTTAGGAATTTACAAGGGTTTTAGGAGCCCCGTGTCAGGGATGGGGTCAAAGACAAATGTTAGCACAAGAGATGCTTCTAGTGCTCTTGTCACTTAAGAAATGACAAGGTTTCAGGAGCTCTGTGCCAGGAGCCAGGTGCAGAGACCAAGTTGACCCTTGAACAACATGGATTTGAACTGCACGGTCCACTTATGCTCAGGTTTTTTTCAATAAATAACACAGTACTGCACGGTCCATGGTTGGTTGAATCCGTGGAAGGGAAACTGCAGATAGGAAGAGCTGACGATGGGACTTGAGCATCCGCAGATTTTGGTATCCAAGACCAGTCCCGGAATTAATCCCCTGTGAATACCTAGGGACGGCTGTATATATTTTCTATTATCTCATGGAGGCAGAGAGAGAGAGGGGTATGTGTTTATGGTAAGAAATTGGCTCTATGATTTTGGGGGCTGGCAAGTCCCAAATCTGTAGGATAGGTGAGATGCAGGTAGGAATAGATGTGGCAGTTTTTTGAGTCCAAAACCTAGAAAATCAGGCAGAACTACTGTGTTGCAATCTGGAGACCAAATTCCTTCTTCTTCGGGAAGCCTCAGTCTTTGCTTTTCAGGCCTTCAACTGATTGCATGAGAACCACCCACATTATGGAGGGTAATTTCCTTTACTTAAAGTCAGCTGATTGTGGGACTTCCCTGGCAGTCCAGCGGTTAAGACTCCACGCTTCCAATGCAGGGGCCGCGGGTTCCATCCCTGGTCAGGGAACTAAGATCCCCCATGCCACGTGGCGTGGCCAAAAGATAAAAGAAAAAAAAGAAGTCAAGTGATTGTACATGTTAATCCCATCCTAAAAATACATTTACAGCAACTTCTAGACTAGTGTTTGACTAAACAACTGGTCACCATAATCTAGCCAAGTTGGCACATAAAGTTAACCATCACATCTGCAAATTCCAGGGGATGAAGCTTCACTGTTGTGGGGTGTATGGGGTTCTTAGTCCTCTTAGGAGGCCTGGTTGAGGCCACGCCTTCCTCAGCTCTTGCTCTACTCCGTATCCAGGCCCTTAGCTCAGGGTTCAGCCTTAGCCATAGCCAGGATGGGTCTGAAAGTTTTCTTTATTAATGTGTGGAAAGCTTAGAGCAAGGTTAGCAACCTCTCTGGTGTGGGTGTCTCTCATACTCCTCCCAAACTTACAGGGGCCCCCACTTCCAAAAACACAAATCCTCCAGCTCAGATGCCTTGTCCTGGCAGCCATTCTCAGGCTTCTGGGATCAACCTCCGATTTTTCCCCTTCCCGGACGCCACCTCACTGCCCAGCACCTCTCCAGCCTGTGTCCAGGGAGGCCCAGCAACCTGACTGCTGTGGCAGAGGAAGGCCTGGCACTGACAGCCTAGGCCCCTGGGCTCTGCCTCATGCAGGGGCTGCTTGTGGAACGGTGGAAGGAGAGAGGGGTAAGCGCTCTCTATTTCTATTCTTAAATCTTAGGGCCTCCTCTTAACCCTCTCGCTGGGTGGCTTTTTTGAGAAATGGCTATCCAGAAGTGTCAGTCCCATCCCCAAAGTGAAGTACAACTTGTGTTAATTATTTATTGCTGTACAACAAATTATCCCAACACTTCGCGGCTTAAAGCAACAAATATGTGTTATCTTGTCATTACTGTGGTTCAGGGATCCAGGAGCAACTTAGCTGGGTGCCTCTGGCTCAGGGTTTCTCATGGGGTTGCAGCCAAGCTGTCAGTCAGGGCTGCACCCTCACCGGGAGGCCCCGCTGGCAGAGGGTCTGTTTCCAGGATCACTTGTGAGGTTGTTGTCAGGCTTTGTCACGTGGGCCTCTTCATAGGGTTGCCTCAGTAACTGCAGCTGGCTTCCCCCAGGGCCAGCAACCTAAGAGAGAGGGAGGGAGCAGGTGCCCAAGATGAAAGCCACGGTCTTCTCATACGCTCATCTCAAAAGTGACATCCCATCACGTCTGCGGGGCTCTGCTCATTAAAAGTGAGTCACTCCATCCAGCCCCCGCTCAAGGGGAGCAGATTACACAAGGGCACGAATGCCAGGAGGTGGGGACCACTGGGACCATCTTTGAGGCTGCTACCACACAAATACATCCTTTTGTCCTAAAATGATCTCTCCTTTTCAATTCTGACATTAGTTTTACCTGAAAAATCATACTTGAACATGGAAAGAAAGGTAAATGTGAAATGCCAAAAATAAGGTAGAGCTTCTAGAGGATAGCATAAAATTAAAATAAGTAGAGGTCATGCCCAAGTCATTTTTAAATAGAAAATATTAATCCTAAAGAATAATTTGGCAGCATATTTATAATTTGGAAAACGTTAAAGTAGCAATTTTGGTATGAAAACTTGAAGACTGGTACAGACTTTTAAAAATTATCCCATGTAGACAATTTAAAAGCACGAACAAAGGAAGAAAATAGTAATTATATAAGTTCATTAAAAATATAAAAACAGCAAAATAAGTAACTGAATAAAGCATAACTGAATATAACCCAATTCTTTAGGTACCATATAGTCTACCGTGGCGAACTTTAGATCCAGTTTTTCCCCTTCTCTATCAACAGAATCATAATTTTGCTTGGTATGACATTACTCTCAGCTGAAAACCCAACAGATTAACAAATACAATAATCCCACTTCATTCTCCAACCTCCATCTAAATATCAGTAGATGTCAAAATAGAAATAAAATATTTACCCCTTTTTCTCCCCCCTCCCCATGCTTCGCTACTCATTTATAAAAGGTCTTTCATATAAATAAACCAATTTTTCAATGCAGTGAACTTCTAAACGTTCAAATAACTTGCAGGTGATAAGCATTTTTAAATGTCAGAAGTGCGAGAAGAGAATAGATGCAGTATGGGCGGCCGGAGTGCTGTGCACACAAATGAAAGAGAAATGGGGAAAGCAAGGGAAAAACCCCAAACCTAATCCTGCTCTCTTGGCAGCCCAGAGGTAAAGACGGGCTTTGGAACAAGACTCAGTGTGATAAGTGCTGTGGTAAGCACTAAGTCCTGGGTACTCCTGGAGCCAGAGGAACGCTCCCAGGGACGGCTTCCTGCAGGAGGAAAGTCTAACCCCTGTCTTGAGGGATGCGTTGGAGTGAACCTGCCAAGGAAGAGGAACGGGCAGAAAGGCGTTCCAGGCAGGGGAGCCCCAT